>NC_054470.1:183249661-183563328 GCF_017639515.1 Carcharodon carcharias
TCCAGGGATCTGGGTTTGATTCCTGGCAGAGGGTGAAATTTGAGAGTCCAATAAAAATCTGGAATTAAAAATCTAATGGTGACTATGGAACCGTTGTCAATTGTTGTAAAAACCCACAAATGCTCTTTTGAGGAAGAAAATCTGCCATTCTTACTTGGTCCAGCCTACACGTGACTCCAGACCCACATGGCTCTGAAATGGTCTAGCAAGCCACTCCCTTCTCAAGGGCAATTAAGCCAGTGACACCCCCAACCCATGAATGAATAAAAAAAAAGTAGGCCATTCAGTCCCCATTCCATTATGGCTGATCTGTGTCTTAGCTCCATTAACAACCTTGGTTCTGTTATCAAAATATGCTGGCCAAACAAAAGTCTATCAAACTCAATTTTGAAATTTTCAGCTGACCTTCGACCTCAACGGCTTTTGGGGAAAGAAGAGCTCCAGATTTACATGTGAATGCATCTGAAGTATCTTCTTTTAATGTCATTAAAATGGTGCCACTGGAGTCACAACTGTAGCTAGTCAGCAACTTCTCTTCGACCATGCTACACTACTGTGTGTATTCTGTATAGGACCATATCATAAGGTCAGGGTACCTACTTGTATAAAATAAAATTATAACAATAAAATAATAAAATTACAAATAAATAAAATGATGGGGTAATAAGTATGGTGACTTGGCACACACAGGAACTGTTTACAAGTGTATTAACCAGTGTGCTACCAGAAGAAATCACTTAATACAAAAGTTGTTGAGATACTTGTTAATCTGGCCAGTTTTTTGCAAGTAAAACACTGTAGCCGAAAGATCTGAAATGAGGAATTATTATTTGCATACAAGAAACACAGCCCATTTCACACAGCAGTGTCATGTGGAGATCAAAGAGAAAATGCAAAATTCCAACGATGTCAAGTAATTTTTGAATCGACAGCCATTGTATAATCATCACCATCTGTGTTATTCTCGGCTTTGCTTTCTGTCCTTTGTTTCTTTGTCTTCATTGGATTATTTTGTTTTTAATTTGGCTGAAGATGTGGACTCTGCATGCCCAGCATTGCCAGGCAGTGAGGTCACCATTTTCTCAGTTAAAAGTCCGGGCCAAAAGTAATCTGTTCTCTTGGTCAGTTTAAACTGTGGCATAGGGACCTCCCCAAATGGTGGGCCAATTCTAACTCAAAAACAACAGTTTGTATTTAGAAAGCACTTATGCTGCAGTAAATCACAAGGTACTTCACAAGATCAAACACATTTTGACACCAAGCCTCAAAAGGAGGTATTAGGGCAGGTGACTAAACCCTTTGTCAAAGAGGTAGGTTTTTGAGGACTGTCTTAAAGGAGGGACAAAGTGGAGAGGCAGAGAAGTTTAAGGAGGGCACTCCCAAGCTGAGGGCTGCCAATGGAGCAATGAAAATTTGGTGTGCACAAGAGGCCAGATTTGGATGACTGCAGAGCTCTCAGAGGGTTATAGGGCCAGAGGAGGCTGCAGAGATAGAGAGGGGTGAGGCTATGGAGGAGTTTGAGGAAAAGAATGAGGATTTTAAAATCACAGCGTTGCTGGACCAGGAACCAATGAAAATCAGTGATTACAGGGTGGTTAGTGAACTGGACTTGGTGAGTGTTAGAGTATGGGCAGCGGAGTTGACAGAGGGTGAAAGATGGGAGGCTGTCCATGTTTAAGGGCAAGGTGAGAGTACTGTATGCATTGAAGATGCTATAAATACATATTTCCACTGCACTGCTTTTATTTGCTCCATGTTTGTTACTGGAGCTTGGGAGAGCTAGATAGATTCATCCAAAATAAAGTCCTTATTTTCTGTTAGCAGAAGGGCGGAATCAGGTCCTTCTTGCTTACTTAAAACATTGAAGCTTTTGCTGCCTAGGCCTTAAGCGCAGAAATTTCCTCTCTAAACCTCTTCACCTCTTAACTCTCTCCTCTCTCTAAAAGGGTTGATGGTGGATAGGCAATGGCTAATAATTAAGGAACGTATGCATGAATTACAACAATTATTCATTCCTGTCTGGCGCAAAAATAAAACAGGAAAGGTGGCTCAACCATGCATTACAAAAGAAATTAAGGATAGTATTAGAGCCAAAGAGGAGACATATAAAATTGCCAGAAAAAGCAGCAAGCCTGAGGATTGGGAGCAGTTTAGAATTCAGAAAAAGTGGACAAAAAGATTGATCAAGAAGGGGAAAATGGAGTGCGAGAGTAAACTCGTAGGGAACATAAAAACTGACTGTAAAAGCTCCTATGAATATGTGAAGAGTTAAAGATTAGCAAAGAAAAACATAGGTCACTTACAGTCAGAAACGGGGGAAATTATAATGAGAACAAAGAAATGGCAGAAGAATTGAACACACATTTTGGTCCTGTCTTCACAAAAGAGGACA
Organism: Carcharodon carcharias; assembly: GCF_017639515.1. Lineage (NCBI taxonomy): Eukaryota > Metazoa > Chordata > Chondrichthyes > Lamniformes > Lamnidae > Carcharodon > Carcharodon carcharias. The sequence continues at coordinate 183,252,054 of NC_054470.1, forward strand.
CAAATAATTTCCCAGAAATGTTAGGGAACCAAGGGTCTAGTGAGAGGGAGGAATTGAAGAAAATCAGTATGAGCAAAAAAAAGTGGTACTAGGGAAATTAATGAGGTTAAAGGCTGAAAATCCCCAAGGCCTGATAATATACATCCCAGAGTACTAAAGGAAGTGGCCCTGGAAATATTGGATGCATTGGTGGTCATCTTCCAAAATTCTATAGGCTCTGGAGCAGTTCCTACAGGTTGGAAGGTGGCAAATGTAGCCCCATTATTTAAAAAAGGAGGGAGAGAAAAAACTGAGAATTACAGACCAGTTAGCCTAACATCAGTAGTGGGGAAATACTAGAGTCTATTATAAAAGACCTGGTAATAGAACACTTGGAAAGCATTAATGGGATTAGTCAGCATGGGTTTATGAAAGGGAAATCATGCTTAACTAATCTACTGGAGTTTTTTGAGGATGCAACTAGTAGAATAGATGAGGGAGAACCAGTGGATGTGGTGTATTTGGATTTCAAGAAGGCTTTTCATAAGGTCCCACATAACAGGCTAGTGGGAAAAATTAAAGCCATGGGATCGGGGGCAAATTCTGGCATAGATTGAGAATTGGTTGATAGACCAGAAACAGAGAGCGGGAATAAATGGGTCTTTTTCCGGATGGCAGGCAGTGACTAGTGGTGTAACACAGGGATCAATGCTTGGGCCCCAGCTATTCACGATATATATAAATGACTTGGATGAGGGAACCAAAAGCAATATTTCCAAGTTTGCTGATGACACAAAACTGGGCGGGGTTGTGAGTTGTGAGGGGGATGCAAGGAGGCTTCAGGGCGATTTAGACAAGTTGTGTGTGTGGGCAAACACATGGCAGATGCAGTATAACATGGATAAATGTGAAGTTATACGCTTCAGTGTGAAAAACAGAAAGGCAGAGTGTTGCTTAAATGGTGATATATTGGGAAATGTGAATGTACAAAGGGATCTGGGCGTCCTTCTACACCAGTCAATGAAAGTAAACAGGCAGGTGCAGCCAGCAGTTAGGGAGGTAAATGGCATGTTGGCCTTCATTGCAAGAGGATTTGAGTTCAGAAGTAGGGATGTCTTACTGCAGTTATACAAGGCCTTGGTGAGACCACACCTGGAAGAGAGTTTTTCCTTTGGCGGGCAGGCTGGGCAGGAGCGGGCATGAAGCCAATTAAGGCCCACCCAGCGTAACGTGCAGCCGTTAGCGCTCTGTGCGGGCGGGGGTAGGAGGTAGAGTCAGGGTCTGTGAGAGTGCAGGAATCTCCCTAAGGCACAGAGCGGCCTTGGGGAGATTGAATAGGTTATAAAATATTTAAATCTATGAGGTAAAAACTTATTTAAAGATGTCCCCTCATGCGACAGTGTCACATGAGCTGGGCATGTTTGTGAAGATTTCTTTATTTATTTTTATAAAAGCTTCAGGAAGCCTCATCCCGCCCGTGGATGCGGTTTCCTGAAAAACGCAAAGGCCGCTTGGGCTCTTCACCTGCCCCCAGCCCCAACAACCTTAAAGTTGGATGGGTAGCGTTCTTAACAAAGTTCAATTAGTTTTTTAATGTCTTTAATAGGCCGTTGACATTTTGGCGGTTGTGCTGCTGCCTTTGGCACGCGCTCGCCGAACGATATATTGAGATGACCCGTGATGACATCGGGATACACACACCTGACATCATCGCACATCATTCTGCACATCAGCATGTCAGCCCCGCCCTCGCACGCTGACTGGAAGATTCAGCCCCTGCATGCAGTTTTGGTCTCCTATCTAAGAAAGGATATACTTGCCATAGAGGGAGCACAGTGAAGGTTCACTTAGCTGATTCCAGGGTTGACAGGACTGTCGGATGAGGAGAGATTGATTTGACTGGGCCTGTATTCACTGGAGTTTAGAAGAATGAGAGGGGATCCGATTGAAATGTATAAAATTCTAACGGGGCTCGACAGACTAGATGCCGGGAGGATGGTTCCCCTGGTTGGGGAGTCTGGAACCAGGGGCCACAGTCTCAGGGTATAGGTCATGCCATTTAGGATTGAGATGAGGAAAGATTTCTTCACTTAGAGGGTAGGCAACCTGTGGAATTCTCTACTACAGAAGGCTGTGGAGGTCGGGTCACTGAATATATTCAAGAAAGAAATTGATAATTTTTTGGATATTCGGGGCATCAAGGGGAATGGGGAGAAAGCAGGAATATGGTGTTGAGATAGAGGATCAGCCATGATCATATTAAATAGTAGAGCAGGCTCGAAGGGCTGAATGGCCTGCTCCTGCTCCTAGTCTCTGTTTCTTAAGAGGTCCCTCAAACCTTCCTGGTTAACCAAGCTTTTTTGGTCATCAGTCCTAATATCTCCTTATGCACCTTGGTGTCAAATTTTGTCTGGTGACGCCCATTGTGAAACACCTTTGGGAAGTTTTGCTCCATTAAAGCTGCTGTATAAATGCAAGTTGTTGTTGTCATCTTGACACAGATATCTGCTGCATCTAACAGCCTCGAAGCAGCCGCAGTTGCCTGAGATTGCTTGTTGCTTCCGGATTTATTGGAAAATGTCCAAACTCTCTTCCCATTGGGAATTGTTCTGCTTCTGTGCACAGTTTAACAATCTGAACTGTGCAACAGCATGTGATTTTTAACAGGCAACCAAATGATTTAAAAAAAAATCATGAACTGCAGTAACCTTTGCTGGTAGCGCTTCTAGTACCTGGCGGACATAGGTTGCTGAGAGTATCACTGATGAGCCGATGCCTCTGACGTGGACACTCCTGCCCAAACGATGAGCTGTCACTTGTCCTTGGCCCCGGGTGACTTCTGTTATTGACTTTGTCTCTCTTTCATTCTCACCTTTTCTGACCTTTACTTTTTGCGTGGTGCAAAATGGCAGAGGCTAAACTGAATACTCCAATCAAATGAGGGTCTGAAGTTTACCAATGTGTCACAGGCACTGAGTGTGTGTTGGCATGAATACTATTCACGGAGTTTTAGTGGAGAACTCTCCATTTAGTGCAGTATAACCTACCCCTTAGTAATTTTCTCAATAGGTCTGGACAATGTGGGGATTCAAATATACTTATAAAATGCCTTTTGTGACTTCGGATTAGCCCACTTGCTTTACAATCAAGGAAACGTTTTTGAAGAGTGTGTTATGAGACACGGCAGACAATTTGTGCACAGCAAGATCCCATTAACAGCAGCACCAAAACAAAAAGATAATGGCCAGGATTTCCTGGTCCTGCCCATGGCCGGACCCACGAGAGAGCGACCACTGAGTCATGTCTGGCATCATAAAGATCAGAGCATCACATAATGGTAACAGCTCCGAAGGAAACCACTCGGCCCATTGTATCATGCTGGTTCTTTGCAAGTACAGCTCGCCAATCCCACTCCCCCGCCCTTTCCATGCAGCCCTGCAAATTTTATCTCTTCAGATGATAATTCAATTCCCTTCTGAAAGCGGTGACTGAATCGGCCTTGATCACACTCCAGGCAGTGCATTCCAGATTCTAACCACCCACTGTGTTAAAAAGGTCAAGACACTTTTGGTTCTTTTGTCAATCACCTTAAATCGGCGTCCTCTGGTTCTCCACCCTTCCGCCAACAGGAACAGTTTCTTTCTAGCTATTCTGTTCAGACCCCTTATGGTATTGAACACCTCCATCAAATCTCCTTTCAACCTTCTCTTCTCCAAGGAAAACAGCCCCAACTCTCCAACAGAACCAAAATCCCTCACCCCTGAAACTATTCTCATAAAATCTTTTCATCACCCTCACTCAAAGCCTTCGCATCCTTCCTAAGATATGGTGCCCATAATTGGACACAATCCTCCAACTGAGGCCCAGCCAGTGTTTTAAAAGGTTGGCCATAACTTCCTTGCTTTCGTACTCCACGCTTCTCTTTATGAATCCCGGGATCCCAGGATTTGTGGGATGTCTGTCTGTTCTTGCACCCATTACTCAAAGCTTTCCTGCCACTGAAGGTAAGCCAATGGGCCTGTAGTTTTGGGTTTATCCTTACACCCTTTTCTGAACAGGAGTGTAACAGTTATAATTCCTCAGTCCTCTGGCATTACTCCTGTATCTAGGAAGGATTGGAAATTGTGTGTAAAGACTAGAGTTATAGTCAATATTATGAAAGGTAGATTTACACCAGTGTTACTGGCTGGTAAATGTGTGATACCAAGACAATGGAAACCCAGCAGGTATCTTGCTAGGATGATGGTGCTGAAGTCTGGAAGGAAAGAATAAATTCTGAAAGTGAAGTTATTCCATTTCTGGTTTTGGGTTCTCTGTGGCCCAATACAAAGCACAGTTGATACAACAGGGTTTGTGGTCAAGGTAGCTACTAAACATTGGAGCCAGACCTAGCATGCTTGGAATCAAAGTAACACCTGTTCCCTTGAATCCTAGGACCACAACAGTAATGGCTGGGAATTTTCCTCAAAACACACCCCCACTATGTCAGTGCAGCCTCGCTGGAAGTATGGAAGGCATTCCCATTTATGTGCTGCAGGGTGGGAGCGACTCTGAGGAGGTTGCCTGCTTAAATCTCTTTTAAAGGGAAGCTAGATAGGTATGTGAGAGAAAAAAGATTAGCAGGCTTTGCTGATACATTTAGCAGAAGCAAAAACTCATGTGGGGCCTAAACACTGGCAGAGACCAGTTGGGCCCAATGGCCTGCTTCTGTGCTGTAAGATTCTATGGAATTCTTTTTGAGGGACGCATTCTGAAACGCTAACTCAGAATATTTAAATTGATCAATGCTGCTCTTAATTGGGTTATTAATATCAATCGTTTCAGAACATTTTTTTTGTCAGTTTATCATAATAGCTGAAGCCTCCCTGGGGAAAAAAAACAAATAGAACAGCATCAGTAGGGATCACACTCTAGGCAGCAAACCCGAGCAAGTCTCCTCATAAATCCAGCTACAATGTTCAAAAATTAATAAATGTGACACCTTTCAACTAATTTTAAACAGAATAATTGTACAGCTGGAGTTCTTCGGCACGAACAAGGACTTCAGGTGACTTTACAAATCGTGAGGGCAAAGCTCGAATTGTTTTTAAATATCACTTGAATCCCAAGATTGCAATAATTTCTCCAGTCTCTTTTCTTGTCTGTACCACAATATCACTGAGCTTTACAGCAGAGAAAAGACTCGGTCCGATAGTGTAGAATAAGTAATATTGAATAGGCAGTCCATTCTGCTGGTCTCCTGATTTTAAGGTCAATGAAAATGAAGTTTGGGGAAAGATATAAAACTGAATGGTTAGGATATGGTTGGTATATGATTGGGATCATTCCTACAGCACCATTACTGAACCTCTCCAATCTGGTTTCCACCCCAGCCACAGTACTGAAGGTGCCCTTAGCAAACTTACAAATTACATCCTGTGTCACTGTGACCATGTAAACTATCCTTTCTTGCCCTTTTTGACATATTGCCAGCCTTTAACATGGTTGACCACATCATCCTCCCTCCAATGCCTCTCCAATATCCAGCTGGGTGGGACTGCCCTGGTTCAAAAGACAAGGGCAAAAGAGCTGAACCCCAGAGGTGAGGTGAGAGTGACTACCCTTGACATCAATGCAGCATTTGGCCAAGTGTGGCATCAAAGAGCCCTAGCAAAATTGGAGGCAATGGGAATCAGGGGAAAACCCTCCCCTGGTTGGAGTCATACCTAGCACAAGGAAAGAAGGTTGTGGTTGTTGGAGGTCAATCATCTCAGTTCCAGGACATCACTGCAGGAGCTCCTCAGGGTAGTGTCCTTGGGCCAATCATCTTCAGCTGCTTCATCAATGACCTTCCTTCCATCATGAGGTCAGAAGTGGGGACGTTCGCTAATGATTGCACAATGTTCAGCAACATTTGCAACTCCTCAGATACTGAAGTAGCCCATGTCCAAATGCAGCAAGACCTGGACAATGTCCAGTCTTGGGGCAACAAGTGGCAAGTAACATTCTTACCACACAAATGCCAGGCAAACACTATCTTCAGCAAGCGAGAATCTAACCATTGCCGCTTAACATTCAATTAACATCACCAAATCCCCCAATATCATCGTCCTAGGGCTTATCATTGACCAGAAACCAATCTGGACATAAATACTGTGGCCACAAAGCAGGTCAGATGCTAAGTATCCTGCAGTAAATAACTCACCTCCTGACTCCCCGAAGCCTGTCCACCATCTACAAGTCACAAGTCAGGAGTGTGATGGAATACTCCCCACTTGCCTGGATGAGTGCAGCTCCAACAACACTCAAGAAGCTTGACACCGTCCAGGACAAAGCAGCCCTACTTGATTGGCACCCCTTCCACAAACATTCACTCCCTCCACCACCGACGCACAGTAGCAGCAGTGTGCACCATCTACACTAATGCACAGCAAAAACTCACCAAGACTCCTTAGGAAGCACATTACAAACCCACGACCATTATCATCTAGTAGGACAAGGACAACAGATGCATGGAAACGTCAACACCTGGAAGTTCCTTTTCAAACCACTCACCATTCAATTCGGAAATATATCTCCATTCCTTCACTGTCGCTTGTTCAAAATCCAGGAACTCCCTCCCTAACAGCCTTGTGGGTGTATGGACACCACATGGACTGCAGCGGTTCAAGAAAGCAGCTCACCACCACCATCTCAAGGGCAATTACACAAGGGCAATAAATGCTGGCCCAGCCAGTGATGCCTACGTCCCATGAATGAATAAAAAAAAAATCTTGCCATCTTCAAATATTGATTCACATGAATCACCAGGTCCTGCTGTTCTCGCACACTCTTTAGAATTGTGCCATTAAGTCTATCTTGCTCTCCCTGAAATGGCCTAGCAAGCTCCTCATTTCGAAGGCAATTAGGGGTGGGCAATAAATGCTGGCTTAGCCAGCGATATCCGCATCCTGTAAATGAATAAAAAACTCTCTCTTCTTATCTATCCAGTCATAGCCAGAGGATCACCTGCATTGGTTTCTTTTCCAACTCCTGCAGAGTTACCTCTGGTGTGCCCCAGGAATCCATCCCTGACAACCTCCTATTTCTTATCCACATGCTGCCCTTTGATGACATCATCCGAAAATACCTCAGTTTGCACATGTATGCTGATGATACCCAGCTCTACCTTACCCCCTACCTCTCTCAATCCCTCCGCTGTCTCTGAATTGTCAGCCTGCTTGTCCAACTTCCAGTACTGGGTGAGACAAAATCAGATCCAACCAAATATTGGGGAGACCAAAGCCCATCGTCTTTGGTCATGACCAAAATCTCTGTTCCCTAACTACTGACTCCATCCCTCATCCTGCTAATTATTTGAGACTGAACCAGACAGCTCTCAGCTTTGGTGTTGTATTTGACCCCGAGATGAATTTCTGACCATGTATCCGCTCTGTAACCAAGACCATCTAGTTCCACTTCACAGGATTACTGAAGAATTGATCACCTTTGACCTCGCAGAAAGCATCAGTGAGATAGGCCCCTCCATTTTTATGAGATTGTTGAAACGCTGGCTTCCCCAGGGCCCAGCATGCATTAAGTGATGGGACTTACATTGCTTAGTGTGCTGTCACAGAACACTCCTCAATTGGCATCAACAAGAAAGGTTTTGATGGCCTCAATGTGTATTCAAACCATTGTCCACATCTATGCCTGATATGTCAGGAGTCATCATAACCCCTTCATCCTTAGAAATTAAGATAATTAAAATTAATGGATGTCTTCTGGATGATGAAGCCTGCTCTCATGGATAATGACCATAACAAAATGGCCCAGGTTATAGCAGAGGAGAGCTACAATGCAACATAGGCCCCTCACAAGATCAGTCTTCAAGAGAACCATTGGAGTCTTAAAAGCAAGTACTGATTTGTGCAACCTTAAAAGCTTTTGAAGAGGTTGACACTCCCTTGTTACACTTTCCCGGCTTTCATACCACTTTGCACTCCTCAAAGTCTAGTACTAGTACTGGTCTTTCTTCTCACGCACTCAATCTTCTTATAAGAGACACTGAAGGACAAGGTTCCAAATGTTTGTTCTTTCAGGACATTGTTGCATCCTAACGTGGAAATTACAACACAAATTAATTGCAGAAATAATCAACTGGTACTAAAATTTAGAAGGAATGAAAAACTTGGTGAATAACTCCTTTTTATCAATCACACTTCTTTTCGCCAATGAACAATTGACAGGTTCAATGCTCGCGGGAAGCTTTATAGTAATATTAAATCACTTTCATCCTTCGAGCTGTGTTATAGTGTGGGCGGATAAACATTGGAAGGCAGGGAGCTTAGCAGAAAGCCTTGCTTGACAGGAGAGCAGATCAGAGAATCAAGCATGTTGTTTAGTGAACCCTGATTTGTGATATTCCTAATTTTCTTGTTAGTAGTTTTACAACCTGAGTATTCACGTTGTTGTGTCAAACAATTATCTGGAAATGGGGCTAGATTGTGGCAGGAATTACGGCAAACAGTGTCTATTTTATAGTAAATAGAATCTACATAAACAACGTCTGTATGTATTACAGCAAATGGAGTCCATTTGCAGCAAAGAGGGTCTATCTATTCAGAAAAGTCCAGTTAAGCAGAACCCATTTAAACAAAGGTGCTGTTCCTCTTCTGGCAGGCCATTTCAGAAAAAAGGTGTACCCGCTGCCTTGTTCCATCAGTTGACCTTCTGCACATCGTGTCTCACTTTGCACGGTAACGTTGATGTCAAGGTGCCTGAGTTTCGGAGCTATGATGGCGGTCTGGTCTGTCACTGTGGGGGTTGTCCACATGTCTTGACGTTTCAGGTTCCAACCTTCATTTAGATGAGTGGATGATGCCCTGCACATGATATTTTCTTAATGCGGAGTGGTTGTTCTTTTTTAAAATTTATTCTTTCGTAGGATATGGGCGTCACTGGCAAGGCCAGCATTTGTTGCCCATCCCTAATTGCCTTTGAACTGAGTGGCTTGCTAGGCCATTTCAGAGGACAGCTAAGAGCCAACCACATTGCTGTGGGTCTAGAGTCACATACAGGCCAGACCAGGTAGAGATTGCAGATTTCCTTCCCTAAAGGACGGATTTTGTTTATGACAATCAATAATAGTTTCATGGTCACCATTACTGAGATTAGCTTTATATCCCAGATTTTATTAACTGAACTTAAATTCCACCAACTGCCATGATGAGATTTGAACCCATGTCCCCAGAGCATTAACCTGGGCCTCTGGATCACTAGCCCAGTGACATTACTACAACGCCAACTATTACACAATCTCAGCAGAGCAGGGCCTTGTCCCAATGACAAGGGGTTTCCGAGATGATTTGGGGCCAGGCTGTCCTGTGAGACATCAGCACAGTTGGTGTATGATCATTCGCAGATATGTATGAGACCTGTGGCCAGAAACAAGCTGAAGCTGAAAAACCTGCCGAACCAGTAATCAAACATGGTTCAGGAGGCCGATGTCTCTCAATCATTGCAGTGGTGAGGTAAGGGCAGTGGACTGACCCAAAATACTTTAAAGTTGCTGGGTCAAAATCCTGCAACTCTCTTCCTGATAGCACCTACACCACAGGGACTGCAGTGGTTTAAGGAGGCAGCTCACCACCACCTTCTCAAGGAGGGCAATAAGTGCTGGCCTTGCCAACAATGCCCACATCCCATTAATGAATTTAAAAAAAGGGACAGTTGTCTCTGGCTAAGTTATTGCCAATCCCTTGCTGTCTGAGAGTGCCAACTGTTTCTATATGGTGACTTGCTTGGCCATTTTAAAAGTTTTTAAGAGTGAAACAGGTAGAGTAGGACTCGAGACACATGGAGGCCAGATTGGGTAAGGAAAGCAAATTTCCTTAACTGATGAACATTAATGACCCAGTGGAGTTTATAGGACAAACTGGCACATCACCAGTTTTAAGGAACTTAATTATATAATTTGCTACGGTGAAATGTAAATTCAAAACATCTACTGGGCCATCTCGGTCTGTCCCTCCCAAGAGCATTCAGTCATTCCCCCCACCCCAGCCAGTGAGATCAGGACAGGAATACAGAAAGGATCTAAATTTAATACAAATAATATTGCAGTCCTTGCAGAATATCAGCTAGGCAGAGACAGAATTTAGGTCTTACAGAACAGTCGCTGATTAAGATTGATGGTGAAATCCTGGAAAATGTGGACTATTTTCCATTTCCTCTCAATGAAGGCAACTACAAATGATGAAATTCATCATCGCCTTCAACGTGCCAGCTCAGCCTTTGGCTGACTGAGAAGAAGAGTATTTGAGGACCAAGTTCTCAAACCCAAGACTAAGGTCATGGTTTATCGGACAGCCGTGGTCTCCATGCTCCTATATTCCTTGGATAGTTGGAAAACCTACAGCAGGCACACAAAATGCTGGGGAAATATCACCAGTGGCGACTTCACAAGGCCCTCCAAATACGGTGGCAAGAAAGGTGGTCCAACAGCAGCATCCTCTCTCAAGCCAACATGTCCAACATCGAGGCGCTAATCACTCAAAACCAGCTCCGCTAGGGTGGGACATGTTGCCCCTCAAAGCAACTGCTCTACTCGGAACACAGTCACAGAAAGAGACTTTTTCTTTCATTCACGGGATGTGGGTGTCGTTGGCTATGTGAGCATTTATTGCCCATCCCTAATTGCCCTTGTTTAAAGGATCTGGAGTCACACGTAGGCCAAACCAGGTAAGGACAGCAGATTTCCTTCCCTAAAGGACATTAGTGAACCAGATGGTTTTTTTTACAACAATTGACACTGGTTCATCATGAAGCTATTAATGTGTATGATGTTATTGGAAACTATTTTTTTTAAATAGAGGTTTAGTCTGTGTGTACGTTAATTAAATTAAAGCCAGCTAGTCTGGGTGCTTTGATATATAGTAGTTTTGAGATGTAAACATAGAGGTAAAGAATACATTTGTGTTTTGTTGAATAGGGCATTCAAGAAGGGGAGTGAAATCTTGTACCTAGATAGGAGACACCAAGCAATGTTTATATTACTAATAAAATTGGCACTATTGTTAAAAGAGGTGAGTTCAAAGGGCCAGGTGATACAATGAGAATTTGCATTCAAAGGGCAGGCTGGATATAACCTGCGAGGAGTTGGAATGTGAAAGGCAGAGGCATGTAACAGCAAAGCAGCTGTAAGCCTACAACTGTTTGCAAAGGAACCAAATTAAAAGGAACCTCATTTTGAACTCGTGAGGTGAAAATGCTTTGCCTGGTATCTGGTTAAGTCCATTGGTTATTGATCCCTTAGTGGAGATTAATTTGGGAATTTGTTAAAAGTTATGATAGTAGTAATTTGTAGCTATGTGTATATGTTTAATTTGTTGTAAATTAATAAATGTCTCATTTAGTTTGATGTAGAAACCTCTTGAGAACCAGTGGTCCTATTCCTAAAATTTAGAGAATTTAAATATGGGTTATGACAGTTGTTTAAAGTTTCCCTCTGGGCTTTTAAATAGCTCAGCCTTTACAAACTGCTGTGTCATAACAGGTTTCATGGTCATCATTAGACTTTTAATTCTAGATTTTTATTGAATGCAAACTCCACCATCTACTGTGGTGGGATTCAAACCCTGGCCCCCAGGGCATTATCCTGGGTCTCTGGAATACTAGTCCAATGACAATACCACCATGTTACCACCTCCCTCCCTGGAGGACAGTGGAAATACTTTAGGGATGTCCTCAAAGCATCCCTAAAGAGGTCAAGCATTGCTGCCAGCTCATGGGAGACCCTGGATTGTGACTGACCAAAATGGAGAAGGTTCATTCAGGAGGGTACTGAACACTTCGAGAGACTTTGTCGGGAATGTGCAGAGGTGAAGTTGAGGCGTTGGAGGGAGCACAGAAACTTCCAAACACCCCACTGACCCAACCCTTCAAGTACCACCTGCCCCCATATGGCAGAGTCTGCAGATTGCACACTGGGCTTACCAGCCATCTCAGAATTCATTGAACCTGAATAGAAGCAACTCATCCTCAATCCTGAGGGATTGCCTCAGAGAAAAGAGATTTAAACAGTCTATTGACTCAGCAAACATTCTACTTAACTTGTCTTTCGGAACTACAGGAATCAGGAGCAAAACTCTTGTAACAGCCTCCCGATAAAAGCAGGATTATTTCTCCAGCAAAACACAGTGAGTGGAGGATAGTTAAATAATTTGTGTAAAATCAGTCCCAGTTACTTACAGCAGCTCAGTCTCCAGGCATGATTGACAGGGGATTGACTGAACTATCTCCATTCTACCTGGGGCTGACGATGTTATTCTTTGCAGCCTTCATTTTAATCACTGTAAAAGACAGGAGTGTGCAAAATCAGACACTCTGGTCCCTATTCCCGGTTTCCTAACCCAAGCGCTCATCGAGTAATATCTTGTATTGGGATTGGAGCAATACAAAGTTCACCTTCCATAATCGCACTTCAGCAACAACAACTTGCTTTTATGTAGTGACTTTAATGAGGTAAATCATCCCAAATTGCTTCACAGGAGTGTTATCAAACAAAACTTGACACCTCCCATCATTCTGCAACTGGCCCCACCTAATGTTGCACTTAATCTTACGGAAACAAGGAGAATTTCACTCTATGGAAACAATGAAACAATTGTCTGTCTGTATATATTCATAGCTTTATGCGTGAACGTGTTACATGCTCACTGTAATATACAACAGCGCTCATTTCAATTGCGGATCTCACAGAGATAAAAGTGTGTGAAGAGGTTTACATTCAAAGGAATGGGAGCAGAAGCAGGAATGACAACAGTGGATGAAAGTGCAATTAAATAGTTTTAAGGAGGTTCTTGAAAGAAAAAGGAGAGAGTTGTTCAGCCACTGGGGTTTAGGGCATAGAGCCAGCGACTGTTAATGCAGCCAGGACTTACTGTTGACAATGTTTAAGGATGAGTACTTGATGCATTTTGTATGACTTCCCTCTGTCAGAAATCTATTTGTTCATTTTAAATGGTAAAAAAACCCGCACAAAACAACATCATAGGGCTCTGTGAAACATTCATTTGTTGGAGCTTTTAAAAAGATGAAAGTATTTTGATAGGATAGATAGAAAGAAAAGCTGGAAGCCGAACTGCAGATACTGCGCAACATAAGGGAGGCAGTGGGGGGTGGAATACCTGGACACTTTGTTCCAGAAGACAGTCACACCCCTTATAATAGGGTCATCTGTTTTGAACAGTGGTGAGGGACAGGAGGATGTGGGGCTGGTTAAAGGGCTGAACAGACAGAAGTGGAGGAGCCTCAGGTTTTGTAATTCTCAAACAGGTATGCTACCTGTGTGGACAAAAGTGAGGTCTGCAGGATGGATGAGCAGACCGGCCATGGCACCATGGTACAGGGAGCCGTTCATGTGGGAGGAGCAAAAAGGAATGTAGGGGTAGTAGGGGACAGTATAGTGAGGGGGGTTCACACTGTTCTCTACAGGAAAGAACGAGAGCCCAGGCGGATGTGTTGCCTGATGCCGGGGTTCAGGGAATTTGCTCAGGGCTGGAGAGGAACCTGCAGTGTGAGGGAGACAATCCAGTTGTCATGGTCCATGTAGGTACCAAAGACATGGCAGGACAAGGAAAGAGGTTCTGCATAGACAGTGTCAGTATGAAGAGCCAGGCATTAAATTAAGAAACAGAACCGCAAAAGTACTAATCTCTGGATTATTACCTGAGCTGTATGCAAATTGGCAATTAGCAAATAAGGTTAGGTAAATTAATACGTGGCTCAAAGATTGGTGTGGGAGAGGTGGTTTCAGTTTCTGGGGCATTGGCATCAAGACTGGGGAAAGTGGAGGCTGTACCGATGGGATGGTCTACACCTGAACCGTGCTGGGACAAGTGCTCTAGTGAACTGCATAACTAGGGAAGTAGAGAGGGTTTAAATTAAACAAGAGGGTGAGGGATCAAGCTTGGGTAGAGGTAACAAATCAAGGGGTAGAGTCAAGGCAGGAGAGCAAAATAATAATATGGGAAATGAGGGTCAGAGAGTGGTAGGAAGGAACAGAGGGGGAAACAACCTAAGCATTCACCAACAATCAAGACTAGGGACAAGATTATCTGGTGTCCGGCGTGTTTGGTGGCGTGAACAGACAATATGGCGAGAAGGCCAATAATCAGTTTCACGACGTCGTGAAACCATTTTGCAGTCACCCGCTCAGCCCGTCAATAGCGGGGTGCGTTTCTCACCATCGGACATCCGGAATCTCATAATACATCAGCATATCATTATAAGTCCAGCCCGCCGGATTCATCCCCGTCGCTGGATCGTCCACCCACATCGGCGGGAAAACACACCGTCGTGTTTCACAGCAGCATATATAAGGCGTGTACTTGGTGGGCTGAACTTGCTCAGGACTTTAAGGTGTGTTTGCCAACCTTGCTTCACTCGGCACTCGCAGTCATCAGCGCCAGGCTACACAGGCAGCGCCACATCACGTTTAGAGGGACTCACGGGTAAGTCTCTACCTACCAGATCAGCCATATGTGGGTGGCTTTTCAATGGCTGCAGGGCAAGGTCTTGCATGGGGAAAGGGGAGAAGTGGCCTCAGACAAGGGAGGAGGCTGCAGGATGATGGCTGTACTGGGGAAGGAGGGTAACCCATGTTGTGTGTGGGGGCACATGTTGATCTGTGCAAGTGGCTTTAAGATGGTCAGGGCTGAGGAGGCCGTCTCCAGAGGAGATGCGGCCAGATGGAGATGTGAGGGTGTGTGTGTGAGAGTGGGCGGTTATGTCCCTTCGGCTGGCAGTGAGTGCTAGTGAATATGTGACGGGCTTGTGAGTGGGTGAGTTTAGGGTGATGAGATGGTTGCCATATCCTGGCAGCACGGATGAGATCATTCATCCACTATCTGTATTGAATGGCCAACCTCTTCTATGCACCATCGGCACTGATCACCACTGCCATCGTCTACCATGCTGGAGTGGTAATGTACCTGCCCCTCCTGTGGCCAGCGAGGGGGTAGCGGACATCACAGTGGGGCCTCCACAGTGTCCAAAAGGCGCTCGAGGGCTGCAGTCTCCTTGCCTTTCGGGGCCATGTATTCTCTGCTGCAGACTTGGGCTGGAAGCACTGAGCACGGCTGCACTTTAAACATGGTGCCTGGTGTGATGAAGTGGTGAGGTGATGGCATGGCAGGTGAATCGGAGCCCACCCACCATCGGAACGGCGTGTATCCCAGGAATGCATAATTAATGCAGCGGGTTTGGGGCGATGTGGCGTGAAAAGCCGCCATTGCGGTTGGCGGGTAAAACTTCATTTTCCCCTCCCGCCATCATACCTGGTCAAATCTGAGACGATGCCGCCCTAGATGTTCCAAAGATAACAAAAAGATAAAACTAAAGGTTCTGTATCTGAATGCGTGCAGCATTCATTTCAAAGTAAACAAATTGATAGCGCATATTGAAGTAAATAAATATGATCTGATAGCCATTACGGGGACATGACTGCAGGATGACAAGGATTGGGCCCTGAATACTGAGGGGTACAGGACATTCAAGAAGAATAGGAAGCTAGGTAAAGGTGGAGGGGTAGCACTGTTAATCAAAGGGGGCATTGGTGCAATAGTTAGAGATGGCCTTGGTTCAGGAGATCAGGATGTAGAATCAGTTTGGATGGAGATGAGGAATAATAGGGAAAAGAAGTCACAGATGGGAGTGGTCTACAGACTCCCTAACAGTAACCACAATGTAGGATAAAGTATACGAGAAGAAATATTGGGCGATTGTGATAAAGATAGAGCAATAATCAGGGGTGATTTTAATCAACGTATAAACTGGAAAAATCAGATTGGTGGTAGTAGCCTAGATGAGGAGTTCATAGAATGCTTTCAAGATAGTTTCTTAGAGCAGCACATTCCAGAACCAGCCAGAGACCAGGTTATATTAAACTTGGTATTGTGTAATGTGACAGGATTAATTAATTAAGTGAAGGCACCCCTAGGTAGCATTGACCACAATATGATTAAATTTTACATCGGGTTTGAAGGGGAGAAGAGTGGGTCTAAGACTAGTATTATAATCTTAAATAAGGACATATGTTGGCATGGAAGCTAAACTAACTGAAATGAACTGGGATGCAAGGTTAGGGGATGGATCAATTGAGAAGCGATGGCAGGCATTTAAGGGGACAGTTCAGAATATTCCTAGGATTTAAAATAATTCTAAGGGGAGGACCCACCATCCATGGTTAACTAAAGGAGTTAAGAAAACCATCACACTTAAGGAAGATGCATATATCTGCCCAAAGATGAGAGGCAGGTTAGATTATTGGTCAGAATATAAAGAACAGCAGAAGATGACTAAAAGGTTAATCAGGGGAAAGAAATTACAGTATGAGAGAAAGCTAGCGAGAAATGTAAAATGGGACAGCAAGAGTTTTTACAGGTATTTAAAAAGGAAAAGAATAAGTAAAGTGAGTGTAGATCCTCTAGAGAGTGACAGTGGGGAGTTAATCGTGTGGGTGAAATGGCGAATGAAATGAACAAACATTGGCCGTTGAAATGAACAAATATTTTGCTTCTGTCTTCACTATAGAGGATACAAAAAATATTCTAGTCATAACCGTATATCAGGAGATGGAAGGGAGATAAGGACTTGGTGAAATTACAATCACTAGGGAAGTCGTACTGAGCAAACTGATGGAGCTGAGGGCTGACAAGTCTCCAGGTCCTAATGGACTTCATCCAAGGGTCTTAAAAGAGGTGGCCAATGAGGTAAGAGGTGCGTTGGTGTTAATTTTCCAAAATTCACTAGATTCTAGAAAGTTCCACCAGGCTGGAATGTAGCAAATATAACCCCTCTATTCTTGACGTCGTTCATGGGGAAAGTGTTAGAATTGATCACTAAGGAGGTTATAATTGGGCACTTGGAAAAACTGAAGGTAATGAGGAAGAGTCAGCATGTTTAACCAATTTATTGGTGTTCTTTGAAGGACTAACATGTGCTGTGGATAAAGGGGAGCCTGTAGATGTGCTGTCCTTGGATTTCCAGAAAGCATTTGATAAAGTGCCTCGTCAAAGGTTAATGCGGAAAATAAAAGCTTATGGTATAGGGGATAATGTATTAGCATGGATAGGTAATTGGCTGGCTGGGAGAAACTAGACAGTAAGCATAAATGGGTTTTTCTGATTAGCAGGGGGTCTGTGCTACAGCTTCAATTTTTTACAATTTATATCAATGACTTAGATAAGGGGAGGGAAGGTATGGTAGCTAATTTTGCAGATGATACAACAATAGGTAGAAAAGTATGCTGTGAAGAGGGCATAAGGATGTTGCAGATGGTTAAAGATAGGTTGAGTGAGTGGGCAAAAATATGGCAAATGGAGTAGTAGGAAAATGTGAAGTTGATCATTTTGGCAAGAAGAATAAAAACAGAGTATTATTTAAATGGAGAATGACTGCAGAATTCTGAGATGCAAAGGGATCTACCTATTCCAGTGCATGAGTCAGAAAAAGTTAGTATGCAGGTACAGCAAGTAGTTAAGGAGGCTAATGGAATGCCATCCTTTATTACGAGTGGGATTGAACATAAAAGTAAGGATGGTATGCTTCCGTTATACAGGGCATTGGTGTGGCCACATCTCAAATACTGTGTGCAGTTTTGATCTTATTTAAGGAAGAATGTAAATGCATTGGAGGCGGTTCAGGCAAGGTTTACCAGATTGATACCTGGAATGAGTGGGTTGTCTTATGAGGAAAGGTTGGACAGACTGGGCTTGTTTCCACTGAAGCTTAGAAGAGTGAGGGTTGACTTGACTGAAGCATATGAGATCCTGAATGGTCTCAGCAAGGTGGACATGGAAAGGATGTCCTCTTGTGGGTGAGTTCAGAACTAGGGAGCACTGTTTTAAAATTAGGGGTCGCCATTTTAGGTCAGAGATGAGGAAAAATTTTTCCTCTCAGAGGGCTGTGCAACTTTGGAACTCCATGCTGCAGACGATGGTGGAGGTGGAGCCACTGAATATTTTTAAGGCAGAGTTAGACAGATTCTTGCTTGGCAAGGGAATCAAAGGTTATCGGGGTAGATGGGAATGTTGAATTCAAAATACAAACAGACCAGCCATGATCTTCTTGAATGGTGGAGCAGGCTCAAGGGGCCGAATGGCCTACTTTTGCTCCTAATTCATATGCTCATATGTGAATCGGTCATGATCTTCTTGAATGGTAGAACAAGCTCAACGGGGTGAACAGCCTACTGCTGTTTCTAAGGAAGCACCAAGATTGAGACAGTGAACAATTTTAAGCACCTTGGCTCGATAATAAACACAAAAGCTACATCCAAGGATTAAAGGCAGATTAGATTAGCTATGGCTAGAGCAGAAGGGTCTGGGTGTATATGTGGATAAGTCATTAAAGGTGGCAGGACAGGTTGAGAGAGCAGTTAATAAAGCATGCAGTATCCTGGGCTTTATTAATAGGGGCTTAGAGTACAAGAGCAAGGAGGTTATGTTCAGCTTGTACAAAATACCAGTTAGACCTCAGCTGGAGTACTGTATACTGTCCTGGGTCCTGGATTTAGGTAGGCTCCGAGGGCATTGGAGAAAGGGCAGAAGAGGTTTATGGGAATCATTCTAGGGTGAGAAACTTCAGTTATGAAGATAGATTGGAGAACTTGGGACTCTTTTCCTTAGAGAAGGTTGAGAGGAGATTTGATGGAGGTGTGCAAAATCATGAGGGGCCTGCACAGAGTAGATAGGGGGCAACTGTTCCTGCTGGCAGGAAGGTCGAGAACCACAGGCCACAGACTTAAGGTAATTGGTAAAAGAAGCAAAAGCGATGTGAGAAAAAACTTTTTCACACAGCAAGTGGTTAGGGTCTGGAATGTACTGCCTAACAGTGTGGTCGAGGCAGATTCAATTGAGGCATTCAAAAGGGAGTTAGATGATAATTTGAGAAGAATCAGGTGCAGGGCTACAGAGAGTAGGCAGGGGAGTGGCACTAGGCGAGAAGCTCATTCGGACAGCAGGTGCAGCCACAAATGGTTGAATGGCCTCCTTTTGCGTCGCAATAATTCTGTGATTCTGACATCACATAATTGAGGAGCTATGGTGTTTTGCTGCATAAGGGTCTTGATCAATGCTCTTTCAGCACCCAATGGATCTCGTCCACTCAGTTCGAAATCCGGCCTTTCGCAGCTAATGTTTCAGCAAGAGCTAGAGCAGAGGGACCTGGGTGCATTAGTCTTTTCGATATTTACTTGACTGCTGAATTGTCAGGCTATGAAATGTTTAGTTTGTAAAATTGTACTGCTTGTATCACTGCAAAGCATAATTTTAAATTATGCATAAAACATTAATACTAATGTACTCATTAAAAAATCAAATATTTAAACCTTATTATGGCTTTCATTACACAATGTAGTAAGTGTGTGAGAAGAAAGCAAGAATAATCTTTGTAAGAATAGTGATTCTCAGGAGTCGAGAGAAAGCATGAATGTAGTTAAAATGTGAGCAAAAAGCACCATAAGTAATTACATTGAAAACCTAAACAAGAAATTTGCAAACTGCAAATTTGTCTGGCTAGCTCTGACCAGATATTAGTCCTCCCAAGAACAGCCTCATGTAATGAAAGTGGAGGGTGTGACTGGGGGACAGAGGTCAGTGAGTGTTGCATTGTTCCCCATCCTTTCACTATGAACAGTGGAAAATTATGCACAGCCTGTACCTGAATCCCTTATAAAACCTGGAATTTTGGCCTGAAAAGATCTCTGGGCAGGTGGGCTGATTTGAAGCCAGGAAACCCAGAAGAATGGGTTTCCCTGAATGTCTTGCAGGGCTTACTTAAATTTTTTTTTTCCCTGTCCGATTCCCACACACAGGCAGTCTGACTGGCCAGCCAGAGGGCCCCACCCCCACTCGCCGACCTAAAAATTCACCCCTTAAAATTATAGGTTATGACAGTGGTTTAAAGTTTCCCTCTGGGATTTTTAAATAACTCCGCTTTACCAACTGCATCGGTCATAACACTCTCACACAACAAATATCCACCCGACTATTCCAACATCCACAGGCTGTGCGGTTGGGGGGGGTGGGAGAGAGAAATTTCCAGTTAGAATCACAGGGTGGACATTATTGCAACACTGAATGTCCGCTGCTCATTTTATTGTCAAGTGCACCTTGCTTGGATTCTTGATTGATAGGGTAACACATTTCTCCAACAGAAACACGTCTTGAAGCATCAATGTGAAGCTTGCATCATCCAGTCAAGCAGTTCACATTTAGAGGAGGTTGCAATTAAACTTACAGCATGGGTTGATAGTTTTCAATTCATTAAGACTGAGGGCAAGATTTTCTGGCCCTGACACCGGCAGTCATCGTCACGGGAGGGACAGGAACATTTTGAGAGCCGTTAAAAGTCAACGGCTCTCCAAATTTTCCTGATACGGCCATGTCTATACCCTCCATTGTCGAGGCCGGAAAACCCAAACCCTGAATCTTTAAAGAACAGGGGTGATAGCTCTCAGTTTTTTTTCGCAATGATCATAAGGTAAGATCATAAGAAATAATCAGGATTAGGCCATTTGGTCCTTTGAGCCTTCTCCGCTATTCAATGACTCAATTGTGGCCTTAACCCCAATCTCCTGCTTGCCCCGTAACCCTTCACACCTGTGTCGAACAAATATCTTACAAATTCAGCCTTGAGTATATTAAATGACCCAGCCTCCCCCACTCTCTGTGGAAGGGAATTCCAAAGACTAAAGGACCTCTACGAGAAGAAATGTGACCTGATCTCCATTTTAAAAGGGGAGACCCTTTTTTTTAAACCTTGCCCCCAAGTTCTAGATTCTCCCACAAGGGGAAATATCATCTCAGCATCCATCTGGCCAATCCCCCTCAGAACCTTATATGTTTTAAGATCACTCATTCTTCTAAACTCCAATGAGTATAGGCCCAACCTGCTCAACCCTTCCTCACAACCCCTTCATTCCAGGTATCAGCCTAGTGAACCTTTTCTGAACAGCTTCCAATGTAATTAGGAGACCAAAGCTGTGCAGCGTACTCCAGACATGGTCTCACTAATGCTCTGCACAGTTTTAGCAAGACCACCCCATTTTTGTTCTCCATTCCTCTTGCAATAAAGGGCAACATTCCATTTGCCTTCCTCAAGTACTTGCTGCACCTGCATGCTAACTTCTTGTGATTCGTGTACAAGGAAACCCAGATTCCTTAGTACTGCAGAATCCTGTAGTCTGTCTCAATTTAAATAAAATTCCGCTCTTCTATTCTTCCTTCCAAAGTGGACAACCACACATTTTCCCACATTATACTCTGCCAGTTTTTGACCACTCACATAACCTATCTATATCCCATTGCAGACTCTTTGTATCCTCCTCACAGCTTGCTTTCCTACCTATCTTTGTATCATCAGCAAATTTGGTTACAAAACCATTGGTCCTGTCATCCAAGTCATTAATACTTGTTGCAAATAGTTGAGGCCCCAGCACTGATCCCGGCGGCACCCCACTGGCTACAGTTTGCCAACCTGAAAATGGCCCATTTCTCCTGGACTCTCTGCTTCCTGTTAGTTAGCCAATCCTCTATCCATGCTGGTATATCATCCCCGACACCATGGCCTGAATTTTACACTTGGCGGGCGCGCACATTCGGTGGGCTCGGGAGGGGCTGGGAAACAGACTGCTAACTGCGATTGCCCTCCCCCAACCACGATTTGACGTTGGCTGGCCAATTAAAGCTCAGCGCTGTCCTAATGGGGGCGGGCGATGACATAACTGCGGGCACGGGTGAGCGCTGCGAGAGAACTCCCTGAAGGCAGGAAGCTGGTTCAGGGAGCTGCAGACCTGCGTATTGATTAAATAAAGGTGTGAAAAGCTGCAAAAAGCATCACTGTCAAGCACCTGAAAGCATACCTCATAAAAATGCCGTCCACAGATATTTATTTTTATTTTATTTCATCACGGAGATTCCATCTCGCCCTTGGATGAGGTTTGATGAAAAATGCAAAGGCCGGGCCTGGCCGATTCACCCGTCTACCAACCATAACCTTGGATGGGCTATGAAAAGTTGCTCTTAATTGACCCCCTAACGGGCTTAATTGCCCACTTAATTGTCGGCGGGTGCACTCCTGACTTTTGTGCGAGCCTGCCGAGCGAAATATCGCGCCCGACATCATCTCGTGCAATTTTATGCCCAATCGGATTGGGCATGCAACTGCCCGTGGGATGTAAAATTCTGCCCCATGAGCTCTTATCTTGTACACTGTTCTTCTATGTGGCACTTTACCGAATGCTCACCCACACAGTCTCCTGAAGATGGCATCACCTGAGCGGAACTCAAGGCCGGCACTCCATCGCAGTACTGAGGGAGTGCAGCTCTTGTCAGGTGTTCTGCCTTGTGGATGAGACATTAAACCAAGACCCTGTCTGCCCCCTCAGGGGGAAGATCCCATGGCACTATCGCGAAGAAGAGCAGGGGACTCCTCCCCAGTGTACTGGCCAATATCTATTCCTCGACCAACATCAATCAGACAGTTAACCTGATCATTATCACATTGCTATTTCTGGATGCAGTTTTTCCTGCATTATAGCTTCCAACTCATAGAACAGCAGTCACTGAATTTCAGCGTGCAAATGATGCTTGTGTGTGCGCTCACTCAGAAACTGAGCTCCAGGGCACTGTCGACTCCTTCTCTGAGACATATGAGAAAATGGGCCTTTCGCTAAACACCCGGAAAACTAAGGCCCTCTTCCAACCAGTTCCCACAGCAGAACACCCCTCCCCAATCAATTAAGATCAATGGCAAGATCCTGAAAAAGGTGGATTATTTTCCATAACCTGGAAGCCCTCTCTCAATGCTGGCAGACATAAACAACAAAATCCATCATCGCCTCCAATGTGCCAGCTCAGCCTTCCATCAACTGAGGAGTAGAGTATTTGAGGACCAGGATCTCAAACTCAAGGCTAAGGTCATGGTTTACCAGGCAGCAGTGATCACCACACTTTGGAGACTTGAATGACCTACGGCAGGCACCTTAAAGCACTGGAGAAGTACCACCAGCGATGCCTTTGCAAGGTCTTCCAAATCCATTGACAAGAAAGGTCGTCCAACAGCAGAGTCCTCTCCCAAGGCAACATGCCCAGCATCGAGATCAGCTCCACCAGACAGGATGTGTCCTTTTGTATATCTGACACCAGACTTTGAGGCAACTGCTCTACTCAGAACTAGGTTGTAGCAAGAGATTCCCAGAACAACGGCAGAATACCCACATATCCTCAAAGCACCCTTGAAGAGGTCAAACATCCCCGCAAACTCATAGAAGTCCCTGGCTTGTGACCAACTAAAATGGAGAGGGCTTATTTGGGAGGGCAGCGAGCACATCGAGAGACTTCATCAGGAACAAGCAGGGATGAAGTCAAGGCATCAGAGGAAGGGCACAAACCTCCAAACAACCCATCTACCCAGCCATTTTAGCATCACCGGCTCCACGTGTGGCAGATCACACATTGGACTTATCAGCCATCTCAGAACTCATTGAACAGGAGTGGAAGCAAGTCATCCTCGATCCTGAGGGATTGCCTAAGGGAGAAAGGATAAGGAGAAGACATCTTAACAGTGACTACATTTCATTACAGCATTGGCTGTAACGGCTTTTGAACATTCTGAGGCTGTGAAGGACTCTATATCAATGCAAGTTACATCCAAAAGGTAGCACCTCCAACAGTGCAGCACTCCCTCAGCACTGTTTCCAGCATCCGCAGTTTTTTTGTTTTTATCTCTATTACTGAGAATGTCGACCTGGATTGTGTACTCAAGTCTCTGGAGTGGGCATTGAATCCACGCATCCTGACTCAGAAGTAGGGCTGACATAAACGTACATGATGAAAAGAAGTGCTCCAAAGTGTCACGCCTGCACCCTCTTATCCCACTGCTTATAGCTTAACATGAAGCATTTTGGATTTACCTCCTCCTTAACCTTGAGACACCCTCTTTTATTCTGGTGTTTTTATTCAGCTTGTGATTACAGAAGTATTTGCCCTTACAAGGCACTCACCACCATTATTTGAGACTAAAGGAATGGCAGCTGGTGGAATTTTTTTAAATTGATTAATGAATCTGGAATATAAAGCTGGTCTCAATAAGGGTAACCATGACAACTACCAATGATTGTTGTAAAAACCCATCTGGTTCACTCATGTCTTTTAGGGAAGGAAATCTACCGTCCTTACTGGGTCTGGCCTACATGTGACTTCAGATCCACAGCAATGTGGTTGACTCTTAACTGCCCTCTGAAATGCCCACTTATTGCAAAGGAATTAGGTATGGGCAACTATTGCTGGCCCTACCAGCGACACCCACATCCCACAAAAGAATAAAGAAAAAAAAGGAATCATTTTTTTCCCCTCGATTTTTGTACTCATTAGCTAATTACATGGATTAGAATAAAGTTGAACATCCCTTTTAAAACTATATTCATCAAACTATCTTCTACTTTCGTTCTAATGAAGAATTCCCCGGAGGCAAATTCTGCTGATCTACCTAATGAATCGGTATAGCGCTGTCAGTCAGCAGCTAAGAGCTTCAGTCACAGGACTGGCTAATCAATGCCAGCTTGCAATTTGCAATGCTGGTTTATATGTTTATTTCTTCTATAAACATTAGACGTATCCATGTGTGCTTTAAATCTTTCAGATGGGACTTCACAAGATTTAGCTGCGCCTCTTTGCTGAGATCACAAAAGCAAAGTGGCAAAAGAAACAACCACAGCACAGCAAGAATCTGGCAGGCAGTGCCAATTAATCCATGGATTTGTCACAGTCAATTTGGATAATGAAGATGAGGAATGAAGAGAGTCGATAGCTAGATCTTTAGTCTCTTTCTCTCTATGTTGCCAATGCACTGAGAGGATTCCGTTTACTTGGGAGTGTTTCTTTCAAGGCCGTAATCAAATCTCAATATTGCTTATTCACTGTTAATTTGGCAAGACATAGAATACAGTTTGTCTGTTCATTACTGTGACTGCCTAGGGTTTCAATGGACTCACTTCAGACTAAAACAAAGTACCCTCTCCTCAATTGTGCTCAATTTTCCACAATGTAAAAGATCGACACAAAAGCAGCCACACGCACATCACAGAACTCAAGAAGGACACACTTTGTAATGAGAATTAGAGAACATGCACAGATAGTAACAGGCCATTCAGCCCAACCGGTCAATTGGGGTGACTCATCTCTCATCATTACCACAGTAAACACTACTACCATGTATTTTTTTTCCTCTCTCTCTTATGTACTCATCCAGCTCCCCCTTATTAAATGCCAGTTACCTCAAATAAGCAACAAAGTGATTGCTTTTAATACCCCTGTACCTGCAGGAGAAGCAGCAACATAAAACTAATGTAAGAACACATCTTCCTGCTTGCAGTCTTTGTCTGTGAAAAGAGACAGGGGTTGGGGGACTTTGTTCATGAATGAACAGAAACACCCACTCCTGGCATACTGGATACACCCACTCCTGGGGTTACAGAGACACACACTCCTGGAGTTACAGAGACACACACTCCTGGAGTTACAGAGACACACACTCCCGGAGTTACAGAGACACACACTCCCGGAGTTACAGAGACACACACTCCCGGAGTTACAGAGACACACACTCCCGGAGTTACAGAGACACCCACTCCCGGAGTTACAGAGACACCCACTCCCGGAGTTACAGAGACACCCACTCCCGGAGTTACAGAGACACCCACTCCCGGAGTTACAGAGACACCCACTCCCGGAATTACAGAGACACCCACTCCCGGAATTACAGAGACACCCACTCCCGGAATTACAGGGACACCCACTCCCGGAATTACAGGGACACCCACTCCCGGAATTACAGGGACACCCACTCCCGGAATTACAGGGACACCCACTCCCGGAATTACAGGGACACCCACTCCCGGAATTACAGGGACACCCACTCCCGGAATTACAGAGACACACACTCCGGGAATTACAGAGACACCCAGTCCTGGAGTTACAGAGACGTGCACCCCTGGAATTACAGAGAAACACACTCCTGGAGTTACAGAGACACACACTCCTGGAGTTACAGAGACACACACTCCTGGAGTTACAGAGACACACACTCCTGGAGTTACAGAGACACACACTCCTGGAGTTACAGAGACACACACTCCTGGAGTTACAGAGACACACACTCCTGGAGTTACAGAGACACACACTCCTGGAGTTACAGAAACAGACATTCCTGGAGTTACAGAGACACACACTGCTGGAGTTACAGAGACACACACTGCTGGAGTTACAGAGACACCCACTCCTGGAGTTAAGAACATACATGCTTCTGGAGCTACAGAGACACACACTCCTGGAATTACAGAGATACACACTCCTGGAATTACAGAGATACACACTCCTGGAATTACAGAGATACACACTCCTGGAATTACAGAGATACACACTCCTGGAATTACAGAGACACCCAGTCCTGGAGTTACAGAGACGTGCACCCCTGGAATTACAGAGAAACACACTCCTGGAGTTACAGAGACACACACTCCTGGAGTTACAGAGACACACACTCCTGGAGTTACAGAGACACACACTCCTGGAGTTACAGAGACACACACTCCTGGAGTTACAGACATACATACTTCTGGAGCTACAGAGACACCCACTCCCGGAGCGACAGAGACACCCACTCCCGGAGCGACAGAGACACACACTCCCGGAGCGACAGAGACACACACTCCCGGAGCTACAGAGACACACACTCCCGGAGTTACAGAGACACACACTCCCGGAGTTACAGAGACACACACTCCCGGAGCTACAGAGACACACACTCCCGGAGTTACAGAGACACACACTCCCGGAGTTACAGAGACACACTCTCCCGGAGTTACAGAGACACACTCTCCCGGAGTTACAGAGACACACACTCCCGGAGTTACAGAGACACACACTCCCGGAGCTACAGAGACACACACTCCTGGAGTTACAGAGACACACACTCCTGGAATTACAGACTATGGATAGTGTTCAATCATTTACTGAGTGAGGACAGATCTCATTGAAAGATTTTTATGACGTTTCACAGTAAAGCTATGGAGTTGGGCAGATTGTTACTCAGATCTCATAGAAAAGCTATGAGCTAGCACACTCAGATTTTAAACCCTGCTGTTTAGGAATTTTTTTTTGTAGTGACAAAACTGTTTTTGCCTTCAAACTGCCTTGCTTCTAAGGAAGAACACGAGTCTGTGGTCCCGCCAGAGCCTTGACCAAATTCTGCCAAGACAGTGCTAGACTGAGGCTTCAGAATTAACTTGTGAGGAAAACTATTCATGTGTTGTAAATTAGTGGAATCATAGAATCGTGCAGCACAGAAGCAGGTTATTTAGCCCATCATGCCTATGCTGGCTCTTTGAAGAAGTTATGCAACTATTCTATCTTCCCTAGCTCATTCCCCATAGCCAAGCAAATGTTTCCTTTCCAATTGTTTATCCAATTCCACTTTAAAGTTATCATTGAATCTGCTTCCACCATCCTTTCTGGCAATGCATGAAGATTATAACAACATGCTGTGTAAATACATTTCTCCTAGCCTTCCTTCTGTTTAATTTGTCTATGGCATTAAATCTGTGTCCAGTGCTTGCCAATTCTCCCGCCAAGGGAAACTGTTTCTCTTTATCTACTCTATCAAAATCGTCGTTTCGTAGTACAGAACCTGAGTGTTGCTGAAAAAGGCATTTTGTCGAAGCTTTTCCTCTTGCAGTTGTCAGGACAATCACAAGAATACCAATATCAGAGGAAGCAACAGCTTTATACCGTATGAGAAGAGAGTGCAGGTTGGCAAGTGGAGTCTGATTAGTAGAGGTGTTGCCATGGAGGATGCACCAGTGAATGGTGACTGACAGTTAACTGCCAAGCATAGTTTGAAATTTAAACCTGGAGGTTTGACTCTGATTGGTCAAGGCATTGTCCTGAATAATGAGTCAGTGAATGGCCTGTCACTTATTTTGTTTAGCTGAAATAGGCACAATGTGTGTACATGTTATTTCCGTCTGCAAAGAACAGGGCCCTGTGTATTAATACATATAGCTTCTAGTATACAGCATAAGCCTGACTGACAATCTTAAATTGGTTGTCAGCATAATTTTTGGCACACTGTAGGTTATTTAGCAGATGTTGTCCAATCGCGGAATCACATCTAATGTTGGACACTGTTTTGAGTTTTGCAAGCACAGGCTGGTTGGGTACAGTCTGTTCCTTGCCTGTTGCAAACAGCGGCTGGGACATGTTGCCAGTCTTTGGGATGCATGGCCCACATACCTAGCATTACAATGGCACTGAAATTCATATACCACGTTACTCATTTGTGTGTGAGGCAGAATGTCTTTTTAGCTTGACAGCAGCATCCTGTTAGTGGCGAATACCACTCGTGTTGCTACTGCATAGTAGCATGAAACAGCTAGCTTCACCTGTTGCTCAAATTTTTGCCCTTCCAGGGTAATCTGAGGTAGGCGGGGCACTTTTCAGGGCCGAAAGTGACAGCCTGAGGCCAGTTCATGAGTTTGCGCAATATACAGCGCGAAATGAACTTATCAGGGTAGCCATTATCCTGCAGGATGCCTTGGATGTAAAGGGGTGAAGCTAGCTGTTTCACACTGCTACCATGCAGTAGCAAGACGAGTGGTATTCGCTGAGTATTACAATTCAACCCCTTGTCTATGGAGAACATTGAGGTAATGATGACTATTCCCAACAGATCTAAAAACTAGGAAGTTATGTGAAAACTTAATAAATCACTGGTCAGGCCTTGGCTGGAGTATTTTTGGGCTCCATCTCCAGGAAGAATGCTAAGATATCAGAGAGGGTGCACAGGAGATTTATTAGAATGGGAACAAAGATGAAAGAGTTCAGTTACGTGGAGAGACTGGAGAAGCTGGGGCTTTATCCTTAGAGCAGAGAAAGCCAAAGGAAGTTTAATAGCGCTGTTCAAAATCATAAAGGAGTTTGACCATGTGAATCAGGAGAAACGGTTTCCAATGGGAGAACGGTTATGCTGGGATTTTCCATCCCCATCATGGTGGGACCCACTGTGGGAGATTCAGCAGGCCAGCCAAAAGTCCACTGATTTTCAGTGGGACTGGAAGATCCCGGCAGTGGGCAGGGCTGGCAAATCCCGCCCTTAGAAACCAGAGGACAAAGATTTCAGGTGGTGACAAATGAGCTACAGGTGAGAGAACAGAGTGGATGCTGAGGGGATGTTTCCCTCATGGGGGAAATCTAGACCTAGGGGGCACAGTTTCAAAATAAAGGGTCTCTTATTTAAGTCAGAGATGAGGAGGAATTTCTTCTCCCAGTGGGCTGTTAGTCTCTGGAATTCTCTTCCCCAGAGAGCAGTGGAGGCTGAGTGATTGAATACACTCAAGGCTGAGTAAGGCAGATTTTTGATCGACTGGGGAATCAAGGGTTATTGGGGACAGGCAGGAAATTGGAGTTAAGACCATGATCCGATCAGTCTTGATCCTTTTGAATGCTGGTGCAAGCTCAAGGGGCCAAACATCCTATTACGTTCTTATATTCCTTTTCTCGCAGAGAGTTATGATCAAGGATACATCGACTGAAGGAGTGGTGGAAGCAGATTCAATTGTAACTTTCAAAATAGAATTGGATGGATATTTGAAAAGGAACAATTTACAGAATTTTGGGGATAGAGTATGGTGGGATTAATTGGACAACTCATTCAAAGAGCTAGCACAGGTACAATGAACTGAACGGCTTCCTTCTGTGGTGGAAGGCTCTACGTTTTAGTGCACCTCACTCAATCCGTCAGTGACCTAGTGAAAAAGTTCTAAATCATGAATTTTCTGAACTTGCTGCCTTGTTGGGGTCCTTATCCTGGATGAACCAAACATGAGATTCATGTTTGTCAACACTGCCAACCAAAAGAATGAGAGAGAGAGAGAGACAGAGAGACAGAGAGGGAGAGACAGCAACAGAAAGAGAGAGAATAGGAAATATCCACAGGGTCAGCTTTCCATTTGATTACTGAGTAGGAGGCAGGATCAGAAATGTCATGAGGTCAGGAATGAAGAAGTACTCTGATAGCATAGCTTGAAAACTTTGGGGTGTGGCATACGAGCCAATGAATCCAATGAATGGTTCATGGGGTCAGCTTGAATATAGAATCTGCAGTACTTAGGGAAGGGTGCATTGTTTATAATGTGCCACTTTCTGGATGACAGGCTTTTAACTGAGATTCAATCTGGCTCCCTTGGTGAAAAAAGAAAAAAAATGAAATAAAGGCTTGGATTCACACAGGATCTTTCATGACCTTTGGAATGGTCTATAGAATTTTAAAGGCATCAATTAAGTACTTTTTGAAGTGTAATCATAAATAATCCCATGATACTATTTGAAAGAGAGACAGGGCAGTTCTATTGTTATCCTGGTCCACATAATTCCTTCAAACAAAATCTATAAAGCAGGTAACCTAAGAATTAGCCTCCACCTTTGCCCAATAAATGCCACTGACTACATTTCAAAGGCAATTGTTTGACTTTGAACCACTTTGGAGATACTCTGAAGACATAAAAGCTGCTTATATCAAGGCAAGTTATTTTATTATCTGCTATGATTAAGCTGGGGAGTTAAACATTTGTGTACTATCACTGAAGAAAGAGAACTTGCATTTATATAGCACCTTTCGTGACCTCAGGACATTCCAAAGCATCATCAGATTGTCGTAATGCCCAAAACAGGGCAGCCAGTTTGCATCTAGCAAGGCCCCACAGTGATAATGTGATGATCTTGCTTTGACGATACACTTTGGCAACGACTCTGAGGAGCCCTCCTCTGTTCTTCAAAACAGATTTTTAAAAATTCATTCATGGGAAGTAGGCTTCGCTGGCTGGGCCGGCATTTATTACTCATCCCTATTTGCCCTTGAGCAAGTGGTAGTGAGCTGCCTTCTTGAACGGCTGCAGTCCATGTGGTGTAGTTACGCCCACAGTGCTGTTAGGGAGGGAGTTCCAGGATTTTGACCCGGTGACAGTGAAGGAACGGCGATATATTTCCAAGTCAGGGTGGTGAGTGACTTGGAGGGGAACTTCCAGGTGGTGGTCTTCCCATCTATCTGTGGCCCTTGTCCTTCTAGATGGTAGTGATTGTGGGTTTGGAAGGTGCTGTCTAAGGAGCCTTGTTGAATTCCTGCAGTGCATCTTGTAGATGGTACACACTGCTGTAGGATCTCTTACATCCACTGGAGAGGGCAAATAGAGCCTTGGCTTACCATCTCATCTGAAAGATGTTACTGTACTGGGACTATCAGCCTAGATTTCATGCTCCAGTCTGGAGTAGGGCTTGAACTCACCTCTGCTTCAGAGGTGAGACTGCAACAAATTGAGCCATCGTTGACATAATAAGGCTATTATAAATGAGTGTGAAGGATTCCCTTGTTCTGGTGAAGAATTATTAATGATTTTGTCATGAATACTGATTTTTGGAATTTTTTCAAGTATCTTTACAATATTGCCTAGCAACCAGAAGAATTGCAGCCCCTGAATTGATTCCGGATTTGGATCAGGTGCCTTTGGAGAACATCTGCAAATCTCTTATCACCTCTCTGATGTTTTCTCTCTATAAGTTTTGTAATCTGCCAAACCATGCGTCAGTTAAACTATTTCACCCCCCCATGCCCTGAATTCAGGGGAAACATGCCATAAATCTATCTTTTATTTTTATTTGGTGACAAGAAAAATCCTTACTCAACAGGCTTTTTCCTCACACTCAGCATTATAGCTGGCAGGATCAGAAGTGAGACTTTAATTCAAGCTACATATCCAGCTAAGATTAATTGGAGTACAGCAGCACAAGCCTTATTGATTGACCATCCAGCATTCACAAAAGGAGCCTTAGCTTCAACAAGGACATTTGTCATTTCCAAACATTATGATTACAGAAAAGACTGGTACAAAGAGTATTTTATAAATGCACCTTTATTCTAAAGAAATGTGATCTCATTGATGAGGCAAGTATGTCTTTTCACCAGTTCGAATGTTGAAGACAATATCAATGAATACTATAATCAGAACTGATGGTGAGTAGCATGGGTGTGTCATTTTTAATATGACAGGGCTGCACTGTCAGAGGTTTTGGATGAGCATTAAACCCAGCCCCCTGTCTGTCCTCTCAGCTGGACATACAAGAACCCATGGCCATTATTTGAAGACAAGCAGGCAAGTTCGCCACAATGCAAATAGGTATCCCTCTACCTAATGTCACAGAAAAGTGAACAGATTCACTGGTCATTCTCTCATTGCTGTTAGTGGAAACTAGCTGTGTTCAAACTGGCTGTCACATTTCCTACATTACAACAATGATAACTCTTAAATTTGGCAAGTGCTGAAGCCATGGAAGACACTATATAAATGCAACACTTTCAATAGTGCAGCACTCATTGAGGTGTAACTCTTGATTAAGAGCACTGAATCTTCCAGAGTGGGATTTGAACCAGCAGCTTTACCTGACTCAGGGACAAGAATGCTACCACTGAGCCAAGGCTGACACCTAGGAACTAGCAACAAGAAGCTATCAAAATAAAAATCTCTGACACCCACTGCAGACAAAGTAACATTGCAGCATGACAATTGGCTAAAATCCAACCCATCTCCTTCATATGTACTAGCTGCATGTGCTCTGAAGTATAAAGATGCTATTATTTTGCAGTCTGCTTTTGGGAGTACGGTGCTATACTGGGCTCGTGACACCACTCTCCCCTGTACGCATTCCTGTTTGCGGCTGGGCCAAACCAGAGCAAGACAAATGCAACCGCTCACAAACGCTATGGAAAATGAATCAGGAGGAGGTAACTTGGGATCTTCAATTTTGTTTGTTTTTTTTTTACATTCATTCACGGGATGTGGGCTTCGCTTGCTGGGCCAGCATTGTGTTGACCATTGGCCTATTGTATTGCCAGCTGCTGGCAAAATTCTGCCCGAGATTACAGTTGCACAATTACTTAGACTAACAGCAGTTCCCAAAACTTCTACTTAACTAGACTCCCAACTACACACCCCTTTCAGGCAACAGTCTCCAATAGATTATTAATCTATAAAACATCCAGCAAGATTACTACAAGCACCCACTGTTGCTGTAAGGGAGGTATTTCACAGCTTCTCCCTCCCTCTTACTTGACAACAGAACTCCAAAGGCTTTTAACACAACCTTGATTACTGGAACAGCAAACTTCTCCAGGGTGGCTGAAGGCTTTTTCCCACAAGTCTGTTTCACACAGTGCACCGCTCAAGGTCTTACATGGCCACACCCATACCGCTTTCCATCTTTCTTTAAATATATTTCCTCCCTTTTTGATCTGTAAATCCCATTGTTTCCACCTGTCTTTGGAAGTTACTTTTCCCAGAATATAAAAATCTTTGATGTTGTCATTATGGCCTGCACGTCTGGGAGAAACAAATGTAATAACTTTGCCTTAATTATCTTGCCAGTTGTAAACATCTTATCATGTCCCTTTGAAATGCCAACAACCTCTCCCCTTATCTAAAAATGCAAATCCCATTCACACTGTATCTGCTGAGACCTCATCCGAGCTTACCCATCTCCATTTTAAATGCTTGTTTTACACCTAACCCCTTTTGATGATTCAAACTTTGACTGTCTACAGTTAACTTAACTTATTGGCACACACAGAACTGTACACACACACACACACACACACACACAGACACACACACACGCATGCACACACACACGCATGCACACACACACGCATGCACACACACACACACACACACACACACGCATGCACACACACACACACACACACACACATACACACACAAACATAAGCCTGCTTTAAAGTATCACACAGTAATATCAGGAAAAATATGATAGTTCTTGTACACCACAGACTGTGTTTTTTGGCCCCACCTGGGCATCAGCTTGGTTGACTGGCTTGGCTTTCAGTCGAGCAGGGACCACTCCAGACCAGGCCGCAGGCCAGGAAGGTATGGTCCAACATCCTGGCAGGATAGGCATCGGAGGGCACGTTCCCATTTTAGGGAGTTCCGATCCTCCTTCCTCACCCCTGACGATCTGGTCCAATCACTGACACTGAGGCGGGGGTGGGGTGGGTGGAGGAAGGGTTTGTCTGATTCCCAATGGTCTGGGTCTGATCCCAGAACTCCTGGGGTTGTCAGACAGTGGGTCTCTTTGTATTGGGGAATTTAATAGAAGGGGGAGCTTGTAGGGTTGGACAGTGTAGGGAGATGTGGGGGTGGTTGGAGAGGGGTGGGAAGTACTCCTGCTCCTCTTGGCTCACAGGCAGTGCTGTAAAAGTATTTACCTTCTCCATGAAGCTGCCTTCAACTCCCTTCAGCTGCCAGGTTTCCCAAGGTTGGGAGAAACCAGGCCGGCCACAATAGAAAGGGATAAATCTGAGGCTGCCAGCCACATTAATATATTTAAATGACCAATCTTACTTCTGGGAGTGGGTTAGCTATCTGTTCCTGTTCAGCCTCTGTTAAACTTGGAAGTAGGTGGGATGAGATCCTGAAAAGTAATTCAGTGGGGAGAGAAGCTGAGATGGAATTAGAAGTTAAAACGCTAGTAAGTGCATCTGGAAGGCAGAGGAAACATAGGCTAGATAAGAAAGAATTGAGTTTAGCAATGCTAAATGGAATATATTTTAATGCAAGGAGCCTGATGGATAAGACAAACGAGGGCACAGGTAAGCACATGGGAGTATGATATCACAGCTATGACCGAGACTTGGCTAAAAGGGCAGGATTGACAGCTCATCATTCCTGGTTATAGGGTCTTCAGATGAGATAGAGGCGGGGCTAGAAGTGCGGGGAGATGGGAGGGGGTGTCGCAATATTAATTAAGGAATAAATTATAGCAGTGAGGAGGGATGTTATCTTGGAAGAATCATTAATTGAGGCCTAAGATAAAAGCAAAATACTGCGATGTTGGAAATCTGAAACAAAAACAAAAATAGCTGGAAAACCTCAGCATCTGACAGCATCTGCAGAGAGGAATACAGTTAATGTTTCGAGTTCCTATGACTCTTCATCAAGGCTGTTGAGGCCTTCATTAATTGAGGTCTTATGGGTAGAAGTAAAAAACACAGAAGGGGAAAACATGCTGTTGGGTGTGTACTATAGGCCCCCAAATAGGGAGAGATAGAGGATCAAATATGTAATCAAATTTCAGAGAAATGCAATAATAATAAGGCAAGAGTAGTTGGGGATTTTAACTACCCAATTATTAACTGGAGTAGTTTTAGTGTGCAAGGTAGGGAGGAAGCAAAATTCTTAGGCTGCATCCAGGAGAACCTTTTTAGTCAGTACGTCAAAAACCCAACAAGGGAGGTGGCAGTTCTGGACATAATATTTGGAAATGAGCCCGAGCAGGTGGAAGGCGTATCAGTAGGGGAGCATTTTGGAAATAGTGACCATAGCTCAATTAGATTTAGGATCATTATGGAAAAGGATAAGGTTGGGCTAGGAATAAAAGTTCGAAACTGGGGAAAGGCTAATTTTACCAAGGTGAGACACGATTTGGCCCAACTGGACTGGGAGCAGCTACTTGCAGATAAAACTGTTTCAGAGCAGTGGGAGGCATTCAAGGAGGAAACAGATATGTTCCCGAGAATACAAAGTGGGGGACCAAGTCCAGAGAAGCCTGGATGTCAAGGGATATAAAGGTTAGGATCAAGAAAAAAATAGTGATGGCAGATATTGAGGGCTCAATACGCAGCATCCCTAGAGGAATATAAAAAGTGCAGGTGGAACTTAAAAAGTAAATTAGGAAAGCTAAAAGAATGCATGAGGAAACATTGGTAGGTAGAATAAAGGAAAACCAAAAGGGTTTTTTTAAATATATAAAGAACAAGAGAATAACTCGGGAAAGAGTAGAGCCAATTAGGGACCATAGAGGTAATGTGTGTGTGGACCCAGAAGACGTGGGTGCAGTCCTCAATGAAAACTTTGTGTCGGTCTTCACAATGGAAAAGGACGACGCAGGTATAGACATCAGGGTGGAGGACTGTGAAATATTTGAAGAAATTAACATAGAAAGAGGGAGGTATTAGCGGGTTTAGTGGCCTTAAAAGTGGAGAATCCTGCAGCCCGGATGAGGTGTATCCCAGGCTGTTGAGGGAGGCAAGGGAAGAGATATCAGGAGCCCTGGAAGTAATTTTCAAATCCTCTATGGCCACGGGTGAGATGCCAGAGGACTGGAGGACTGCTAATGTTGTCCCATTATTAATAAAGGGAGGGAGGGATAGACTAGGAATTCACAGGCCAGTCAGTCTAACCTCGGCGATGGGGAAGTTGCTAGAAAGAGTTCTGAGGGATAGAATATATCTGTACGTGGAGAGACATGGATTAATCAGGGATAGTCAGCATGGATTTGTTAAGGGAAGGTCGTGTTTGACAAATTTGATCAAATTTTTTGAGGAGGTAACCAGGAGTGTTGATGAGCGTAATGCATTTAATATGGTCTACATGGACTTTAGCCAGGCTTTTGATAAGGTCCCTTATTGCAGACTTGTCAAGAAAGTAAGAGCCCAAAGGATCCAAGGCAAAGTGGCATGTTGGATCCAAAATTGTCTGAGAGGCAGGAAGCAGAGGGTGATGGTAGAAGGATGTTTCTGTGACTAGAAGTCTGTTTCTAGTGGGGTTCCACAGGGCTCAGTGCTGGGGCCCTTGTGTTTGTGGCATACATAAATGTTTTGAACTTAAATGTAGGGGGTATGATCAAGAAGTTTGTGGAGGACACGAAAATTGGCAAGGTGGTAAATAGTGAGGAGGATGGTCATTATCTGCAGGAGTATATCAATGTAACTGGTCAGGTGAGCAGAGCAATGGTAAATGGAATTCAACCTAGAAAAGTGTGAGGTATTGCACTTGGAGAGGGCTAACAAGGCAAGGGGTTACATTGTGAATGGTAGGACCCCGAAAGTACTGAAGATCAGAGGGACCTTGGTGTGCATATCCACAGTTCCCTGAAGATAGCAGGGCAGGGAGATAAAGCGGCTAAGAAGGCATATGGGATGCTTCATGGGGTCCGGAGTCAATGTTGCGGACTCCCAGGGCAACTCCCTCTCGGCTGTATACCACTGTGCCACTACCTCTGCTTGTTCTGTCCTGCCAGTGGGACAGGACATACCCAGGGATGGTGATGGTGGTTGTCTGGGATAGTATTTGTAAGGTATGATTCCATGAGGATGACTATGTCAGGCTGTTGCTTGACCAATCTGTGAGACAACTTTCCTAATTTTGGTATTAGCCCCCAGATGTTAGTAAGGAGGACTCTGCATGGTTGACAGGGCTGAGATTGCCGCTGTCGTTTCTGGTGCCGAGGTCGACGCCGGTGGTCTGTCCAGTTTCTTTCCTCTTTTGTGATTTTTTAGCCGTTTGTTACAACTGAGTGGCTTGCTAGGCCATTTTAAAGGGCATTTAAGAGTCAACCACATTGCTGTGGGCCTGAAGTCATGTGTGGGCTAGACCAGGTAAGGACAACAAATGGGATACTTGCCTGTATTAGCCAAGGCACAGAATACAAGAGCAGAGAGGTTATGCTGGAACTGTATAAAATGCTGGTTAGGGCACAACAGGAGTACTGTGTGCAGTTCTGGTCACCACATAAAAGGAAGGGTGTGATTACACTGGAGAGGGTGCAGAGGAGATTTACCACGGTGCTGCCTGGGTTGGAGGGTCTGAGCTATGAGGAAAGGTTGCATAGGCTGGGGTTGTTTTACTTGGAGCAGCGAAGGTTGAGAGGGAGCCTGATAGAGGTGTATAATATTTAAGGGCATAGACAGGGTGGATAGGAAGGCACTTCTTCCATTAGTAGGGGAGTCAATAGCCAGCGGTATAGAGTTAAGGTTAGAGGTAGAAGGCTAAGAGTGGAGCTGAGGAGAAATGTTTTCACCCAGAGGGTGGTGGGAGTCTGGAGCTCACTGTCTGAAAGGGTGGTTGAGTCAGAAACTCTTGTAACATTTAAGAAGTATTTAGATATTTACTTGCGTTGCCTTGGTCTCCAAGGCTATGGGCCAAGTGCTGGAAAATGGGATTAGTGTAGTCAGATGTTTGTTGACTGGCGTGGACACGATGGGCTGTAAACATCTATGAGTCTATCAGTCTATGAGGAGCCAGGATTTAGATTTTTAAAATTTGAACATCTGAACCGAATTCAACCCTCCATTTATTGTGTGCTAAGATTCATCTCACTGCATCTAGATCACACCTATCACACACACTTCCACATGTTACACACTGTTGTGATACCAAACAGTCTTTTTAACTGAAAAACCTCAGCCGTTGTACAGAAGCCTGAAACTGACCAGCAGCAAGCAGCTCTACCTGGTTGACCACAGCGACTTACAACCAAGTACAGTTTCTGGGATTTCCCAACCATGCACTGTCCTCCGACATTGAGGGCTGACTTAAAGGGACATTGCAGGTTTAGTGTCAAACATCAGAACCGAGTTAAAGGTTTGAAAAAAACCCTGACTAATGACACTGGAGCTCTGCTAGTAAAGCTCAAGCAATGGAACAAGATGTTTTAAATAAATCTCATAGGTTAGAACAGGTAAACTGCTGATTAAGTAGCTCTTCTGGTTGCTCAATGCCATCTGAAGCTAGAGATAGTGTTGCCTTGTTAACACATTTTATTCCTCTCACAAAGAAAAGCACTGTCTTCTCCTTTGACTCGGCCGGACTGGTGTGAAACCCCGCATTTAACGGGAAGCCTAATGGAAATATAAATGGACGTTAATGTTTTGATCTGGGACTTCCCACTGTCAGGCTTTATGCCCAGTTTCAAAAGGCCCTGTGAAATTCTCACTAGTAATTAGGTAATAGTCTCACCAACATAGCTTTGATATGACTGAGGGATAATGTATTATAAGAAAACATGGAAAATGCTGGAAAACACTCAGTAGGTCAAGCTGCATGACTTTCTTTTGACTGGAAAATCTTAATGCATTTCTCTCTCCAATCCTGCCGAGCGTTGCCAGCATTTTCTGCTTTAATTTCAAATGTCCAGTGTCTGCTGTATTTTGCTCGTGTCTCCATTTTATCAATTAGAATGAGTTTAGCCACATGCACTTTTCTTCATTACTTATTCTCTCACGCTCTGATCACTCCTCTAATTGTAAAATGACTGCCACATGCTGGTCTGTTGCTCTCAGAATATGTTCAATCATCACTCTCTGGTATGGTAGTACAGTGGCTATGTTACAGGATTAGTAATCCATAGGCCTGACACAGTGACAGTTTGAGAATTTGAATTCCGTTTTCTTTACAAATTGGGTATAAAAAGCTGACAGTAAAAGTGACTAAGAAGCTATTTGGTTTTCCTTAAAAAAAACCAAATAGTTAATTGATAGAGAAGGAAACCTGTTGTCCTTACCCAGTCTGGCATTTATAGGATTATGATGAAACTATAATAATTTTTATAATGTTATTGTGGGTTATGGTAAAGTAGGCTTAAGGGGGTGAGTATGAATGGTTCTGTCTGTGTGATTTAATTGAATTGGAGTCAGATAGACAGCAAGATTGAAATTGTCAAAAGAAGCTAGGGGTGAAAGATATTTGAAATGGATTAGGTCTTAGCATATAAGATGTGAATGAAAGTTGCATTTTTAGATAAGTAAAGGAGCTGTTTGGATTTCAAAGGGATGGTAGGATGTTTACTACTGGCAGGATAAGCAAGGCCAAGCAGTGTGTTTATTTTTCCATAAAGAGGTCATATTGACAACATGAAATATTTTTATATTACGGGAAAAGTACATTTCCAAAGACAAATGGAATAATGGAATTTACAGATCAAAGAGAGAGAAACATATATAAAGAAGGCAGGATGGTGATATTGTGGGTGAGGTGGCATGTAAGGTCTAACAGGAGCATGTGAAACAGATTTGGAGAAGTCTCCAGCCATGGTTGCAAAATTCTGCTGTATCTAGTAACTAAATTGGAGAAAAGTCTTTGGAACTGCGCTGACAAGTTGGTGCTGTGGTAACTTGCTGGCTTGTTTCTTAAATTTAAAGTCTATTTTGGACTGTTGCCTTAAAGGGGGTGTGTAGTTAGGAGTCAGGTTAATTAGGAATCATTATAATATTGGGATTTGTTATAGTATTAAGTAACTGTAATCTTATGTGTGTGCTTGAAATCTTTTCTTTTGTTAATAAATGTTTCAATTTAATTTTTTAAATTTCTAAAGGTCTTAGTAGACTCATTACTTCTGAACTCAGTGCCCAAATCTTCTCATAATAAATACAAAATTGTGAAGCCGTTGTGATAGCATGGCCAAGTTTCCCTTGTGGATTTGGTCTGTCTGGCACAGATCACCTGCCATGTTATAATAATGACTCCAGTTCCAAATCAAAGTGGTTGGCCTAGAGAGCTACTCGGTTGTATTCAAACTATCAGCAGTTCAAGTGGTCATAGGTTTAGACTAATTATAGAGAAGGGCAAGGAGCTATCTAGAATAAAAGTATTTAACTGGATGAGGGCAATGAATTTGTACAAAAAGTCTAGAATTTACCTGAATATCACTTCAAGCATCATCACCAAGTCCACAATTCACCATGGCCCAGGTAAATTGGAGTCAATGGTTGCAATTTTCCAGCCCCTTACACTTATGGGATCTTCTGGTCCCACAGATGTGAACAAAGATTTCAATGGCTTACTGGCCCCGCCTCAGGGAAATCTGCCAGGGGGCTCTGGGGGGAGCAGGGCGGGGGGGGCTGGAAAATTCTGGTCAATGACTGGCAGGAAGAGATATAATTGACTAATGGGCAGTCTTTAAAGAAGAGATGATTTGGGTACAGTCTAGGTACATTTCTACCAGGGGATAGGGAGAGCAACCAAAGTTAGAGCTCCCTGGATGATGAGGGAGTTAAAAGAGTGGAATGAAACAGGAAAAAAAAGAGCATATAAGAGATGTCAGCTTGATAATACAGGGAGAAGTAGGCTGAATATAAAAAGTACAGAGGTGGGAAAGAACCCAAAGGGGCAGAGACAGAACGTGAATAGATTGGCAGATAGCATAAAGGGTCATCAAAAGATGTTCCATAGGTATATTAATAGTGTATTAACATATGTAGCTTCCAGTACACACAAATGCATCACACTGCAAGCCCAACTGACATCCAATTTAAGGTTCAGTCGAGCTCGCATTGTGGCACATTTGCGTGTATTGGAAGCTACATATGTTGATACACAGGGCCCTGTTCTTTGCAGACTGAAAGACCATGTACACATGTTGCATCTGTTTCAGCTAAACAAATAAATGTCAGCCATTCGCTGACTCATTCGTCAGGGCAATGCCTTGATCAATCAGGGTCAAGCTGCCTGGTTTAAATTTCAAACACTGTTTGACAGTTAACTGTCAATCACTATCACTGATGCATTCCCCATGGCAACACCACTTGCCAACCAATCAACACTCTCTTCACATACAGTATCAATTGTTGTTTTCCCCTTATACTGATATATTTGCGAGTGTCCTGATGGGTGTGAGACAAAAAGCTTAGACATGTCTCTTGTTGCAGCAGAACTCAATTAAGTAATTTCTCTAAAATTCTTCGGAGGTGTATCTTAGTCATCGGGCAGAATTTTCCAGTCCCTCCATGGCAGACTTAATTGAAGGCTGGTGTTGGGGGTGGGGGAGGGAGGGTGGGGGTGGTGGGGGGGAACAATGCAGTGGGAGCTGAAAAATCAGTTTCCCGCTGGTGGAAAATGATGGAGCAACATGTGCTCAACCCCCCCACCACTCCCGGCATCATGATGGGTTGCCATTCCCGCCAAAGGCCGGAATGAAACCATTTTGCATCCCATTAACAGGATACAGACGAAGGCCCAGCTGGAATTGTTCCCCCTGTCCGATTTTCCACACCATCAGCAGGATATCACGCCCATTCGGAACGCGTCCAGACCAATGGGGCGTGCATGTCGGACTTACCCGGAAGAAGGCCCGGGGCTACTTGCGGAGATCAGAAAATGGAGGCCTCCAGTGGATGTGGACCCGGGAACACCACATACAGCAGTAGCTGGGTGGAGTATCAACCACGTGGATGTTCTAACCGCATGAGCTTCCAGGAGGTGGATCTTCACCTTCAACGGTGGGTAAGTTGATGTCCAGGCAACTTTTAAATATAGCAACCGAGTATGACGGGGATCGGGTGGTGGCGGGTGCACAAGATGTCGGGAAACCCCCGACAGCATAATTAATTAGGCCAGTGTCGGGCGATACAGCACAAATTCCAACTGGCCTCCTGGCAGGAAACACTCCCAGTTCCTGCCCCCACCATGGGAATTAGTCCTGGAATAGAATAACTCCGCCCATCCTCTCCTGTCAGCCATGCTTCTGAGTTAGCAATAATGTTAATATATTCACTATTTATACATACCGATCTTGTCTGGCCTACATGTGACTCCAGACCCCCAGCAATGTGGCTGACTCTTAACTGCTCTCTGAAATGTCCGAGTAAGCCACTTCATTCAAGGGTAGTTAGGGATGGGCAACAAATGCTGGCCTTGCCAGTGATGTCCACATCCCATGAAAAAATAAAAAAAGCTTGAACTCCAGTACTTTACTTCCGATATACTTGTTTCCACTGGATTCTAGAAAGGTGAGGGGTGATTTGATTGAAGTATACAAGATTCTGAATGGCCTTGGCAAGGTGAACGTCAAAAGTTTGTTTCCTCTTGTGGGTGGGTCGGAAACAACTTGCTGAATATAAATAAGGGTAACTTCAATGGAACGAGGGAAGAATTGGCTGGAGTGGACTGATAAAGCAGTTTAGCAGAAAAGATGGTTGATGAACAATGACAGACATTTAAGAAAATAGTTCATGACTCTCAAGAAAGATATATCCCAGTGAGGAAGAAAGATTCAAGGAAGGGGATAAACCAACCATGGTTAACCAAGAAAGTTAAGGAGTGTATCAAATTGCAAGAAAAAACATACAATGTGGCAAAGATTAGAGGCAAGCCAGAGGATTGGATAAGTTTTAAAAACCAACAAAAGATGACCAAAAAAAGAGAAGCAGAAAATAAACTTTGAGGGTAAATTAGCAAGTAATATAAAAACG
This sequence comes from Carcharodon carcharias, assembly GCF_017639515.1. Lineage (NCBI taxonomy): Eukaryota > Metazoa > Chordata > Chondrichthyes > Lamniformes > Lamnidae > Carcharodon > Carcharodon carcharias. The sequence goes on from NC_054470.1 coordinate 183,295,146, forward strand.
GAGAGTGAGATTCTTTAAATATGTAAAAAGGAAGAGAGGGGTCAAAGTGAACATAGGCCCCTCAGAGAATGAAGCTGGGGAAATAATAATGGGGAACCAGGAAATGGCAGAGGAGTTGAATAAATACTTTGCTTCAGTCTTCAAGGTGGAAGATACTAATAGCATTCCAAAATAACTAAATAATCAAGGGGCAAAAGCGGGGGCAAGAAATAAATACAATAACTATCACTAGAGAAAAATTATTAGGGAAAATAATGGGGGTAAAGGCTAATAAGTCCCCTGGACTTGATGGGTTGCATCCTAGGATATTAAAGGAAGTAGCTACAGAGATAGTGGATACACTGGTAATAAGCTTCCAAGAAGCCTTAGATTCTGGAAAAGCCCCAGATGATTGGAGAATGGCCAATGTAACACCCTTATTCAAAAAGGGAGGGAGACAAAAAAAGTTAACTATAGGCTAGTTAGCTTAACATCTGTCATTGGGAAAATTTTACAGTCTATTATAAAGGATGTAATAGCACAACATTTAGAAATGCATAATTTAATCAAGCAGAGTCAGTATAGCTTCAGGAAGGGGGAATCATGCCTGACAAATTTATTAGAACTCTTTGAGGAGGTAACAAGCAGGATAGATAAAGGGGAACCAGTAGACGTAATATATTTGGATTTCCAAAAGGCGTTTGATAAGGTACCGCACATGAGGCTACTTAATAAGATAAGACACCATGGTGTTGGGGGTTGTTTATTAGCATGGATAGAGGATTGGCTAACTAATAGAAGACAGAGTTAGGATAAGGGAGGTATTTTTGAGATGGCAACCTGTAACTAGTGGAGTGACATGGGGATCAGTACTAGGGCCTCAATTATTTACAATATATATTAATGACTTAGATGAGGGAAGTAAATGTATTATCGCCAAATTTGCGGATGACACAAAAATAGGTGGGAAGGCAAGTGGTGAGGATGACACAAAGAGTCTACAGAGGGATATAGACAGGTTAAGTGAGTGGGCAAAAACTTAGCTGATGAAATATCATGTGGGAAAATGTGAGGTTATGCATTTTGACAGGAAGAATAGAGGAGCTAAATATTATTTAAATGGAGAGTGACTGCAGTAGGCTGCAGCACAGAGGGATTTGGGAGTCCTTGTGCATGAATCCCAAAAAGTTAAGATACAAGTTTAGCAGGTAATAGAGAAGGCAAATGGAATGTTGGCCTTTATTTCAAAGGGAATGGAGTATAAAAATAAGGAAGTCTTGCTAAAACTATATAAGGCACTAGTTAGAACGCATGGAGAATACTGTGAACAATTTTGGCCCCCTTATCTAAGGAAAGATATACTGGCATTGGAGGCTGACCAGAGAAGGTTCATTAGGTTGATCCCAGTTACGGAGCGATTTTCTTATGAGGAGAGGCTGAGTAGGTTGAGCCTGTACTCATTGGAATTTAGAAGAATAAGAACCAACCTTATTGAAACATGTAAGATTCTTAGGGGGCTGGACAGGGCAGATGTTGAGATGTTGTTTCCCCTTGTGGGAGAGTCTAGAACCAGAGAGCATAATCTCAGAGTAAGGGGTTGCCTATTTAAAACAGTGATGAGGAGGAATTTCTTCTCATGGAGGGTAGTCAATTTGTGGAATTCCTTACTGCAGAGGATGGTAGAGGCTGGGTCATTAAGTATATTCAAGGCTGAGATAGACAGATTTTTAATCATCAAGGGTTATGGAGAAAAGGCAGGAAAGTGGAGTTGAGGATTATCAGGTCAGCCATGACCTCATTCAATGGTGGAGCAGACTTGGTGGGCTGAATGGCTGAATGACCTACTTATGCTCCTACGTCTTATGGTCTTAGGAGTCCAGAACTAGGGGGCACTGTTTTAAAATTAGGGGTTGCCCTTTTAGGACAGAGATGAGGAGAATTTTTTTCTCTCTGAGGGTTGTGTGACTTTGGAACTCTCTGCCTCAGAAGGCGGTGGAGGTGGAGTCATTGAATATTTTTAAGGCAGAGGTAAAGGAAATCAAAGGTTATCGGGGGTAGATGGGAATGTGGAAATCGAAACACAAGAAGATCAGCCATGATCCTATTGAATGGTGGAGCAGGTTCGAGGGGCCAAATGGTCTTATTCCTTGCACTTTCATTAACATTCTACAAATAATTCATTCTCTTATTTAATCTTTCCATTTAAATAGTAATCTTTTTTTTATCTCTTTATCTTTTACAAGGTTAAATATTCCTACTTGTTCTTTCTAAAAAAAAAAATGCTTGCACAGATTTAGAACAAACACATCACATAATAATAACATCCCAGTGCTCCAGAACTTGTCCCAGGGTCCCTTTCTGACTTTTGTTATAGACATATCTTCCTCCCTAAATTATTCAACATGTGGCAATTGAAGCATTCTAATATGGCACTCAATGCCTTCACTTTTTTGGAACCTAACTCACCACATTCCTTCTGCAAGATCTCTGTCTTATTCCTTCCCATTTGTCACTGGTTCCTATATGAACCACAAATTCTAATTCTTTCTGCAAGTTTCTCTATCAAGTCTGCTAATGCCTTAACCAGGGCACTGAGGAAGCAACACCCCATTCAAAATTTCCAGTCACAGCTACAAATAGACTGCCTGTCTCCCTAATTATGGAAACCCGAGTCTCTTCACCTCAACTTTTCTCATGAATATTGATTCTTTATTCCTCCATGAGTAATCTTTGACCCTGAGTGCCTTAGTGTTGCTCTTGATTAACCTCCCCTGTGCTCCTGTCCCTGTCTTCAACACAGAAGTGTCAGACCGACGCGGCTTTCCTTTACCAGGTTCTCCCCATTCTCTTTTTCTTGCTACTTGTGCATTGACCACTTTCCCTATCTTCCAAAGCTCCTGCCTCTCCACCAATGTTCATGTTCCATGGCGGCCTGTGTGCTGCGGGAATAATTCCAAATTGGTAGAGCGAGCATTCCAATTAATTTTGCAATCGCAACTAGACGAAGATAAATAAAGATAATGAGTCCAGGCACAAGTCACATAGAACACTTATAAAACAATCCTCAGTCCTATCCTGAATTAATAATTGCCACTATCAGAACACAAAAATCAAAAACGCAGTGAAAAAAATCAAGCTGTCTTACACCCGCAAATCTGGCTTCACACAACAAAGGTGTCACTCTTCTAAAATACTTCTTTATATTGGATGGAGATTATGCTGTTAAGAACAGCAAACACTGTGGGGTAAAGTGCTTTGCAGTGGCACCAGCAGAATGTGTTGACAGTACAGGCTTAAGTATAGTTTCTACTAGAAATCAAAATCTAATTTTTAGTTATGTATTTAACATGTTGACCCACGGGCTTCTATAATATCCAATTCAACAGCAATAATAACTTGCATTTAAATGCTGTTTTTATCATAGAAAAAAATGTCCTAATGCACTTCACAGGAGGAATCGTCAAACAAAATTTGACACTGAGCCATGTAAGGCGATATTAGGATATTTGGCCAAGAGCTCAGTCAAAGTGTTAAGAATCACCTTAAAGAGAGAATGGGGGGGGGGGGGTAAAGAGGTAGAGAAGTTTAGCGAGTTTTGGCAGCTGAAAGCATGATCTCCAATCGTGAAGCCAGAAAAAGCAAAACAAAAGTGGGTTGCACAAGAGGTTAGACTGAGAGGAGTGCAGAGATCTCAGAGGGTTGTGGGGCTAAAAGAGGTTACAGAGATAGGGAGGGGTATGTGACCTGACAGCAAAGCTAGGAGAAATATCGGCCTGGATTTTCCTCCTCAAGGTAGGTAGTGGGGGAAAATCCCCGCATCGGCTTCGAGAGAAAGTGCCCTTACTGACAGGGTCTTCATTGCCTGGGGTGAATTCAGCCTGAAGCCGGGCCAGCCGACCCAGGAAGAAGTTTGGAGGTAGCCACAGGGGTGACGGGTGCAGAGGGTGGTTCGTGACTCCTCTTAGGGACCGTGAAGCACAACTCTTTAAAAACCTGGCCCGACTCCATGAAAATTATGGAGGAGTAAGAAATACTTATCTCTGCAATGGGGGCAGCCAGGGCAGTATTTTGACAGGACCCCAGCTGGCACCTTACAAACGCACTCCCGATAATCAGACAGCCTGGGAATAGGGTCACGAATCCCATAATTGGGACTTGCTCATCTTGGCTCGATGCCATAGGACTTTGTCCCAGTTAAAATAAAAACACAGAGGTCCTACAACCCTCACCCCTCCTCATCGTCCAAACACTTCCCATGCCTCATCCATGCCACCTCATGCCCCCATCCCATGGCCCCTCATGCCCCCTATGCCAAGCTCTGCACTTCCATGGCTGGCCCATGGCCTCTCATTCCCCCTATGTCAAGCTTTGCCATTCCATCCACCTCCTATTTCCCCTTATGTTGCCTATGCCAAGCTATGGCACTATCAACAAATATTGTTCAACTTACAACAAAGATCAGAGAGCCTGAGTTGTCAGTCAAGCTATGTTTTCTCTGGGGACCATGTGTTTGAGTACTCTGATGGTTATCTGGGCTCTCAACCCAGCCTCATTATGTATGCTTGGCTGAGAGCCCAGACATGCACTACATTTGTTGAAACATTGTTTGATTGACAGCTCAGGCTCTCTGATCTCTGATGTCAATTTCACAAGGTTTGTTTACACAAGTTAAGTGGTTTCAAGGATTTATGTATTTTGTTAAGGATGCTTTAAAGGGTCTGAGTGATTGACACTTGTAGTGAAGACTTTTTTTCAACATACAAAACAGTTATGAATGAGTTACCTTTTAAAAGTTTTTTGTACACAGTTCACTGTTTATTTGTTATAGACAGTGTACGGACATAAAAGTGCTATAATTGGCATGTGGGGCCATAGGGAGTGGGTGGAAGGGCTGAGGTTGGCATTGGGGGCACAAGGGACCTTTGCGGGTGGATGGGAGGGGATGCATGACTTGGGATAGAAGGACCATTTTAACTTATTTTTTAAAAGATCCCCTCATGCAGACCAGGGTTCATGACTCCTCTTAGGGACCGTGAAGCACAACTCTTTAAAAACCTGGCCCGACTCCATGAAAATTATGGAGGAGTAAGAAATACTTATCTCTGCAATGGGGGCAGCCAGGGCAGGCTTTTGACAGGACCCCAGCTGGCACCTTACAAACGCACTCCTGATAATCAGACAGCCTGGGAATAGGGTCACGAATCCCACAATTAGGACTTGCTCATCTTGGCTCCTGAGTCATCGCAACTCTAGCTATTACCTCCGCGTATGACAATGCAATGCTCCACAGTGAGGCCAGCATGACGCTAACCTCATATTTCCATACCGCACCCACAATTCCACCATGTCATTCTTAATGGTTTCCTGGCTTTTTGTGTTCATGGTGACATGAATAGGACATTTTTTTTCCTTTTTCTGGCATCAAATTGGTAATATTATTCCATAACGGATGAAGAAGTCTCAGGAGCAATGTGTTAAATTTCAGATAATCGGTCCTACTGAGAGCTTCCCATGTGATTGGACTGCAATAGGATCTGGAGACAGTGACATCCAAACTCCTTGCAGTAGAAACACGATGATGTAAAATGACTGCTCCGGTACTGGCAGCAAGTACTCCCAGGCCATCAGACCATGGGCTGGATGCAGAATTGAGCTCCTTTGACTTTATCTTCATAATGTCCAAGGTCCAGCCCTTACGCCACAGACTACATTTTCCCAATTCCTGCACTAGCTACCCAGGTAGTTTCTCAGAGTTATTCTGATAGATGACACTTTATTACGAACAGTTTTGCACTGTAAGGTCAGGCCCTCTGTTCTGGACTGCACCATCTCATTTCAGATTGGGCCATCCTCTCAAAATTCAGTTCGGGGGGCCAGTAACGAAAGGACAATGTGCTTATGTTGAATTATTTGCATAGAGATGCAGGGGTACAGGTAGATAGATTGGATAGTGTGTTAATTATGGGTTTACCTAATGTCTAATATACCTTTAAGAAGAATGCTGTTAAGGAAGATCACATCATCCTTAGTAACCAACAGAAGAGTAGCACAGGCTACCTCTGTAGTTAGTAGTCAGTAGTATGGAGGTAAAGTTTGAAGTGAAAGCACACATGGAGTTGCTGCTGATTACTACTGAGCACAGTCCACGTCCAGGAATATCCTGAATGAAGACCATACCCCACAGCTATCTATGGTGGCTGGGGATGGATGGAGAAATAGAGAGTTTGGTGGAGAATTGTGTGCCATGTCAGCAACTGCACAAGTTACCTTCAAGAGCTCTGTTACACCCTTGGGAGTGGCCAGGAAGGCCATGGGTGTGGTTACACTTTGACTACGCGGGACCTTTCATAGGTTCAATGTTTCTGCTCATTGTCGATGCCCGCTCAAAGTGGATGGACATATGAGGTGAAGTCACTAACGCCAGCTGCTGCAATTGAGAAGTTACGTCGAAGTTTTGCTATTAACAGACTACGAGAAGTAGCTGTTTCCGATAACAGCACAGCATTTACGAGTGCTGAGTTTCAACTGTTTATCAGCCTCAACGGTATCACTTGTGTAAAAACTGCACCATACCACCCTTCCTCAAACGGACTGTACAATAGGACGGTTCAAACGTTGAAGGTATGCGTGAAAAAGTTAATTGGAGATTCCTCAGCAACCAAGCTAGCACGCTTTCTTTTCCATCATAGGAACACCTCTTACACAACAACAGGCGTCGCACTTGCAAAGTTATTGTTGAAACACCGTCTCAGGTCGAGATTGAGCTTAATACTGCCGGATTTAAGGGGGAAGGGGGAAAGGAGTCAGGAAAGCCTGAAAACTAGACATGACTGGCATGGTTGTGAGAGGAAATTTACCGTGGGAGAGACGGTAAACCTGAAGAACTTTGGAGAAGGACCAAACTGGTTACCGGATGAAATAAGTGCAGTGACTGGATCTCTTTCTTACCATGTAAAGGTGGAGGGCTGAGTCATACGGACACATGTGGACCATCTAAGGAAGCGAGAAACAAATCACCAAGAATTAATTCTACCAGTGTTCATGACTGGGTCAACATTTCCTGTTGAGCGAACTCAACCCAGGACAGACATGTCTGATGTACCTGCAAGAGTTGAGGATACCGATCAGCAGGTGCCCACTGAAGCACCTGATGTTCAGGCAACTCCAGAAAAGGAGGCTCCTGAGAAAGCATCTGAAGATGTAGAGCTGAGACGTGCTACACAGATAAGGAAACCCCCAGGAAGACTGAATTTGTAAATTACTTACCAGTGTAAATATTTCACTATTTTGAGAAAATTAAATTATAAATATAAACTGTATTTCCAAGTAAAGGAGGGATATGGTAATTATGATTTTATCTAATGTGTACTTATACCTTCAAGAAGAATGCTGTTAAGGAAGATCACATGATGTTTAGTAGCCAATAGGAGAGCGCAGCCTACCCCCTAGCATGGGAATAGGGTTTGAAGTGAAAGCACACCTATAGTTGCTGCTGAGTGCCTTTGTAAATAAACATAATTTTTTCCACCTAAGGAGTATCTGCTGATCAATTCTATCTAGAGTACCAACTCGGCCACCACTTACAACAAGCATGTGACTAGGATCCACAAGATCCAACAGATAGATAATTAAATTGATAACAGATAGATGTTAGATATATTGACAGATAAGCTAATGATAGATCAATAGATAACTCACTGACGTCAGCTTATAATACCTTTTTGTGCAGTACCCACTTGATCATTCAGGGCATAATATAACAGTGCAGGAAGCATTATGGACAAGCTCCAAGCATTGCACACTTGCAGTTTTTGTTTTCTCTCTACATTCCGAGATATCATACTCCGATACCACTCTCCCATGTGATCTCCAGCATGTTGTGAGAACACCATTACCTCCAGGGTGCTTCTCCAAATCACACACTTCCTTCACTCAGAGATATATCATCATTTTTTTTCTCATTGATGTGTGAAAATCCATATCTAACACTGTTGTGGGAGTATTAAGAACTCAAGTCTACAGTGCTTGGATGAGAAGATGCATGAACACCTTCTTAGAGTGATGGGCTATAAATGCACCATTGTCAGCATCGAACGACCATATCCTGAGAATATATTTTTTTAAACATGATATAAAGCTTAGAAAGATAAAAGAGCGAATGAAGCCTCCAGCACTCGCTGCATGGCCCTGGACCCTTCTGTATTGATTAGCCTGCCAGGCACATGTATATTGGATTAACTCTCGTACAAACTTGCCAATGTAATGAGGATACTTAATCCCACATGATGAAAGGTGTAGAGAATGGAAATGGTACTTGATGCTGTCACTAGGTACAAAGGTAAAATATGTTCTATGCCTGAACACTGTCATTCTGTATCATGAAGAACTGCCTTGATTTTATAGGAAGTACTCAATTTCCAAGTCAGCAATGTTTCCAGGACAGTCCTAGCCAGATGTGTAATCCATTTTTGTTAGCTGTCAGATCGCCGAAATATTAGAAAACAGTGGCAAAGCAAGAGGCATCCAGAAGGAATACAGTGATCTACTGTGCAGCATAAGGTTAGCCAGGCTGAAGAGTGACTCAAGCCACTTTTTGGGCTGCTTGCAACTGTGCTCTGACATGTCAGTGTGTGAGGATTAAATTACTGTGTCCACCATTTTAGCAATGGTTCAAAACTGATTTTAAATAAAAAGACGAATAACAGCAAGAAAGCAACTTGCACTTAATAGCATCTTAAATATGGAAAAAAAAATCCCAAAATGCTTGGCATTAAAAAGCCATCAAACAACGGTAACGTTACTGAATCAAGATAGAATGTGCTACGAACGTACAAAAGTGATGGACGGGAGAAGACCAACTGGGCCCATTCAAGCTTGCCCCACAGACATGATCCCTCGAGCCCCGTAGCCAGATTAAGTTACACAGGCCGGGATTTCCCGTCCCCGTTGGTGTTGGGCGTCATGGCGGGCCTGAGCGGACAATATAGCGAGATGGTCAAAAATCGGTTTCACGACATCATGAAACCAGTTTGCCATCATCCGCTCCCCTCGTCAATGGCGGGCGGTGTTTCCCGCTGCCAGACGTTGCGAACGTAATTTAATACGCCTGTGTCATGTTAATACATTTGCGATTGCACGCCGGCGTATTTCACAACTGTAAATAAGCGATGTGTACCTGGCGGGCTGCACTTCGTTTGGGACTTCGAGGGTCATTTGCCTGCTTTGCTTCGGGCAGCACTCCTGGTTATCAGCGCCAGGCTCCGCAGGCAGCACCACATCACTTTTAGGTGGGGGGGGTGCTCACGGGCAGGTCTCTACCCACCAGACCAGCTGTAAGGTGTGGGTGACTTTTCAATGGCAGCAGGACTAGGGCTTATTTGGGGAAGGGGGGGAGAAGAGGCCTCAGGCAAGGGAAGGGGCTGCCGGGTGAGGGCTGTACTGGGGAAAGAGGGTGTCCCAGAGTGGGCGTGGGGGCACATGTTGATCTGTGCAGGTTGCCTCAAGGTGGTGAGGGCTGGGGAGGCAGTGTCCAGAGGAGATGAGGCCAGTTGGATATTGAGGGTGTGTGGGAGAGAGTGAGTGGTGATGAGACTAGGTAGGTCCTATCACCCACCCTTGAGATGGCAGTGAGTGCGTGATGGCCTTGTGAGTGTGTGAGTGATGAGATGGCTGTCTGATCCTGGCGGCACGGATGAGATCATTCATCCTCTTTCTGCACTGGATGGCCAACCTCTTCTGTGCAGCATTGGCACTGACCACCACTGCCACCACCTCCCAAGGCAGAGTGGTGAGATTGCTGGACCTCCTGCGGCCACACTCGGGGGGGGTGGAGGACAAGATGGCAGGCCTCCAACAGGCATTCTAGTGACGGGTCACCAAACTTTTCCTGGCTGTCAGGGCCATGTCTTCATTGGAGCAGTCCTGGGCTGCAGGCATTTAGAACTGTGTGCGAGGCTGCAATTTAGATATGGTACCCGGAGTGAGGAAGTGATGTGGCAAAGGCATGGCGGGCGATTCGGAGGCTGCCTGCCAGTGATGAGCCTTGTTTTCTGTGGCTGGATAACTAATGAGGCAGGACGTGGATGACAGGGCGTGAAAATCCGTCACTGCATCCAGCAGGTAAAATGTCCTTTTTTCCGCCTGCTGCTGCACTTGGTGCAAATCTGGGATGATTCTGCCCATAGAATGTACAGTATTAACAGCCCATTTGTCCCAGCTAGTCCATTCCTATCCTAGTTCATCTCAGCCTATCAGCAGCTCCTGTTTCTACTCCTTTTTTATTTCTTTAACTAGCATCCATTTAAATGCATCTATGCTTTTCTCCTCAACTATCCCCATGGTAGTGAGTTCCACATTCTAACCACTCTCTGGCTATACTGGATACGTCCTTTCACCCACATCCCCCAATGCAGCCATGTACGCTTCTCGGAGAGACAAAAAAGTGGAAAAAAACAACATTGAAACATAGAAACTAGGAGCAGGAGTAGGCTATTCGGCCCTTCGAGCCTGCTCCGCCATTCAATATGATCATGGCTGATCACCCAACTCAATAGCCTGCTCCCGCTTTCTCCCCATACTCTTTCATCCCTTTCGCCCCAAGAACTATATTGAACTCCTTCTTAAAAACATACAATGTTTTGGCCTCAACTTCTTTCTGTGGTAGCAAATTCCACAGGCTCACCACTCTCTGGGTGAAGGAACATCCTTCCTGCATCTACCCTGTCTAGTCCTGTTAGAATTTTATAGGTTTCTATGAAATCCCCCCTCATTCTTCTGAACTCCAGCGAATATAATCCTAATCGACTCAATCTCTCCTCATATGTCAGTCATGCCTAGGAATCAGTCTGTTAAACCTTCACTGCACTCCCTCTATAGCAAGAACATCCTTCCTCAGATAAGGAGACCAAAACCACACAGAATATTCCAGGTGCGGTCTCACCAAGGCCCTGTATAATTGCAGCAAGACATCCCTGCTCCTGTACTCGAATCCTCTGGCTATGAAGGCCAACATACCATTTGCCTTCTTTACCACCTGCTGCACCTGCATGCTTACCTTCAGTGACTGGTGTACAAGGACACCCAGGTCATGTTGCACATTCCCCTCTCTCAATTTATAGCCATTCAGATAATAATCTGCCTTCCAGTTTTAGCCACCAAAGTGGATAACCTCCTATTTACCCACATTATATTGCATCTGCCATGCATTTGCCCACTCACTCAGCTTGTCCAAATTATACTGAAGCATCTCTGCATCCTCCTCACAGCTCGCCCTCCCACACAGCTTTGTGTCATCTGAAAATTTGGAGGTATTACATTTAGTTCCCTCATTTAAATCATTAATATTTATTGTGAATAGCTGGGGTCCCAGCACCGACTTTGTCGGAAGTCTTCTGAAAGTCCAAATAAACCACATCCACTGGCTCCCCCTCATCAACTCTACTAGTTACACCCTCGAAAAGTTCCAGTAGATTTGTCAAGCCTGATTTCCCTTTCATAAATCCATGCTGACTCTGTCCTATTCTGCCATGGTTTCCCAAGTGCTCAGCTGTTAAATCTTTTATAATGGACTCTAGAATGTTCCCCACTACCAACGCCAGGCTGACTGGACTATTATTCCCTGTTTTCTCTATACCTCCCTTTTTAAATAGTGGGGTTACATTAGCTACCCTCCAATCTGTAGGAACAGTTCCAGAGTCTACAAGGCCAATAAGGAGCAACAACTCTGGAAGTTTCCACTTCAATTCCCTGAGGTGATTGAAATCAGTCCAGAAGATCTAATGGACCATGAAATGTTCATCAGATACACTGCACGGTCTGATATCAACTCCTCTTCCCTGTTAGCTCTTTTGTGGCTGAGATGGAGCACAACTATCAGAAGGCATAAAGCATTTTTAAAGAGTAATGCTGAACTTCCCATTTACAGTGCCGACCATTAGATCACCTTCACTTTGTGTTTTATTCTTCTCATCAGCGACAAAGTTTTGAGACCCAATGTTCATGTAATCTCATAAAACTCCTATGACTGTCAATTTCAAAATTTTAATCTTCACAAGGCTGTTACCAGAAATCCAGTAATTAAATCCTTCAAAGAAATACTCCACAGATTAATTCTGAAGTACTGGCTGAATTCTTAGGCTGAGCAGCAGAATATCTTGTTCTTCCACCAATCCTTGTCTGAATATTATGAATTTGACTGGCAATCAGAATTCAATTATGCTTTAAACCCATGTGGTGCATGCATCTGTGTCAAGTTAAAGTAGTTAATTAGTGAGTGATGAAGATTGCCATCTTCTGGCTGTTTGCTGATGATATGGTAACTTGGCTGATGAGAATTAGACTATCCTGACTTATATCCAGATAAGGCATATTCAGTCGGATGAGGAGCAGGTGCAGAAAGAATGCCTAAGGTTCATAATCTAATAAGGTTAACTCAGGATGCAACATTCTGCTTTAATTGAACTGATTGAGAAGTACTTCACTTGACGCCTGGGGTGGGAACGGTAGAAAGAAAAAACTACCAGCCAATGAGGTATTTTTGAAGAGTAGTTATTTTTTTGTTATTTATTCTTGGGACGTGAGGCATCACTGGCAAGGCCAGCATTTATTTTCCATCTCTAATTGCCCTTGAAGAGGTGGTGGTGAGCCATCTTCTTGAACCACTGCACTCTATATGGTGTAAATACACCCAGAGTGCTGTTAGAGAGGGAGTTCCAGGCTTTTCACCCAGTGACAGTGAAGGAACCGTGGTATAGCCCAAAGTCAGGGTGGTGCGTGTCTTGGAGGGGGACTTGTGGGTGGTAGCATTCCCATGTGCCTGCTGCCCTTGTTCTTCTAGGTGAGAGAGGTCACGGGTTTGGAAGGTACTGCCAAAGCACTGTTGTGTTGTAAAAAAGGAAAGATGGCAGCCAATTTGCAAACAGCGAGATCCCACAATGCGATAACAACCAGATAATCTTTTTTTTTAAAGCAATGTTGGTTGCAGGTTAAATAGTAGATAGGACATTAGTTAGAATGTCCCTGCTCTTCATTGAACAGTGGCTATGGAATCTTTTACATCCACCTGTGAATGCAAATGGACCTTCAGATTAATGTCTCATCTAACAGGTAGCACCTCTTGCAGTGCTGCATTCCTTTAGTCCTGCACTGAAGTATCAACCTGGATCATGTCTACAAATCCTTGGTAGTGGGATTTAAATCAGCAACCATCTGACTCAGAGGTGAGATTGTGACCGCTGAGCTCCAGATGACACCAGCATACCAGTAGCTGGCCTCCGCTCAGGTGTCACTCACCAATACCATTGTGACTCCTGTATGGTCTCTAGAATGCTTCTTATGCCTGACCGAGAAGCTCACATTAATTTCAAATCTTTAGCTAGGTCATGTCACACAGTCACTGCAGGGTTATTTACTTGATCAAGTGCACGTGAAATGCCATAAAAATGCCGAGAAGCGCCCATAAAACTGATCCTGCTGAACTGTGGGAAAATAGTGAATGAAAAATTGTATTTTACAGTCAGCATCTGGTTCTGATTAGAAAGTGAATTCAAACCCAACCAAGCTTGTTAACGAAGGATTAGATTATGATAACCACAAAAACAAAGGGTGGAATTTAATGGTTCTCCCACCGGCCCGTAAATTGTAGCAGGTGGCCTGCATGCTGTCTTCCCGCCCGCTCCCGGCCTGCTTCCTGTTTTATGGGGGGTGGTGGAGGCATTGGGCACCTCAACTGCCCTTGGGGCTACTGAGGCCTTTAAGTGGGCAAATAATTCCAACCACGCACCCTCCCTCCCCGCCCACTCTTTTAACCATGGCAGGGGGAGGCCCACGCCAGGTGGGTAGCCTGGCATCTTTTACTGCGCCGGCTGGTGTTAGGCAAGAGGTAAATGGGGTGGGGGTGGGGGTGGGGGGGGGGGGGGGGGGCGGGGGGATTCCCTCGTGTCCACTAGAGGCACCCCTCAACAAGGTCATATACCCCGCTTTTGCCCTCTCCGCTGGCTTCTCAAACATGGACGTCCAGCCCCCTCGCTGCGACCTGTCGGGCAAGCCCCACCGATACCCAGACTTACCTGACGTCCAGCGTCCACGACCTCTGCTCTTGGGGACTGTCTTCAGTCCCAGGAGTGACCACTGCCACGGACCTGGCGCTGCTGGGCCGACAGAGCTGCCGGCCAACCTGATTGGCCAGCAAACCTCCAAGGTGGGAGTTCGCCGGCCAACCTGATTGGCCAGCAAACCTCCAAGGTGGGAGTTCGCCGGCCAACCTGATTGGCCAGCAAACCTCCAAGGTGGGAGTTCGCCGGCCAACCTGATTGGCCAGCAAACCTCTAAGGTGGGAGTTCGCCGGCCAACCTGATTGGCCAGCAAACCTCCAAGGTGGGAGTTCGCCGGCCAACCTGATTGGCCAGCAAACCTCCAAGGTGGGAGTTCGCCGGCCAACCTGATTGGCCAGCAAACCTCCAAGGTGGGAGTTCGCCGGCCAACCTGATTGGCCAGCAAACCTCCAAGGTGGGAGTTCCTCCCCGGCTGAGGACGGAAGCCTTGACCTGAGGCAATCAATGCTCGGCGGAGCGTCAAAACGGCTGCAAGGCAGCCGGGATCGGGAGTTGGGGGAGCTGAGGCGGAAGTGTTCCCCGTCAACTCTTCGGAAACCCAGCCATTGAAAAACGCTGCCCAATAATTTGTCATCCTGTCCTGTGCCCGACCTTTTTTCAGTTCCACCAATGGTGGCTGAGCCTTCGGCCGACTGGGCTCTAAGCTCTGGAATTCCCTTCCTAAATCTCTCTGCCTGTCTCTCCCCCTTTCAGGCGCTCCTTAAAAACCTACCTCTGTGTGGCTTAAGCTTTTGGGGCCGGCCAGCCAACCTAATTTTTCTCCATCTGGCTCGGTGTCAAATTTTGTTTGCGAAGCACCTTTACTATGCTGAAGGTGCTGTATAAATGCCAGTTGTTGTTGTTATCCTCCCAATTGTCTTATGGCCCAAAATATCAGAGGAGTTCCCATGAAGATCGCTCGTAGACCTGACTCTTTTCAGCTGCGGCTTACTACAGGTATTTTATGGCCCAGCAAAATAAACAGGTTTTCAACAAATGGGTCAATTTGGCCTCTTCCACGAGCAATTTGGAGAGGTTGTTCATTATAAGTGCCTGATAGGTGTCAGCCTGAGTGAGGTATCTGTCAGCAAATAGTGGGATCGGTGGGATAAATGTATGACAGGAATTGATTGAAATGAATTTAAAGCAATTTGCTTTGTGAATCCAATGTACAAAGGCGGCTGCTTTGGCACAAAAGATCAGAATAGGCAGTCAAGCCACAATCAGCAGAGGTTGCAACAGAAAGTAGAGGGCGAAGCAGGAGTTGAGAGGAAGTCAGGGAGAGGTCACAGAGTCCAAAGAGAGCTTGAGATCCCTTGTTAGTCATAGATGGAAAAATGATTCAATATATTATGTGTATGTAACTGTTAAATTTCTGAGAACAGCAGCCAGATTTGTTATTCTGACAGGTCAAGCATCAGAAGGAGGAAGAAAAAACTTCATCGAGTTACATAGCACCGAAGCAGGCCACTCAGCCCATTGTTCCTCTGCTGGCTCTTTGAAAGAGCTGTCCAATTTGACACACTTTCCCTCCATTTTCCCCTTTTCCCTGCAAGTGTTTCTTTTCAAGTATATATCCAATTCCCTTCCGGTATGAGTAAACCTCCTCGGCACCCTCTCCAGTGCTGATGTTGAATGCAGCAGTGGCCTGAAAACAAGTCCAACCATCCCAGGTGGAGGTAAGACAATCAAGCTTACCACATCAACACACAGGACATGATAGTATAAGTTCCAAAAGCAATGTTAAGGAGTGAGCTTATCAGCAATAAAATGAACTAGTCAACCGCTATTTATTCATTCCCAGCGATCCAGGCTCCCTTTGGCTTCACTCTGAGTCAGATAATTGCCACGATGCATGTCACTCTGAAGGTGAGTGAAGCTGTTATTAAAATCGGGTCAAATGAGTTAAGATTAGTTGGGCAGCACTTCACAGCCTGGTACCGAGCTCAGCCTAGTGCTGACTTTCAGCAACTTTCTCACTTGGGTGATTAGAAAGTCAGCTTACAGGTATCAAAAAAATATATATAATCAGTACAGCCACATGAATGTGACTTGGAAATATATCGCCATTCCTTCACTGTCACTGGGTCAAAATCCTGGAACTCCCTTCCTAACAGCACTGTGGGTGTACCTACACCACATGGACTGCAGTAGTTCAAGAAGGCAGCTCACCACCACCTTCTCAAGGGCAACTAGGGATGGGCAATAAATGCTGGCCTAGCCAGTGATGTCAATGTCCTGTGAATAAATAGAAACATCTGTATTATTTGTATCGTGCCAACTCTCGTCTTACACATTTACATTTGAAGATGAAAAGAAAGAAGATGCTGCAAAACCAGAACTGGAGTGGACACAATTACTATCCAGAAATAGAAGCACAGAATCACACAGTGCAGAAGAGGCCCTTCGGCCCATCGAGTCTGCACCAACATGTGAGAAACACCTGATCTACCTACCTAACCCCATTTACCAGCACTTGGCCTACAGCCTTGAATGTTATGATGCACCAAGTGCTTATCCAGGTACTTTTTGTGAGGCAATCCACCTCCACCACCCTCCCAGGCAGTGCATTCCAGACCGTCACCACCCTCTAGGTAAAAAAGTTTTTCCTCACATCCCCCCAAAACCTCCTGCCCCACACCTTGAACTTATGTCCCCTTGTGACTGACCCTTCAACTAAGGGGAACAGCTGCTCCTTATCCACCCTGTCCATGCCCCTCATAATCTTGTACACCTCGATCAGGTCGCCCCTCAGTCTCCTCTGCTCCAATGAAAACAACCCAAGTCTATCCAACCTCTCTTCATAACTTAAATGTTTCATCCCAGGCAACATCCTGGTGAATCTCCTCTGCACCCCCTCCAGTGCAATCACTTCAGTTCAACTAGAAACAATAGATTATTATCTTAGACGTTCAGGTTCACATTAATGTTCGGGGGGCAAAAGAGCCCCTGCTAATTTCTAGTGTTTCCTTTCTTCCTTTCATTACCCCCTCGAGGAATGCCTGAATTAAGTGTCGCTGTCCATGGTATTGAAAAGATGCATGCTATTTAGGAAGAACTAAAAATGAAAAGAAAGATTTGCGTTTATAAAACACGCTTTATGGCCTCAGGACATCTCAAAGTACTTCAAAGCCAATTAAGTACTTCTGAAGTGTAGTCGTCGTTGTAATGCAGGAAATGCAGCAGCCAATTAGTGCACGGCAAGTTCCCACAAACAGCAATGTGATAGTGATCAGGCTATCTATTATGGGTCTTGGTTGAGGGATTAAATATTGGCAGGATCTTAGGGATAACTCCCATATTCTTCTTCAAAATAGTGCCATGGGGTCTTTACCACACCATCCACCCACCCCACTTACAAGGGAAGACTATGTCTTGGTTTATTGATTCATCCAAAAGATAGCACCTCTGACAGTGCAACACTTTTCCCCTGCTGCATGAGAGTGTCAGGCTGGGTTATGTACTCCTAATCAGGAGGGAAATGACCTTCTGCTTCAGAGGTGAGAGAACTACCACTTAACCATGACTTACAGCCCCTCTTGTCAGCGTGCCTCGAGACATAGGGCAACATTTTCCCCCTGTCAGGGGGGCTTTGCGGGAGCCGGCGGATTCCCGATCGGCACCCCCAGTTGGGGTCGCCCCGCCAATTTATGTGGGCGGGCCAATTAAGGTGTTGTGCACTCCCTGTGTGGGTGGGGGATTCACGGGGAGGGGGTGGGGGGGGGGGGGGGGGGGGGGAGGTTCCCTGAGCCATGAGTGCGCATGATAGATTGCACGGATCTCCCTGGGGCAAAGGGCCACCTCAAAGGGATCGGTGGAAGTTGTAAAAATATTTGGAAGTGTACAAAAAAAATTCCTGACATGTCCCCTCGTGTGACACTGTCACATGAGTCGGGACATGTCAATTTCTTTTATTTCAACATTTTCTAAACATTTCAAGTCCCTCATGAAACCTCATCCCGCCCGTGGATGAGGCTTCATGTTTTTTAATGAAGGTCCGCCTGGGCTCTTCGCCTGCCCGCCAACCTTAAGGTTGGACGGGCAGGTCCATTAATTGGCTTAATTACTTTCTTAAAGGCCTTAAGTGGCCGTTGACAGTTTGGCGGGTGCGAAGCCGACTTGGCTGCACACCCGCCAAACTGAAAATCTATATGACGCGGGTTGATGTCGGGACGTATGCCTGATGTCACCCCACGTCAACGAGTGAGCCCCCACCCCGCTCAGAAGATGCAGCCCATAAGCCCAGAATTTGCTGGGAAAATAATGGCAGGTTAAAGGTACACAGCATTATTGATGTGTAAATAACCCCGTAATTCGTGGCAAGGAGGCGATACCCTATGAATTGCAAATCACCATAAATGACTGGATCATTTGTTCTGCTGTGCCATTAGCCTTGTGAAAATGGGATCTTGCTGTTAACCCCCGTGTGAGTTTCAAGAAATTGCTGCAATTGCACGGTTAAAATGAATTAAACTCACCATAAAAATCTAGGCACTTAACAGAATAAGGATACTTTTAATGATGAGATATATGTTTCTGCAATGCAACTCAACATCTCTCACCCAGAAAAGGAACAGCTAAAACTGTGGTTCTCATTCCTACGTGTAGTAAATTGTTGAGTGATTTTTAAAATTACATCTTTTTTTCTTAATTTTCCTTTCGATCAGATTTTTTCTCTCAATCTTAATTTGGTCTTTCTTTCCCTCTCTATTATTCATTCTGTACCTGATTTCACTTGAATTCATCCTGTTTCCTTCTCTATTTACTTCTCAATGCTTAAGTTGCATTGGTTAAGGAGATACACTGTTGGTCTGGGGGTTTACAAAAGCTCGAGATGATGCCCCATTTGTCCTCACTGGGCTGTTATCAGCTCAGATTCCCATGAATTTTGGTGTGAAGCACTCCCATAGATAAAGGACAGGGACAAGAATCTAACTCATGAGGCAAGCTGCTCCAACAAATCTGGGACATAGTAAAAAGATTAATGAAGAGATTTCCTCTGTACCTATGGCAAGACTGTGAAACATGTTCTTTTGGAAAGGGGTCATAATGTCTATAGAAACGCTAACCAATAACACTCTTTACGCACACATTCAATATGTCATGTATAGAGACCAGAGCTAATCCACCATATGGCAATTTTATTAACTTCCTGAGCTCAGTCAGGCCATAGCTCTAAAGATAAATTATCTGTATCTGTAGGAAATTCAGGAGAAATTTCTTTACTCAGAGAGTGGTGAGAATGTGGGACTCACGACCACATGGAGCACTTGAGGCAAATAGCATTGATGCATTCAAGGGGAAGCTATAAGCGTTTCTCTCTCTACCACTCTTTCAGGCAGAGAGCTTCAGATTCCCACCACCCACTGGGTGAAAAAATTCTTCCTCACATTCCCTCTAAACCTCCAGCCCCTTACTTGAAATCTATGCCCCCTTGTTACTGATCCCTCCACCAAGGGGAAAAGTTCCTTCCTGTCAACCCTATCTATCACAGAATCACACAGTGCAGAAGAGGTTGTTCAGCCCATCAAGTCTGCATCGACACATGAGAAACACCTGACCTACCTACCTAATTTACCAGCACTTGGCCTACAGCCTTGAATGTTATGACGTGCCAAGTGCTCATCCAGGTACTTTTTAAAGGCTGTGAGGCAACCTGCCTCCACCACCCTCCCAGGCAGTGCATTCGAGACCGTCGCCACCCTCTGGGTAAAAAAGATTTTCCTCACATCCCCCCTAAATCTCCTGCCCCTCACCTTGAACTTATGTCCCTCAGAATTTTATACACCTCAATCATGTCCCCCCTCAATCTCCTCTGCTCCAGGGAAAATAACCTCAATCTACCCATTCGCTCCTCATAACTAAAGCTCTCCAGCCCAGGCAACATCCTGGTAAATCTCCTCTACACTCTCTCCAGAGCAATCACATACTTCCTATAATGCGGATTCCAGAGCTGCACGCAATACTCTAGCTGTGGCCTAACCAGCGTTTTATACAGTTCCAGCATAATCTCCCTGCTCGTATATACTATGTCACAGCTAATAAAGGCAAGTATCCCATATGCCTTCTTAACCACCTTATCTACCTGTCCCGCTACCTTAAGGGACCAGTGAACATGCAAACCAAGGTCCTTCTGATCCTTGGTACTTCCCAGGGTCCTACCATTCATCGTGTATTCCCGGACCTTGATTGTCCTGTCCAAGTGCATCACCTCACACTTAGCTGGATTAAATTCCATTTGCCGCTGATCAGCCCATCTGACCAGCCCGTCTATATCCTCCTGTAATCTAAGACTATCCTCCTCACTGTTTACCATCTCACCAATTTTCGTGTCATCCGCAAACTTACTGATCAACCCTCCTACATTCAAGTCTAAATCATTTATATATACCACAAACAGCAAGGGACCCAACACCGATCACTGTGGAACCCCATTGGACACAGGCATCCAGTCACAAAAACACCCCTCGACCATCACCCTCTGCTTCCTGCCACTCAGCCAATTCTGGATCCAATTTGCCAAATTGCCTTGGATCCCATGGGTTCTTACCTTCATTATCAGTCTCCCAAGTGGGACCTTATCAAAAGCCTTGCTGAAGTCCAAGTAGACTACGTCAAATGCATTGCCCTCATCTACACACCTGGTCACCTCTTCGAAAAAATCAATCAAATTGGTCAGACCTCCCCTTAACAAAACCATGCTGACTGTCCTTGATTAATCCCTGCCTCTCCAAGTGTAGATTAATTCTGTCCCTCAGAATTGCTTCTAATAGTTTCCCCACCACTGAGGTTAGACTAACTAGCCTGTAGTTCCCTGGTTTATCCCTTCCTCCCTTCTCGAATAACGGTACCACATTGGCTGTCCTCCAGTCCTCTAGCACCTCTCCTGTGGCCAGAGAGGTATTGAAAATTATTGCTCGTGCCCCTGCTATCTCCTCCCTTGCCTCACTCAACAGCCTGGAATACATTTCGTCCGGGCCTAGAGATTTATCTACTTCTAAGCCTGCCAGACCACTTAGAACCTCCTCCCTTTCTATGCTAATTTCTTTAATTATATCACAGTCCTTCTGTCTGATTTCCATACCCACGTTGTCCCTCTCACTTGTGAACACCGACACAAAGTATTCATTTAGAACCCTACCTACGCCTTCCGGCTCCACACACAAATTACCAGTGTGGTCCTTAATGTGGGCCCAACTTTTTTCCTAGTTATCCTCTTACTCTTAGTGTGCTTGTAAAATAACTTTGGATTTTCCTTTATTTTACTTGCCAATGCTTTTTCATGCCTCTTTCTGCTCTCCTAATTTCCTTTTTAAGATCCCCCCACATATTTTATGCTCCTCTAGGGCTTCTACTGTTTTGAGCCCTTGGTATCTGCCATAAGCCTCCCTTTTTCTCTTTATCCAATCCTGTATATCCCTTGACATCCAGGGTTCCCTGGATTTGTTGGTCCCACCCTTTAGCTTTACTGGAATATGTTGCCCTGTACTTTCCCTATTTCCTTCTTGAATGAGTCCCACTGCTCCAAAACAGATTAACCTAAGAGTAGCTGCTCCTAGTCCACTCAGGCCAAATCATATCTGATATTATGAAAATCGGCATTTCCTCAATTTAGCACTCTGATTTCTGGCCCACCTTTGTCATTTTCCATAAAAACTTGAATCTAAGAGTTATGATCATTATTTGCAAAATGCTCCTCCACTGATTCCCCTACCACTTTCCCGGCTTCATTCTCCCTCTCTTGTAGGACCTTCCATGTACTGGCTTAAAAAGCTCTCCTGCATGTTTTTTAAGAATTCCGCTCCCTCTAAATGTATCACACTATGACTAACCCAGTTAATGTTGGGGAAGTTGAAATCCCCCACTATTTCTATCCTATTATTTTTTACACTTCTCTGAAATTTGCCTACATATCTGCTCTTCTAAATCTCTCTGACTGTTTGGAGGCCTATAGAGCACTCCCTGAAATGTGATTGCTCCTTTTTTGTTTTCAAATTCTACCAACAATGCTTCATTTGAGAAGTCTTCTAAGGTGTCATCCCTTCTCACTGCTGTAATTGATTCCTTGATCAATATTGTGATACCCCCTCCTCTTTTACCTCCTTCCCTGTCTCGCCTGAAGACCCCATATCCTGGAATCTTGAGCTGCTAATCCTGCCTCTCTCTCAACCATGTGACTGCAATTACATCATATTTCCATGTGTTAATTTGTGCCCTCGACTCATCTGCCTTATTTGTCAGACTCCTTGCATGAAAATAAATACCATCCAACCTTGCCAAACTCTCTTGTACCTTAACTGGCCTATAATTTCTATGCCTTCCAGGCTCACTTGCTCTCTCTTCTAATTTTGGCTGTGCATCTCCACCCCTGCTGAACCTCCTTTCAGGATCCTACCCCCCCTGCCAAGTTAGTTTAAACCCTCCCCAATAGCACTAGCAAACCTCCCCGCAAGGATGTTGGTCCCATTCTGGCTCGGGTGCAACCCGTCCACCTTGTACAGGTCCCAACGCCTCTAGAAACGGTCCCAATGTCCCAGAAATCTAAAGCCCTCCCTCCTGCACCATCTCTCCAGCTACGCATTCATCTGGACTAACCTCCTATTTTTATACTCACTGGCACGTGGCACTGGAAGTAACCCAGAGATTACTACCTTTGAGGTCCTGTTTTTTAATCTGCTTCCTAGCTCCATAAATTCTGCTTGCAGGACCTCATCCCTCTTTCTACCTATGTCAATGGTACCAATATGTACCACGATCTCTGCCTGTTTGCCCTCCTCCTTTAGAATGTCCTGCAGCCATTCAGTGACATCCTTGACCCTGGCACCAGGGAGGCAGCATACTATCCTGGAGTCATGTCTACGGCCACAGAAACACCTGTCTGTTATCCTTACTATCAGATCTCCTACCACAATTGCTCTTCCCCTTTTTTCCCTTCCCCACTGTGCAGCTGAGCAACTCACAGTGCCATGAGCGTGGCTGCACTCCCCAGAGGAACTGTCACTCTCACCATTTTCCAACACAGAGAAACGGTTCTCGAGCGAGATGCACCCTGGGGATTTCCTGACTGCCTGCCTGACACCTTTCTTCTGACTGATGGTCACCCATTCCCCCTCTGTCTGCACTTCTGTAAGCTGTGGGGTGACCACGTCTAAAAAGTGCTGTCCACGAAACTGTCAGCCTCACAGATGCACCTCAGTGCCTCCAGCTGCTGCTCAAGCTCTTAAACTCGGAGCTCAAGTAGCTGCAGCTGGTGGCACTTCCTGCACATGTGGTTGGTCAGAGTGCAAGGAGTGTCCAGGACTTCCCACATGTTGCAGGTGGCACATAACATGGGACTGAGCTGCCCTGCCATGCCTCTAGTTGGAAAAAAACTCTTACTTTAAGTTAAATACAGTAAAAAAAAGTTAAATTATTTATGTACTTTAAATAAAAATTTGAACTCTTACTTTTCCTTAGCTTAATCTATTTTAAACTGGAGAAAAACACTTACCCACTACTCACCAATCAGCTCTTTGTGCAGGCATCATTTTTTGAAGTTTCCCCGCACTTGCGCTGGTTCTGATCTCTCCGTCGCTCTCTTGAGTTGTTTTGTGATGTTATTCTTGCTATTTCAACAAGAACTGACTGCAGGATGCTCTTCCCAGACTGCTTCACCGTGATGCTGACTGCAGCACACTCTTCCCAGACTGCTTCAACATGATGCTGACTGCAGGACACTCTTCCCAGACTACTTCCCCGCAATGCTGACTGCAGGACACTCTTCCCAGACTGCTTCACCATGATGCTGACTGCAGGACACTCTTCCCAGATTGCTGCACCATGATGCTGAGTGCAGGACACTCTTCCGAGACTCAGTCATGTTATTTACTGGTAATACCAGTAATGGTATTTTTGTGCACCAGCTAGGCTTGTCCTTTGAGTCAGTGGAGGCCTTGGGTTTGGGATATGCTGCCGACAAAGCCTTGGCTAAAGGTAGCATGCACTGTAGCTATGGTGTGCGGTTGATGGAAGGCATGAGCATTTAAGATGGTGGATGGGGTGCCAATCAAGCTGGCTTAAAGGGCAATTTTGCATCATTCTGGGGTGTTTTTGAATAGATTTCATGGACTATTATGAGAACTCTGTTCTGCTGTCTTTTAATTGGTTGCACACAAAGCTGTGGAAAGCCTTTTGTAGCTCTTTGTTTTATGATTCCCCGTAAATTGTCCTGAAAGATAGCACTAGCAGTTTAATATAATTCCTCTACGGAAACAATAGAATTCACATAAAATGGCAAAATGTCATCCATTTTGATTTCATCCTGAGCTATACTGTTAATAATTGGGCTAAAATTAGCTATCAATCTTCTTGACAGAAATGTTTCCATTTCAATGATAACTGGAGACTGCAGCCAGAACTCGTGTGCTTCAAGCAGAGCTGTTTCACACAAAGCCTAATAGAATAAATTAACAAAGGTGACCACTAAAACAAATATATAAATTCATGAAATAACTACAACTCAAGCATCATCTACGAGATGCACAGCAGCAACTCACCATGGCTCCTTTGACTACATCTTCCAAACCCACGACCTCTACCACTTCGAAGGACAAAGGCAGCAAAGGGAACACTACTGTCTGGAAGTTCCCCTCCAAGTCACTCACCATCCTGACTTGGAAATATATCGCTGTTCCTTCACTGTCCCTCGGTCAAAATCCTGGAACTCCCTCCCTAACAGCACTGTGGGTGCACCTACACCACATGGACTGCAGCGGTTCAAGAAGGCAGCTCACCACCACCTTCTCAAGGGCAATTAGGGATGGGCAATGAATGCTGGCATAGCCAGCGACGCCCACATCCTGTGAGAGTTTTAAAAAAAATGCGTTGATGAAAACAGGAAGGCCCAGCAACTCATATTTATAATGCAACTTTAATGTAATGAAATGTTCTCAGCTGCTTCATAGAGGAATTATTAAACAAAGTATGACACCCCAGCACATAAGAAGATATTAGGTCAGATGATCACAAGCTTCGTCAAAGTGGTAGGTTATAGGGAGGATCTTAAAGCAGGGGAGTGAGGTACAGAAGGAGAGAGGTGTAGGGAGGGTATTTCAGAGTTTGGGGCCAAGGCAACTGAAGGCACAACCAGCAAATTAAAATTGGGGATGCGCAAGAGTCCAGAATGAGAGGAGCGTAGATATCTCAGAGAATTGTGGGGCTGGTGCCAATTACAGAGATAGGGAGGAGCAAGGCCACAGAGGGATTTGAAAGCAAGGATAAGAATTTTGAAATCAAGACATTGCTTGACCAGGAGCCAATGTAGTTCAACAAGCACAGGGGTGATAGGGAAGCAGGATTTGCTGTGATTTAAGGCATGGGTAGCAGGGTTTTAAATGACCTGGAGTTCATGAAGGGTAGAATATGGTAGGCCAGGAGTGCATTGGAATAGTTGAATCTTGAGGGAACAAAGGCATGAATGAGGGCTTCAGCAGCAGATGAGCTGAGACAGAGGCAAAGCCGAGCGAAGCTACGGAGGTGGAAATAGGCATTCTTAGTGATGGCACAAGCATGAGGTCAGAATCTCATTTCAGGCTCAAATGTGATGCCAAGGTTGCAAGCAGAACAGCTTAATCTCAATCTGTTGCCAGTAAGAGGGGTGGAGTCAGTAACTAAGGAACGGAATTTGCAGTGGGGACCAAAAACAATGGCTTCAATCTTCCCAAGATTGAATACAGGGAAATTTGAGCTCATCCAGTACTGGATCATTAGAACATAGCTGTTTGTAGAAGCTTGCTGTGCACAAATTGGCTACTATATTCCCTACATTACAACAGTGACTGCACTTTAAAAGTCATTCGTTGGCTGTGAAGCACTTTTTAGGCATTTTGAGGTTGGGAAAGATGCTAAATAAATGCTGGCCTTTCTTTCTTTCTCTTCCCTGAAAAGAGGCTTGTGCAGGGTTGCAAGGCCAGCTTTTCAACTCGCTTTTATCTGTTACCTCGGCCTTTTTGACCCACCAGTATGCCACAAGAATGACTAATGTCACCAACTACGATGCTGGCAGAGGGAATAGCAACATTATTGAGTCAGGCAAATGTTGGGTTTGGCTTTGGTTCAAGCTGAACTGAGGCGCAACTCCTGAGCCACTTGTTCATCCATAATTCACACACCATTTTCTACTCCTCTGCATTATGACTCAATAGCTCTGCTGATTTGACAAAAGTCAGTACACAGTACCCTGCAGGTTCAAATGTCGTCCACTGTCAGGGGAACTGAATTAAGATATAAACCAAAAACCAAAAACAACCCCTTTTTTGTGGATTTGCTTTATGTAATTATAGAAACATTTCTTACAATTGCCCCTCTCTGACCTGGAGCATTGCATTCCTACTTTCTGATAGGTGATGATTACAGTCATTTAACATAGCCCTTAAGTATCCATTATATTTTCCTTCAATAAAACCGTCATTATGACAGCTTTTGAGAAAGTTCTTTCAAACATACTGTTACTGATAAAATCGGGGACTATTTCCATCTGATAGCGGACTGATTAACATTTAACGTTAAATTCCTATTGTGTAACATTCTCGCAATTAATGTTAACTTTTACACAGATTAAAATTACAAAGAAATCTAACATGATTCCATTAACCAGCAACTATCAGAGAACATGAAACTTCAATAAAGTGTGACATACCATTCAAGAGCAAGAAGTGGATAAAACATAATGACATAAAACATGATTTAACACATATACCACCTTCTGCATCAGGTTGATATGAATTTCAAACACCATTGATCTAGAACAGTGAGTTATTTTATGTAGTGAGTGTCAACACTGGCTCAGTTGTAGTAATCTTGCCTTCGAGCCAAAAGATAATGTTTATGTTTAATTTGTTCATGGGATGTGGGCACCTCTGGCTGGGCTCATCCCTCATTGCCCTTGAGAAGGTGGTGGTGAGCTACCTTCTTGAAATGCTCTCATCCATATGGCATTGGTACACTCGCAGTGATGTTAGGATGGTAGATCCAGGTTTTTGACTTAGTGTAGTGGGCACTGACCGAATGGCACAATGTTGGTGATCGCTGATCATTGATAGAGCAGCAGAAAAGGAGATCACACATTGTCCTCCTAAATAAAGCATCTTCATGTTTGATATGCCCATGGGTAACAATTTGGATGGCACTACTGATGTATCTTAAGATGATCAAGAAGGAACTAAAGCATTAAAAATTGTAGACTGTAGAGATCTTGATTGCTACTGGTGGTGCCATCCCTATATTTGAGACTATCACAGGTCCTCCTCAAGAGGATAGCACAGCTTTCTAAACACCTCTCATTGCTAAATCAGAGCTTAGGGCAGTATTATTTTTAGAAGGTTGGCAGATAGTGGAGTCTAGTCCTGTAGACACCCATCGCCCCGATTTTGCCACTGCCTCAGCTTATTTACTGCTGACACCCTTATCTATGCATTAGTAACCTCTAGACCTGACTATTTCAATGTCCTGCTGGCCAGTCTCCCAGCTCCACCTCTCGTAAACTTAAGCTCATCCGAACTTGACTGTCCTTAAGTTACATTGCACCAAGTCCCAGTCACCAATCACCCCTACACTGACGCCAAGTCTGGTAATATCTTGATTTAAAGTTCTCATTCATGTAATCAGATTCCTCCATGTCCTATCCTCCCTGTCTCTGTAACTTCCTCCAGCTTGTCAACTCTCTGAAATTTCAGCGCTCCTCCAAATTTGACCTCTCCCACATCCTCAATTTTACCCACTCCACCAATGGTGACTGCGCCATTAGCAGCCTCAGCCCTAAGCTTTGAAATTTCCTCTGTAAATCTCCCCAACTCTCTTTCTTCCTTTAAGACTCGCCTTCAAACCTAACTCTTCGACCAAGCTTCTGGACATCTGTTTGAATATTATCTTGTAGCTGTTGTACAGTTTTGCTGTGTGTCCTGGCCTCTGGTGCCATCCAACATTGGCGGAGCCTTTCTCTTCTGCCAACTCAAGAGCCAGGTGAGCACCGAAAGGAATCCCTGTTCAAAAGAATAGTTCTTCATTGACTGTAAAATGCTTTGGGGTATCTTGAGCTTGTGAAAGGTGCTGCATAAATGCAAGCCTTTCTATTTATAAGTATGGGCTGCAGAAACTAAGAGTAGAGCTGAGTGGAGTGAAATCATTTCCTTGATGAGCTTCTTAAATTAAATTTAACTGACAGCAGCTTTACAAGAATGGGGACGCTTCTGCGATTCTCAAGAAGACTCTTGTAAAATTAAGTTGTCACTACAGCACAAAACATCGACATTATTCTTGCTTACATTCAGTTTGTTCCAATATCAAATGAATTTTAGGAGCAATGCAAACCTATTCAGCTACCTACCAGTGCAATTTCCTGAACCGATGAGGCATTTACAAGGCAAATTAGGGTAGATGGTGGCATTGTGATATTGTCACTAAACTAGTAATTTGGTCAGCCCTGGCTAATCTGGGGATATGGGTTCCAATCCCACCATAGCAGCTGATGAAATTTAATTAATACATTTGGAATATAAATATAATCTAAGTAACGGTGACTATGAGAACAATCATCATTTGTTATAAAAACTCATCTGGTTTACAAAAGCCCTTTAGAGAAGGAAATGTGGCATTCTGACCTAGATGTGACTCCTAACTGTCCTCTGAAATAGCTGAGCAAGACAATTAGGGTTGGCCTTGCCAGTGATGCCCACATCCCATGAAAGAATAAAGGTTATAAAAGAAAGACAGATTCACAATTGACGCAATGCAAAAGCACAATGGCTGTAAAGTGCATTTAATCTGCTATCACTGCGAAGTTCAATAACATTAATTCACTTTTAATATCTCAAATACCATCCTCAAGGACTGTAACCGTAGTGCATTGTCCCTCCTCTGTCTTTATGCAGAATAGAAAACATCAGTTTTCTAAAAGTCAGACAAAATGCCTGTCGCCCTTAGCAGATTGTAGAGATGGCAAATAGCAGCACTATCATTGTGCATATGTGTTGAAGAAAATAATACTGTCTCACTGCAGGAATGAGACAATTAGACCCATTACTCAGCTATCTCTCTACTTGCAGTGATGGGATTGCTGCTATTTTATTTTGTTGCAGGCAGCAAGATGCATGGCAAATGTTGGGTTTAGGTGTTTCTAGGTGAATTGAATGCCCAAGATGGTTGAGTTCCTTATAGGTCCCAGGGGGGTACGAGGCAATAAAGAACTTTAATACCACCAGCAGTCCAGTGTAGGTGGGTGATTGTCCCTGCCCATCTTTGTGTACCTCTGGTCAAACCTCTTTGGCGAGCCTTAATCTCATTATTGGCCTTCTCACATGCTGTTCACACTTTCTCACCAAGCAAGGCTTCCCTGTA
The DNA here is from genome assembly GCF_017639515.1 of Carcharodon carcharias. Lineage (NCBI taxonomy): Eukaryota > Metazoa > Chordata > Chondrichthyes > Lamniformes > Lamnidae > Carcharodon > Carcharodon carcharias. The sequence continues at coordinate 183,324,587 of NC_054470.1, forward strand.
CCTTGCCCTTGAACCTGAACCTCTCTTTAGTTTCTCTTCCATCCCTCCTCGTATTTGTCCAAGGTCCTTTCATCCTGGAGATCTGCCTCCTACTCCCTTACCATGGTTCCCATTAAACTAGCTTCCCTTGCTGCCTGTGCGCAAACTGACACTTTAAATGAATCCATCTCCTGAGATATTTTCCCACGCCTTTTCAAACCTACCATCATCATCCCTTCCTCAACAAGCCCACCATTGAATCCTCTGTCCTCGCAAGTACAGCTAGGAGATGTATTGACAATCTTGTTGCAGGCAGCAAGATGCATGGCAAATGTTGGGTTTAGGTGTTTCTAGGCGAATTGCATGCCCAAGACTATATTGACAATCTACCAGAAAATTACCTAGCTGTGTGCTGTCCACAAAAAGCACAACAAATCTAATTCAGCCAATTATGACCCCATCACTCTACTCTCAAGCATTAGCAAAGTGACGGGAATGTTGTCAACAGTGCTACCAAGTGGCACTTACACAACAACAACCTGCTCACTGATGCTCAGTTTGGGTTCCCCCAGGGCCACTCAGCTCCTGACCTCATTACAATCTTAATCCAAACCTGGAAAAAGGAACTGAATTCCAGAGGTTAGGTGAGACAGACTGCTCTTGATGTCAAGGCAAGCAAAACTGAAGTCAATGGGAATGAAGGGAAAACTCTTCCTTGGTTGGAGTCATACCTAGTACAAATGAAGATGGTTGTAATTGCTGGAGGCCAATCATCTCAGCCCCAGGACATCACTGCAGGGGTTCATTAGGGTAGTGTCCTAGGCCCAAACATCTTTAGCTGCTTCATAAATTTCTTGTTAATAATAACCCCAGGATGTTGATAATGGGGGATTTAGCAATGGTAATGCCATTGAATGCCAAGGGAAGATGACTAGATTCTCTCTTGTTGGAGATGGTCATTGCTTGGCACTTGTGGGACATGAACATCACTTCCCTCCATCAAAAGTTAAGAAGTGGGGACGTTCACTGATGATGGTACAATGTTCTGTACCATTTATGACTTCCTGGATACTGAAGCAGTCAACGCTGCATGGAGCAAGACCTGGTCAAAATTCAGGCTTGGGCTGATAAGTAGCAAATGACATTCATGTTCCACAAGTGCCAGGCAATGACCATCTCCAACAAGAGAGAATCTAGATATCTTCCCTAAGCATTCAATGGCATTACCATTGCTGAACCCCCCACCATCAACATCCTGGGGTTACCATTGACAAGAAACTGAACTGGATCAGTCATATAAATATGACTACAAGAGCAGGTAAGAGGCTGGGATTCCTAGAGTAAATAACTCACCTCCTGACTTCCCAAAGCCCTGACTTCCACCATCTTATAAGGCACAAGTCAGGAGTATGATGGAATACTCCCCACTTGACTGGATGAGTACAGCTCCAACAAGACTCATGAAGCTTGACAATGTCCAAGACAAAGCGGCCAGTTTGATTGGCACCCCATCCACCATCTTAAATGTTCACTACCTCCGCCACCGACGCACAGTGGCAGCATTGTGTGCCATGTACAAGATGCACTGCAGAAACTCAACAAGGCTCCTTTAGCAGCACCTTCCAAACCCATGACCTCTACCACCAAGAAGGACAAGTACACCATAGCAACATGACCAAGCCACAGGCCATCCTGAATTGGAAATATATCACTGCTCCTTCATTGTCAATGGGTCAAAATCTTGGAACTCCCTCCCCAACAGCACTGTGGGTGTACCTACATCACAGGGACTGCAGTGGCACAAGAAGGCAGCTCACTGCCACCTTCTCAAGGGCAATTAGGGATGGGCAATAAATGCTGGACCAGCCAGCGAAGCTCACATCCCATGAATGAATTAAAAATAAAAGTAATTGCAACCTCAGGCCTCCTAATTTTACCAAGTGCTGAGTTTACATCTCCTTTCGATGTTCTTTTCATCCATTCACTTTCACCTCTTTACCTACTTCCACTCCTCCCTCAGTTATTCCGCTGCTGAACCCCTTGCCACCTCTGGGTTCAAGTATCCAATGCTGTCTTGGAGGGTGTTTCTTTCTCTTCAACTCCAGAAACACTGTTTCATCCAAAACTCTGCTGTCCATATGATATCCTCTCTGAACTCAGACTGGCTCACCTGTCATTCCTTTGCTCACCAACCTACATTGATTCCTGCTCCTCAAACTTCCTCTCTTCCTAGTTATGGCTCCTTATGTCTTCCTTCTCCCTTTGCCTCCTTGTTAACATTTGTGCCTTTAGCCACCTAGTTCCACATTTACGATATTCTCCCCTAAACCCCTCCACTTGATTTTCTACCTTTAACATTGTGCTCAGAATGTATCTACTCAAGTACTCAAGTCACAGCACTCCCCCCACCCCCACCCAACATCAATTCCACAGTCACTTTTTGCTTCATTCCTCTGTGAAGCACACTGGAACACCTTTCTCCATGTAAAGGAACTAGGTAAATGCACGTTGGTCTTGTCCTTTCCCTCCGACTGTACTGTGGTGAACCCAATCCTCTCATACCTGCTGCCTCCTATGTCCTCTTGAGTTTTCAACGTCCTTTTCCTCACACCCTCTTCATCCTCCTTCCCATCATGTATTAGTGATATTCTGCTTTATGGTGCCTACACAGGAACAGCACCTGATAGAATCTCACACACAATAAGTACTTGAGCTTAGTCTCACTCTCCTTACTCGCTCCGCATAGACCTGTAATTTCCCACCCCCACCACCATTTTTTGCATTTATCTAATTCCCTTTCAGAAACCAGGTATGAAATTGTTTCCACCACCTTAAACGTTCACTCCCTCTGCCACTGACGCACAGTGGCAACAGTGTGTGCCGTCCACAAGATGCACTGCAGTTTCTGGATTCTAGATTATCATAACTTGCTGCATAAAACAATTTCTCCTCTGGTTCTTATGCCACAAAAAAACCCATCTTACCATTTGGTTGTTTCACTGGTGATACTTTTGAAATCTTCTCTTTTGTGGTTTCCTCTTGAAGAGAAAGACCCAATTTTTTTTTATTTGTTCATGGATGTGGTCATCCCTGGCTAGGCCAGCCCATCCCTAATTGCCCTTGCTCAGGGTCAACCACATTGCTGTAGATCTGGAGTTACATGTAGACCAGATTTCCTTCTCTAAAGGATATTAGTGAAGCAGGTGTTTTTTTTTAACAACAGTTGACAATGGTTTTGTCGCCATTTTTTACTTTCATGGTGGGATTTGTACCCAGGTCCCCTGAGCATTATCCTGGGTCTCTGAAATACTAGTCCAGTGACAATGCCACTATGCCACCACCCCCTCTCACACTATCATTCTGCAGCTGTGAACTGGTGATCTCTATCAAGAGCTGTTAACAGAGTTTGACTTCATTTCTCCCTTCTCATTGGCCTTTTTTAAAACACATTTTTCGACTGGCAGGAAGTTTTGACAGGGTAGTTATAGAGAAAAGCAACTCTCGCTGGTGACAGTCAAAGAAACAGAGGTTGTAGGTTTAAAATCATCGGCAAAAGATCTAGAGGGGAGATGAGATGAAAGTTCTCTTACTTGGAGACTTGTCGGGATCTTGGAACAGTCGACCTGAAAAGGTGATGGAAGCTGATTCTGTCAATAATCTGAAAAGAAAGTTGGACAGGTGCTTGAGGATGAGGAACATATAGGTCACGGACAAAATGCGGGAGCGCAGGATTAAACACGACCACTCTTTCAAAGAGCCAGCACAGGCATGATGGAGCAAATGGCCTTCTCCTGTTAGTTTCCATGATCCTGTAAAGAATACCCGAGGAAAAGCGCTACTAATCACACATGAAGCACCTATTTGTATGTTCTTCACTAAGGCCGTTTCGATGAGTGTCAAGACTACTATCATTCCCCTTTAATCATAGCGCAGCTACTCAAATCTTCCAATGATGCATGTCACAAGGTAATAAGTAATTCATTTGACAAAATGCTTTGTGCTTTTATTGCCTCACAAAAAATCACTAGAATGATATCAATGAACCATGGAAGCGGTTATCGTGGCATTAGCAGCAACTGCTCAATCTGCTCCCTGATCTGCTCTAAAGAAATTCCAACAGCAATTTGGCTGCAAGTGCCATCGTTTTTTTTGCGATGGGGCGATTTGAAAAGCATAAAATTCATAGCTCACTTAGATGAAAATGGCTTTCAAAAGCATTTATATTGTCAAATTTCCTACAGGCAATTGACGGGACATTTACCACCACGATTGAAATCCATTGTATGAAATGTTGTAGGATCAACAGTTTCAGAATCTTCATACCTTTTGATGGCCTGAGGCTTAACACAAGCCCGTTTTTGTTTCTTAATAAGCGCTCAGCAAAAATTTTTTATCCGTCATCTTTCATTCCTACAGTGTCAGCTATGGCTCACTGTGCAGCACTCTCCTCTCTGAGCCTGTAGGTAGTGGGCTCAAGCCGTACTTGAGTACAAAATCTAGGTTGATACTCCCAGTAGAGTACTGAGGGAGTGCTATCTTGGCACAGGGACTGTCTTTCGAATGCGATTTTAGTCTGAGGCTCCGTTTGCCCTATCAGGTGGATGGAAAGGATCCCAATGCACTGCTTTTAAGAAGAGCAGGGAAGCTCTCCCCAAAGACCTCTATTAATTATACCTCCAACCAACATCATCAAAACAGATTATCTGGTCGCCATCACATTGCTGCTAGTGGGAGTTTGCTGTGTGCAAACACATTCTCAAGACTTGTGGTCTCCAATAGTAAAGCCTAAACTTTTTGTTTCTTTTTTTCAATGTATTCAAAACTATGAAAGGTTTGAGAAAGAATATTTCTACTACCTTTGAATTGATAACAAGGTGTAGATTCATGATGAGTATGAGAAGTATGAGCGGATGATATTTTTTAATGGGTAATCCTTTTCATGCAAGGGGTGTGGAATGCATTACTAGAGGTAGTGGCTGAAGTTGGTTGAATGGAGGCATTTGAGAGAGAATTAGATAAACACTGTAGGAGGAATAATATTAGAAGATGCAGGGGAAGAGCAGGAGATGGGATGACAATAGACAGTTCCATTTGAAGCTAGCACTGGTACACTGGGCTGAATGGATTCTTTTGGTGTTGAACTTTCTATGGGTTCCCGGCACAATGGTATAATTAAAGGGGCATGCACCTCAACCTATTTCTGGGCTGAATACCCGTAATGCTAGCAGCAGACTTACTGTATAAGAAGATTGCAAAGGTTCACAGTGTTTCTGAGCAACTCTCAAAAGGCTAGTTGCAAAGTGGGGCTGCAGTGCATGCTATCTACAGAATGCAATGGAGGGACTTGCTAATGCTTCTTCGGCAGCACTTCCCAAACTCACGACCTTCACCGTCTAGAATGCACAAGACAGCATGGGCGAAACTTAATGCCCTCCCCCGTGGCAAGTTTGGAAACTGGGGTGGGGGGGAATTTGATTGCGCAGGAGGGTGGCAGGTGGGGAGTCCACTAGCTTTCCGCCTCCACTTGATTAAATCGGTGATGGGAAGGCCCGTGAATGGACTCCCCATCCTGCCGCCAAGTAATGTCCATTTAAGGGCCTCATTCTTCCACCACTGGCATTAACCCAGCGGTGCGTTGGGGGCTGGCCATGCGGGGAGTATGACAAGCAAACTGGTGCGGTGCTTGCTGCCTCTTGGGGACAGCCGCTTAGGTGCTTAGTGTTTGATCAAGGATCCTGGCATCAGGAAGGGGTGGGATGGCACAGAGCTACCCCGCTGCCAACCCACTCACCCCATTTCCCGTGACCTCCCCATCCCGCAACGCCCCTCCTGCCATCACATCCTGTGGCCTGGATTCCAGTGACGTTCCTGGGCTCTGGGCAGGTGCCGCAGCAGCAGCAGCCACTGCCTCCCTAGTGGCACTGCCGCCCAATAGAGCTGCAGGCCTCTGGTCAGTTAAGTGCCCGGGTGGCACATAATGCGGCGGGCCTTTCCCGAAGGAGATGACGTGGGGCTCCCGCTGGCTCTCCAGCTGGCGGGTGAGACCCCTATCACCTCCATCAAATACCGCCCCATACATGGGAGTGCCACCACCTCCAAATTCCCTCCCAAGTCACACCCCATTCTGAATTGGGCACTGTGCCTTCACCATTGCTGGGTTAAAATCCTGGAACACCCTACTTAACAGCTCAGTAGAAGCATCTCCACTGCATGGACTACAGTGTTTCGAGAAGATAACTTGCCAACACCTTCTCAAAGGGTAACTATGGGTGGGAAATAAACACCAGACGTGACAACAATGTCCATATCCTGAGAATTATTTTAATAAAAAAATCCCTCAAGTTTTATTCAAAATATCAGTTTCTGGCATTCTCAATCCCATCTCTGACCACTAGATGACTGTATATAACTTTATACATCGTTGCATCTTTTTGAACTGAACTCAAATTCGAACACAGTCTGTGCAGGTATACTGTAGAATGCCCACAGGGGTTCTTACGATTTCCTGTCATAACCTTAGGGTAAGATTGGTGGGAATCCCAGAGAAATGGTGCAAACTACTGTCCTCTCAGGGTAGCAGGTACCACAATCTGGTGACGTTTGTAGACAAGTGACTGATAAACTGTAAATTCATCTTGACAGTTCCAATATTGCTGCGTATCAGGGCAAACTCTGCAGTTTGTGTCTTTCTAGATTAAAAATTGAAGTCATAGGAATAGGAGTTGGCTGTTTAGGCCCTTGGGCCTGTTCCACTGCCATTCAATGAGGTCGTGGCAGACCTATGACCTAATTCCATATACCCAACTTTATCCTATATCTCTTTGAGACCTTTGGCTATCAAAAATCTATCAATCTCATTTTCAACTTAACAATCGATTTAGCATCAATTGCCATTTATGGGACAGAGTTCCAAACTTCTAAAACTCTGAATGTAGAAGTGTTTCCTAATTCATTCCTGTAAGGTCTGATTCTAATTTTAGACTCCCCAACCAGCAGAAATGTTTTCAACCTATCCATTCCCCTTAACATCTTGAAATCATTGATCAAACTACCCCTTAACGTTCTAAATTCCAGGGAATACGAACCCCAGTTTACGTGATCTCCACTGCATTATTTAACCTTTGGAGTCCAGTTTGGTCATTCTGGTAAATTTACGCTGCAGTCTCTCCAAGGACAACATACCCCTCCTAAGGTGTTGTTAGAGTAGCAGGGTTATTTGGGATTTCAGGTAGTGGTTGTCCCTGCTTTCTTGTGAGATGCCCCAGGTAAGCGTCTCATGTTCAAGGCACAAGAGCTAAAAACTCAAGGGACAACAGCTACTTACAGGCAGAAGAGGATTTGTGTTTCCTTTAAAACACACATGAGAAAGGCAACAGAAAACCACCTTGTGCATTCTTTGCCGTAGTCATATTGCCCATTGCTCACTGAGGTTGAAACTGGGAGGCTTTCATGAGCAGCTGAAGAAGAAAGTGTAAGGCGAGACATAGGAGAATGAGCAGAGGACTTGCCATCAGGCAAATCACTACTACAAATGGTGTGATGTCCAGAAATGCTCACAGTTCTCCAGGTGTGGTCTAACCAGGGCTTTGTTTAGCTGAAGCATGATTTCTACTACCTTGCATTCTAGTCATCAAGATAAAGTGCAGCATTCCATTACCCTTTTTTGGTTATTTTCCACACTTGTTCATGACATTTTAAATATGTGGACCTCCACTGTTTCTAGTGTTTCCCTATTTAGAAAGCTCTCTGCACTGTTGTTTCTTAGATCCAAAATGGCAAAGAAAATGAGACCAAGGTGTACAATGGGCTACTGGTTTGCCATCAGTGGTTTTCCACCCAGCTTATTACCCTCACATTGTCTTCTTTCTGGTTTCAGGACTTGGGTATGTTTCTGTTCATTCTCTCCCCAAACCAGCTTTGCCCGATAATAATTTTCACTCCTTCAACATTGTCTGGCTTTTGTCATGTTACATCTGAGGACGTTTGTGGAGGTAAGTACATCTCAGAGGTCATTCTGGTGTAAGTATATCAGCCAAAGTGACTGCCCAGAATGAAAAAAACAGTAAAAACTGGGAAATAAGAGCACTGGTCTGAACTGGTCTTGTCTACCTTAAAATGGAACACTAGTGAAAACTGGGAAATAAGAGTATTGGTCCGAACTGTTTTTTCCTTCTGGGTATTAAATGTGCCAAATTTAGATCATTGTACTTATCACATTTTCAAAGTTTTAGAGTTTGATTCTATGGCCTTGTTCTTACTTGTATCCTACATCAGAACAGTGACTGCACTTCCAATATAGAAAGGAAACTTGCATTTATATAACACCTTACACAACCACAGGATGTCACATTGAATGAAGTACATTTAGCAGCGTAATCACTGTTGTAATGTAAGAAACACAGCAGCCAATATGCGCACAGCAAGCTCCCATAAACAGCAATGTGATAATGAACAGATAATCTGCTCTTCTGAAGCTGGTTGAGGGATAAATAAAAAGAATCAACAAATATAACATGACACCAGCCATGCCCACAAGAAATGGGGGCAGAAGTAGACCACATGACCCATCGAGCCTGCTCTGCCATTCAACGCAATCATGGCTGACCTTAGGTTTCAACTCCACTTTCCTGCCCACTCCCCATATCCCTTGATTCCCTAAAAGACTATCTATCTGTCTTACCCAGCCTGAAATTTCTTCAACAATACAGCATCAGCAATCCTCTGGGATAGAGAGTTCCAAAGATTCACAACCCTTTGAGCAAAGTAATTTCTCCTCCTCTCAGTCCTAAATAATCAGCTCCTTAGCCTGAGACCATGATCCTGAGTTTTAGTTTGCCTGACCAGTGGAAACAAACTCTCAGCATCCACCATATCAAGTTCCTTCAGAATTCTTGTATATTTCAATGAAATCACATCTCATTCTTCAAAACTCCAGACCATATAGGCTCAATTTATTCATCATAGGACAAACCCCTCATCCCAGGGACCAATTTGGTGAGCCTTCGCTGTACAACTTCCATTGCAAGTATATCTTTTCTTAAATGTGGAGAGCAAAACTGCACACAGTACTCCAGATGTGGTCTCACCAAATACCTGCACAACTCTAGCAAGATTTCTTTATTCTTGTACTCCAATCCCCTTGCAATAAAGGCCAACATGCCATTGTGCTTCCTAATTATTTGCTGCACCTGCATACTAGCTTCCTGCATTTCTTGTTTGACCACACCCAAGTCTTTTTGAACATCAACACTTACGAGTCTCTCACCTTTTAAAATATATTTTGCTTTTCTATTTTTAGGACCAAAGTGAAAAATGCCACACTTCCCTATATTATACTCCATCTGCCATCTTGTTGCCCACTCATGTAACCTGTCTCTATCTCTTTGCAGCCTCTCTGTGTCCTCCCCATAGCTTACCTTTCCACCTAGCTTTGTACCATCAGCACAGTTAGATATATTACTCTCTGTCTCTTCATCTAAGTTATTAGTATAGATTGTAAATAGCTGAGGCCCCAGCACTGAGTGATCCTTGTGGCACTCCACTATTCACTGCCTACCAACTTGAAAATGCCCTGTTTATGCTCACTCTCTGCTTCCTGTCCATTAACCAATCCTATATTCATGCTAATATATTACCCCCAACTCCATGAGTCCTTATCTTGCCTATTAGCCTTTTGTGTGGCACCTTATCGAATACCTTTTGGAAATCCAGGTATATTACATCTATTGGTTCCCCTTTATCTACCCTACTGGTTACATCCTCAAAAAACCATAATAAATTTGTCAAACAAGATTTCCCTTAGTAAATTGCTGACTTGTTCTAATATAATGCTTTTCTAAGTGCATTGTTAAAATTTCCTTCCATCCAGTTTTAAATTAAATGTCTAGATTGACTACCCTGTATGTACATCATAACCAAAATTCATTGCCGCTCTCACACTGGTCTTCAATTCTATTCATTTTCTGCTTTCTTCTCATTTCATTGGCTTTGGATATATGTCAATTATTTGGCATTTAAGGCCATCTGCATGTTTGATCAAAACAATCTCATGCCATTTACCAAAATACTAGTCCATTGTTAATTAGCCATTGTATTGGTTAACTCTTTGCTTCATTCGCAACAGTAACAATGTGCATCTATATTAAACCTTTGGCATCGTGAAATGCCTCAAAACCCTTTAGTGGAGACCAAAAAATTTACACTGAACTGAAGATAGACATTAGGACAGTGGAAGGAGAGCTTGCAGAGTTGGGTCTTCAAGTAGATGCAGAAAGTGGAGAGGGCAAGGGTGTCAATTACAGATCCTGGAGCCTAGGTGATTGAAGGTAAGTTTACCAACAGTAGGGTGAAGGAACTGGGAGATGCACAAGAGGCCAGAATTGGAGGAATGCAGAGTTTTTGGAGGGGCATAGGGCTGGATGGGGTTACAGAGATTGGGAGAAGCAAACCCATGAAGGTATTTGAACATGAGGGTGAGAATTTTAAAACTGAAGTGTTGGTGCACTGGGATCCACAGCAGCTCAGCAACTTCAGGGCTGCTGTGCGAGTAAGGTCTGGCGCCCTCACCATTGCTAATGATATTATATAGGCTCTCACTTCTGCACCTATTGCATTAAGTAGAATATTGGTCTGCATTTTGCCTTTTTTTCTCCAAGTTCGATTGCTCTTGTTAATGTTTCAACGTGATTTTCGTAATCCCTCCACACTTGCTGTGAAATTTCATTCCAAACTCAAATGGTCTTGGAGCTAGAAACCTTCCATTTCCTTTCCAATGCAGACAGCACGAAGTTTTCAGCCTATTTTATAACATCATAAAATCTTACAGCACAGACGGAAACCATTAGACCCATTGTGACCATGTCAGTTCTCTGAAAGAGCAACCCAATTAGTCTCACTCCCCTGCTTCATGGCCCTGCTTTCTCCCCTTCAAGTAATTCTCTTTTGAAAGGTTTAACTGACCACCCTTTCAGACAGTGCATTCCAGATCACCACAACCTGATGTGTAAAAAACTTTCTCCTCATCAAACCTCTAGCTCCTTTGCCTATTATCTTAAATCTTTGTCTGCCAGTGGAATCAGTTTTCCCTGATTTACTCTATCAAAATGCTTCATGATTTTGAACACCTGAATCGAATCTTCCCTTAATCTTCTCTGATCTAAGGAGAAAAATCCCAGCTTCTTCAGCTGGTACCATTATACCAAATCTCTTCTACTCTCTCTCTGAACTACCTCAACTCTCAGCAGTGCCTGTGGCATGTCCCAATTTTTAACCAAGACATCAGCTTTCGTATTTGAGCAAATGGTGTTTGTAGACCAGTCCCATCTCTGATCACTAGATAGCTCAATATAGCTCTGCACACACATCATTATAAAGACTGCCAGCTACATGAGGCACATTGCTACTGACAGCTCGCGCAGTCCTTTCTTCTACTCACATGCACTTTCAATTCAATCTGGAGTTGGTGCTGTCGGTCTCTCTTATATAAACTGATATGTCAAGGAATTTAGCAGCATGGACTATAACCTGCTGGTTTCGCATCATGCTCTCTGCTTTGGCATGGGTCTCAACTGAAGTGGCAGAGAGAGAAGTCTCCACTGCTTTTTCATGTCTGACGTCAGATAGGTCAATTCTTAGTTATAAATAAATACAAATGTTGAACTTACCAAGGCCTAGGTCTATTCTACCGATGGACTCCCTTGCACCTACAATCAATTCCAGACACTCGTTCTTGCTACAACTGTATAGGGCATTGGTGCGACCACACCTGGAGTGTAGTTTTGGCCTCCCTACTTAAGGAAGGATATAGTTGCATTGGAAGCAGTTCAGTTAAGGTTCACTAGGCTGATTCCTGGGATGAAGGAGTTTTCCCACGAGGAAAGATTGAGCAGGTTGGTCTTATCCTCACTGGAGTTTCGAAGAACGAGAGGTGCTCTTATTGAAACATAAGATATTGAGGGGACTTGACAGGGTAGGTGCTGACAGGATGTTTCCACTTGTGGGGGAATACAGAACTCAGGGGCACAGTTTAAAGATAAGGGGTCTCCCAAATAAAATGGAGATGAGGAAGAATTTCTTCTCTCAGAGGGTCGTGAATCTTTGGAATTCTCTTCCACAGACAGCAACGGAGGCGGGATCATTGAATATATTCAAGGCTGAGATAGGTAGATTTTTGATTAACACGGCAGTCAAGGGTTATGGGAGACAATCAAGAAGGTGGAGTTAAAGCCACAGTCAAATCAGCCATGATCTTGTTGAATGGCAGAGCAGGCTCGATGGGCTGAATGACCTACTCCTGCCCCAATTCTTATGATCTTAGTTTGTGGCCGCAACAGTAAAATTACAATGGTAAAAACAAAATACTGCGGATGCTGGAAATCTAAAACAAAAACAAAAATTGCTGGAAAAGCTCAGCAGGCCTGACAGCATCTGTGGAGAGAAAGACGGGGTCAACATTCCGAGTCCACACGACTTCTTCAGAACAATCGCCCTGTGCTACTTGGATGGTGCGGTGAGTGGCTTGGAAAGGGCCAAACAGGCAGTTGCAAAACCTGTATCAAATGCCCCAGGAGGGAAACACAGTTCCCAATTTTTGGGGAACAATCATCTATTTCAAGGAACTTTCTTAGACTTTTGCAAGGCACTCATTGGAATTCATCTCAAGCCTCAGCTGGCTGCACACAGGACACACTGGCCAGAATTCCCAAGATCATTTGAAAACACCCTCAGATACATCATTCAAAAATAACTGCAGGCTCAATAGTTTTAAATGGTTTTGATTTGTAATGTGAAGTTATAGCATGTAACACATTTTGGAAAATAAGATAGAGCTACCTTTTTCCCTAAATTTTTCCTTATCACATATTTATCCAACTCCCTTTTGAGAGTTAATATTGAGTTAATAATCTGCTTCGACTGTCCCTTCAGGCAGTACATTCTACTCAGGGATGGAGAAAGTCTGGAAATTTGCACTGCTATCAAATAGAGTGGGGGAAAAAGAATGAGAGGGCCATGGGATCTTGTAAATGACTCCTCAAACCTGTCTGTCAGCTACAGCTCAGGTATGTGATGGAATAATCTCCACTTTCCTGGATGAGTGCAGCTCCAACAACAGTCAACCAGCTCCCAGCTCGAAGCAGCTCGCTTGATTGACACCCCATCCCCACCTTAAACATTCACTCCCTCCACCACTGATGCACACTGGCAGCAGTGGGTACCACCTACAAGATGCACTGCAGCAACTCACCAAGGCTCCTTTGACAGCACCTTCCAAGCGCACAATTTCTACCACCTAGAAGAAGGGCAGCAGATGCTTAGGAACACCACCACCTGCAAGTTCCCTTCTAAGCCACACACCATCCTGACTTGGAAGTATATCACTGTTTCTTCACTGTTGATGGATCAAAATCCTGGAACTCCCTTATGACACTGTGGGTGTATCTACACCACATGGACTGCAGTGGTTCAAGAAGCCGACTCACCACCACCTTCTCAATGGCAATTAGGGATGGGCAAAAAATGCTGGCCTTGCTGAGAGAGTGGTACCATAGAATCTTACACATCCATCTGAGGGGACAGACAGCACCTCAGGTTAACATCTCAACCAAGAGACTGCACCTCCCACAGTGCAGTACAGGGGAAACCAGCCTAGTCTGGTGCTCAATCTCTGGAGTGGGAATGGAACCCATAACCTTCTGATAGGCGAGAGGACAAACAACTGAGTCACAGCAGACATAAAAATCTAGCAAACGGCTCTAAATTAAATATTAGTTGATGAAAGCTGTTTTTCCAAGACTTCTGTAACTTCTCTCCCTCACCTCCCAATGTTGCCTGCCTCAAAAACTAAAGCTTGTGCCAACATCATTGGCTTTAATTACACACCTCTTCCTCGACCCTGTGATCTCATTCCCATTGGTTTTAATGGCTGCTGGTCGTCTGCCTCCAGAGGCGGGGGGCGGGGAGCAACAAAGATTTGTTCATTGAAAGCAGCTCAATGTTGTCATTGCTAAAGGGTCCAATCTCTGTCTAGTGTGGATAACCTGCAGCACACAATTATGTAGCCCTGTTGCCTGTCATCAGTACTTGGCAAGCTGTGAGTTTGTCAGTAATTGGATAACAGCAGCTTATAAGTCTGGATACCCGACAGACCAAGCTAAAGTAATCTCTAATAACTATCTTTAAGGTGCAAAGCTGACTTTTCTTCATGATCTGTAGATGGCATTAGAAATTACTGAAATGATTAACTAATTATTAAGTAAAGACAATTGGACATAAACAGCAGGAGCTTTGGGAGCCATAGAAGCAGATTCTTCAGATGATGAAGTGCCAGTTTTTTTTTAACAATTAATGATTGTCAAAGCTCTTTGGTTAAAAGCTGTTGACTTGCACAATACTCACAGGCTCAGATTTTCGCCACGATAGAGAGCCTCTCCACTGTGACGAAAATAACGGAAGTGGCCAAAAATTGTAAGTCCCACCCCTGAACATGGAATTTCCCATTTTTCTTGGGAGTGGGAATGGTGGCAGTTCACGTTTCACACAGGCGGGGTTTACGGAGGTAGCTGGTCATTTAAATCATCAGCTGCCTCCACTGAAGTGGGACTTTGGTAGGCCAGGAGTGTGAAATCCCGGTCCCACTGTGGCCTAGTATTCACCTGGTATCAACCCTGGGCAGACCTTAGGACCCAAGCAGAGATGAGATAAAATAAGGTTCTATAAAATTAAGTTCTAAGGGCAACATTATCCCCCGGTCGGGGGGGATGTGTGGGAGCGGGTGCAGGTGGGTGGGTTCCCGATTGGGGGTGCGCTGCTGTTTTACGTGGGCAGGCCAATTAAAGCCTGCCCAGCGTGACGTGCGCCAGGGAGCCTGTGAGGGTTGGGGGGGTTGGGGGTGGATTCCCTGAGCTGGGAGTGTGAAAGAGCACACAGATCTCCCTGAGACTAAGTGCTGCCTCAGGGAGATCAGCTCAGGTTTGAAACATTAAATAAAGATGAGAAAAAAAATTACTGACATGTCCCCTCATGTGCCACTGTCACACGAGGTGGGACATGTCAATTTATTTTATTTAGAGATTTCATCCAAATTTTAATAACTTAATGAAACCTCATCCCGCCCGTGGATGAGGTTTCATGTTTTTTCAGAAGCCCACCTGGGCAACCTTAAGGTTGGACGGGCAGGTCCATTAACCACTTTAATTACTTTTTTAATAGCCTTGACAGGCCTTTGACAGTTTGGTGGGCGTGCAGCTGAATCGGCTGCATTCTCGCCGAACTGAAAATCTAAATGACACAAGATGACATCGGGATGCCTGCCCAACATCGCCCCGTATCATTTTACATGTCAGCAAGCTAACGGCGGGGCCTGCTCGCTGACTGGAAGATACAACACCAAGTGTATAGTGCAGGCTTCACTATATTGAAGAAAACACTCATTCATAGAAACCCATTCACTATATTTACATTTCTTCAACTAAACAAAGCCTTATAACAACATCATTTCATTCAAGTGCACAATCCCTGATAACAACAATCATTGGAATTCATCGTGAGTTCATTTCGGTAGCCAGGATACCCTTTTAGTGGGGTAAGGTACCCCTATGTATCTGGTCCAGGGACACTTTTGGTGGAGGTCAGTGCCCTTTGGAATTGTTAAAAACAGGCATAAATGTGTGTAAAAAAGTGCATAAACTCATTCCTGTTAAACACATTGGAACTGTCAACAGACCTGTCAAAGGGACCTGTCAAAACTGTCAGAAGCATCTCTGAAAGGGGCCTGTCAAGCTGTCACGGCATTTCAAAATCCTGCCCTTTAAATCTCTGAATAAAATGTCTGGAGGATTGAAAAAAAAAATTGCTTGCTATTTTACCACTATCTGTTGACATAAGCCTGAGGGTTTCTATTACTGGATTAAGGCTGCCTAACTGATTTCACAACCATCCTATATCACAGTAGGGTCCCTGTCATTTCATTATTTGATTGACAGCTACAAGTAGCTATAGACTCTTGTTGTGGGACTATAAATGACAATGCTTATTGTTATAAGGGATTGTGCATTTGAATGAAATGTTTATTGTTATAAGGCTTTTATGTAGCTCAAGAAATGTAAATATAGTAAATGGCTTTGTGTGAATGAGAGTTTTTTATCAAAATAGTGAAGTCTGCAATATACACTTAGTATATTAAGTTTTATCTTATCTCTGCATGGGTCTTGAGGTCTGTCTATGGTGGACACTAGGTGAGTTGGCATGGTGGATGTAAGGGCAAGGGGTGGTGGTGGGGGATGTGAGTTGGCATGGGTTGACATAAAGTTGGCATAGGGGCTATAAAGGGAGTGGGTGGAGGGGCATAGGTTGATATAGGGGGCTACAAAGAGCCATGGGTGGGTGGGTGGAGGGGCTTAGGTTGGAATGGAGAGCATGAGGGGTCATGGGGATGGGTAGAGGGGCTTAGGTTGGCATGGAGAGCATGAGGGGTCATAGGGATGGGTAGAGGGGCTTAGGTTGGCATGGAGGGTATGATGGGTCATGGGGTGGGTGGGGCATAGAGGGTATAAGGGGCTTATGGGGGCAGGTGTGGGGCATGAGGCGGCATGGGCTGACATGGATGAGTCAATGCGAGTGTGTGAGGTGGGTGAGGGATGAAGGCTGGGGGGGAGGTTTCCTGTTTTAATCTTTAATTTTAAACTTTGGACACAGTGCCGGAGCCTTAAAGCAGGCCTTCCCGCCAACCCGTCCCCACACCCGACCATCTCCTCAGTTCTTCCCAGGTTGCCTGCTACGACTTCTAATCCAGCCTGCGCCCAAACCCACCCCCACCCCCACCCCCACCCCTCAACCACCCGCCCCCAATCCGGACCGAAAATCCGATATCCGGGCAGCTATTTTTTTAAGGTTTCGTTTGCGGAGGTGGGAATTCTCCCGTCTCTGCACATCCGATCTGGGAGCAAAAACCAGGGTCTTGGTCTGCTGTGGCTCAGGGGCCTCTAAATCAGGAGACTATGGGCTCAAACTCCCCCTCTCACAGTGCTGAGGCACTGCTACACTGTTGGAGGTGTCAGCTTTCTGCTGTGATATTAAGTTGAGACTTTCTTTAAGCTCGAGGTGGATCCAAAGGATTCCATGTCACTATTTAAACAAAAAGCACCCCCGGGCGTCTTCTCTCTGGCTACCCTGGCCAATATCTATTCTCAACCAACACCACTAAAAAAAACTGATAATCTGGTCATTTATGATACCTCTGTTTGTGGGATCTCACTGTGTGCAAAGTGGTTCTCGTATTTCCTACATTATAACAGTGACTACACTTCATCGGCTGTAACGTGCTTTAGGATGTCCTGAGATTGTGAAAGGTATTTCATAAAGGCAAGTTTTATAGCATATAAAAGAACATCAGAAAAACAGGAAAAACTCAGCAGGTCTGACAGCATCTGTGGAGAGGAACACAGTTAACGTTTCGAGTCCATATGACTCTTCAACAGAACTGTTAACTGTGTTCCTCTCCGCAGATGCTGTCAGACCTGCTGAGTTTTTCCAGGTATTTTTATTTTTGTTTTGTATTTCCAGCATCTTCAGTTTTTTGCTTTTAACAGAAGAACAGGAGTAGGCCAAACAGCCTTCAAGCCTCCTCCATCATTAATCAAGATCATGGCTGATCTTCTACAAATTCACACCCACTGCTGGCTCACAAGGTTCCAGGTTCAATACCCACCCCAGGCCTGGAGCACAAAAATCAAGGCCGACACTCCAATGCAGTGCTGAGGGAGTGCTGCACTGTCGGAGGTGAGATGTTAAAACAAGGCTCCGTCTGGCTTCTCAGGTGGACTAAAAAAGATCCCGTGGCTCTACTGCAAAAAAAGAGCAGGGGAGTTATCTCCAGTCTCCTGCATCACAGAATCACACAGTACAGAAGAGGCCCTTCAGCCCATTGGGTCTGCACCGACACATGAGAAACACCTGACCTACCTACCTAATCCCATTTACCAGCACTTGGACCATAGCCTTGAATGTTATGACGTGCCAAGTGCTCATCCAGGTACTTTTTAAAGGATGTGAGGCAACCCGCCTCCACCACCCTTCCCGGCAGCGTATTCCAGACCGTCACCACCTCCTGAGTTAAAAAGGTTTTCCTCACATTGCCCCTAAACCTCCTGCCCCTCACCTTGAACTTATGCCCCTTGTGACTGACTCTTCAACTAAGGGGAACAGCTGCTCCCTATCCACCCTGTCCATGCCCCTTATAATCTGGTTAATAAATATCCATCAATGAACGTAAAAATAACAGATAATCTGGTCATTATCACATTGCTGTTTGTGGTAGTTTGCTGTGCTCAAATTGGCTATTGTGTTTCCTACATCAACGACCAGACTTCAAAGGTACTTCATTAACTGTTAAGCACTTTGAGATGTCCAGTGGTTATGAAAAGCTCTATATAAATGTAAATATTTCTTTCTTTTTTCTATCTTTCACTTTCCCACATTATCATACATCCCCCAATACACTTGGTGCCCAAATTGTTTTAAAATAAATATTTATTTGGGGTATTAAGGCAATGGGTGTAATTTTTTGAGTAGCTGCAATCTACATACACCTTTCAGGCTCCAGACATCTTTGTTCACACTATAAAGTTGCTTCTGTCCTACCCTTACCTCTGTTCTTTCACATTAATCTGGACTCCAGCACATTTAACTATTCTACAAGAAACCTCAGCAGAGTCCTATATTTTCAAAGAGTGCCCTAATACCTGCTATAACCCAATTCCCAGCTACCAGAATTTAATCAGTCATGATCTAAGTCAAATATTAGCTAGGTCGAAAAAGTCTCATACTTTGGGGCAATGTGCTCTCTTGGGATAAAAACAAAAAAACTGCGGATGCTGGAAATCCAAAACAAAAACAGAATTACCTGGAAAAACTCAGCAGGTCTGGCAGCATCGGCAGAGAAGAAAAGAGTTGACGTTTCGAGTCCTCATGACCCTTCGACAGAACTTGAGTTCGAGTCCAAGAAAGAGTTGAAATATAAGTTTTTCCAGGTAATTCTGTTTTTGTTTTGGATTTCCAGCATCCGCAGTTTTTTTGTTTTTATCAGCTGGTTTAAGGTGTGTGTGTGGGGGGCGGAGAGATAGAGAGACAGAGAGGTGGAGGGGGGGTGGTGTGGTTGTAGGGACAAACAAGCAGTGATAGAAGCATAAAAAAAACAAAAAAACTGCGGATGCTGGAAATCCAAAACAAAAACAGAATTACCTGGAAAAACTCAGCAGGTCTGGCAGCATCGGCGGAGAAGAAAAGAGTTGACGTTTCGAGTCCTCATGACCTAGAAGCAGATCATCAAAAAATGTCAACGACAATAGTACAATAGAACACATAGGTGTTAAAGTTAAAGTTGGTGATATTATCTAAACGAATGTGCTAATTAAGAATGGATGGTAGGGCACTCAAGGTATAGCTCTAGTGGGGTTTTTTTTTATAATGGAAATAGGTGGTTTGCGTCCTCCAGAACACCTGCGGTCTGTCCGCAAGAATGACCCAAACCTCCCTGTCGCTTGCCATTTTAACACTCCACCCTGCTCTCTTGCCCACATGTCTGTCCTTGGCTTGCTGCATTGTTCCAGTGAAGCCCAACGCAAACTGGAGGAACAACACCTCATCTTCCGACTAGGGACTTTACAGCCTTCCGGACTGAATATTGAATTCAACAACTTTAGGTTGTGAGCTCCCTCCCCCATCCCCACCCCCTTTCTGTTTCCCCCTTCCTTTTTTTTTCCAATAAATTATAAAGATTTTCCTTTTCCCACCTATTTCCATTATAAAAAAAAACCCCACTAGAGCTATACCTTGAGTGCTCTACCATCCATTCTTAATTAGCACATTCGTTTAGATAATATCACCAACTTTAACACCTACGTGTTCTATTGTACTATTGTCGTTGACATCTTTTGATGATCTGCTTCTATCACTGCTTGTTTGTCCCTACAACCACACCCCCCCCTCCACTTCCCTGTCTCTCTATCTCTCCGCCCCCCACACACACACACCTTAAACCAGCTTATATTTCAACTCTTTCTTGGACTCGAACTCAAGTTCTGTCGAAGGGTCATGAGGACTCGAAACGTCAACTGCTCTCTTGGGATGCCACTATGGATGAAGATACCACTGCATACATCCAGAGAGCAATTTCTGCCAAAAGCCAACTCCATGACGTGTCTGAAAGCAGCAGAGCATTAAGGTTGAAGATTAAAATCAAACTAGTTGGCCATTGTCCTTACCACCCTACTGTGTGGCACAGAATCCTGGGTTTGATATGTGTGTCACATCAAAGCTCTTCCATCAAAGGCAATTGAGGTCCGTCACAAGAATTCAATGGTAGGACAAAGTCACAAACAAAGATGCCCACCATCGTGCTGGGCCCAATAGCAAAGAGGCCACTCTCCAGAAAATAACAGATTTTCTGACGTCAGGTGCCCCAAGCAGACCTCCTAAGGGGAACTGTCTCAGGGCAAACAACTCAAGTGCATTCAAGGACACTCTAACAAAAGCCTTCCAAACTACTGCACTGCAAACTCGCAACAGATGATGTGCCCAGAGAAAGGCCAGAGGTGGTGCAATTGTAGAATCTCCCCCAAGCACCAACAATGACGCTATGAATTGCCAATTCTGTGGACGTCCATGCCGATCTCACATCAGACTTCAGCCATGAGAGGGCCCACAGAAGAAAATGAAATCACTTACAGATTGGATATACTTGGACAAGAGGAAGTCTACCACCACCAGCTGGATATCAGAACAGTGAACAACATACTGCCAACAGTGAATGATTAGCAACCAACTAACACCTACTTTGCATACATTGTCACTATTTACTGAATGGGACAAAGCAAGAGCAACACCAATCAGCAATGAACCACAACATTTACTGATAATTCTGTTCAAATGGGTAAAGGGCGCTCAAGAATTTAAATATCATACGTTTTAAAATGAGATTATTCATTAGATAAAATGCCATCTATGCATAGATCAGTTTTAACAACTTCTTGTAAAAATAAGAAAGGCTTGAATTTTTGTCAAGCCTTTTATAATCTCAGGTTGGCTCCGAGTGTTTTACAGCCAATGTAAAGGGTTGTTATGTTGGAAACGCAGTGGTCAAATGCAAGATTTTCTTTGTTCTTTCATGAGGAAGCTGTGGTCCTCTAGTCCCCCACCACCACTGCCCCCCAACCTCCATTCCCCCCAGAACCTCCACTTCAACTGACTGACAGGGACCACATTCCCACAGGTTACGGCCTCCTGCCTGCCAAGCAGTAGATCTGGCTGAGATTGGATCGGTAGGAATCGGTAGGAACGAGGGCTGACTATTAAGATCGGCCCAGCTTTCAAGAGACACCATCTGCTTGCGCACAGCAAGCTCCCCCAAAGAGCAATGTGATAACGACAAGATAATCTTGTGATGTGGTTGAGGAATAAATATTGGCCAGGACACTGGAGAAACTCCCCAGCTCTTCTTTGAAATAGTACCAGTTTAAGCTGCCTGGGTTAGAGGCCGTGCAGCAGCTTAGGGTTTACTGCACAGGAGTCACACAGGTTGCACACATGAAACAGTCCCTTTAAGATGCGATGATGCGCAGCTATGCAGCAATCTTAAATGGCACAAACAAACAGGCCATGCACAGCAAAGAGAAATTGAAGGGAACATTGCCCATGGGATAATTTACATGCGTCTGAGACAGCAGGGTTTACCAGTGTCAGGCTGTTTGTTTCTCTCTATCATTAGTGACACCCCACGACAATCCCATAACGAAATCGCAAGGCTTGAAACACTAGTAAATTGGATCGCACAAACTGAGGGTTTGGGAAAACAAGCCACTACGTACTTTAAAAATAATTAAAAACACTTTCTGCTTATGGACAGGTAGTGAGAGGGATTAATTGCAGTTTGCCTGTCTTTCTCCTGTCCGTAACACAGGAGAGGTTGTGAAGGCATATGAGATTTTGGGTTTTATAAATAGAGGCAGAGAGTATGAAAGCAAGCAAGTTGTGGTGAACCTTTGTAAAGCACTGACTTGGCCTCAGTAGGAGTGTTGTATCCAACTCTGGCTCCAAGAAAGCGTTAGAGAGGATTCAGAAAAGATTTACGGGAATGGTTCCAGGGATGAGAAACTTCAGATCCAAGGACAGATTGGAAAAGCTTGGTCTCTTTAGAGACAAGAAGGGAGGAGGTTTGATAGAGGTGTTCAAAATTATGAAGTGCTGGACAGAGTAGATAGGGAGAAACTGTCCACATTAGTGGAATGGCCTAGAACCAGAGGACACCAATTTAAGGTGATTGAGAAAGTGAGAAAAGAACTGGAGGCGATATGAGAAAAATCTTTTTTTTTACGTAGTGAATGGTTAGGATCTAGAATGCACAGCCTGAGAGTGTCATGGGGGCAGATCCAATCATGGCTTTCGAAAGGGAATTGGGTAATTATGTAAAGAGAAAAGAAAATCAGGGCTATGGGGAAAAGGGGTGGGGGGAGTAGGTATAACCGAGTTGTTCTTACAGAGACTTGGCATGGATTTGAGGGGCCAAATGACCCCCATCCATGCAGCAAACGTTCTATGATTCTTATGTTAACTCCCCTCCTTCAAGATAGTGCCATAGGATTCTTTACCTGACAGGACGGACAAGGCCTTGGTTTTACTGCACTGGAGTATCAGCCTAGATTTAGTCTTTAGAGTAGGATTTGAACCTCCGGCCTCAGAGGTGTGAGGGTCACCCACGTAGCCACCTTTGAGCACTTTTTGACTATTTTGTGCCAGACGCAGTTTGTATATCATGGCCTGAGTTTTCAGCTCAGCGGGTGGGTGCAACCCGTGGGCCCGAAAGCGGTCAGGAAATCAGCTCCTGACCACAGTTTCACACTGGCTGGCCAATCAATGGCCAATCCCGCCCTTGGATGAGGTTTCCTGAAAAATGCAAAGGCCGTCTGGCGATTTTCCGACCCGCCAAATGTAAGGTTGGACGGAGAGCGAAAAATCCCAGTTAACTGCAGGGTTAATGGGCCTAATAGCCCTTTTAATTGTCGGTGGGCGCGCTTCCTAGTTTAGCGCGCGCCCGCTGACTGAAATATCACCCGATGTCAGTGCGCGCTATTGTATGCATGAGTGTGTCGGGTGCGCACCCGCACACAGTGCGAAAAATTCTGCCCAATGTGTCTTACGTTGTGCTGAGAGCGTCAAAGATGCCATGTATTTCTCAAATTCATCTCCTCTTCCTTTACAAGTAACTCTAACCCTTGAATTATTACATCTGGCTTTACTAGTTTTCAAAACAATATACCAAAGCTATTTTAGAAAAGCTTTTTTATGCTTTTTTGACATTTAATTTCCCTTTCCGTATCATTCTATAAGTGGTAGTATACAATCCATGTCCCTCTCGGTGAATAATGTTTGCTCCATTTGTCTCTGGGTCTCTTGTTCTTGTGCTAAGCTTCACCCCAGGAGCACATCATAAGATGGCTGCAAATACATTTGAACTCCAAAGCGATTTAGTGCACTTTCGGACCTTTCTGTCAGAAGTAGTGAGATGTTATGCACAGACAGGTCTTTCTTTAATCTTTATAAACAGAAGCAAAGCACTGCAAATGCTGCAATTCTGAAATAAAAGCAGAGAATGCTAGAAAACATTCCGCAGGTCAGACAGCATCTGTGGAGAGAGAAACAACGTCACTCTGTATCCCTCTCCACAAAGGCTGCCTGACCTGCAGAATGTTTTCTAGCACATCCTGTTTTTATTTCTTTAAACTCTATTCAGAAAACTGTGAATTGTGGAATTTTAATTTGTGTACTTTTCTCTTCACAGGGTTGTGGATCGTGGACTTCTTGAGCAGTGGGTCATTCTCCTCTTGGGGCCTTTTTGGGCTGAGGATTCCCTGTTGCATTGTTGGCCTAGCTCCTCTTTTTGATTGAAAACCTCGCTCACTTCCCATGGTTTGTGCCTTGGGTCTCTCTCATCCATGCGTAATGGTTTTCCCTTTCCTTTGTGTCATGATATCACCTCAGTTTTTGTTTATGGTACTCATTTTTCTTCTCAAATTACTCTTTTTCTAGATTGGTATTTGACGATTGCCTCGAGTAAGTCTTCAGTATTGCCAGAGCTTTGTCATCTCACTGTTGCCGGCACTGATATTTTACTTCCCATTCTTCTTTGTCTGCCATATGCTGCCAGTAATTATGTGCTTAAAAAAAAAATGAAGCAAATCCAGTTGGGGGAACAAATCTGCAGCTTCTGATAATGGCAGGAATCCAAGTCATGGTAATGAGATTCCCCTCAGGGTTTTCGAAATGTATTCTTCGCATTAGGGCCTATTGTTACTGTTTGCATTTTCCACATTATCGGGAAATAGCCGTTTCTGATATTGTGACAGTCTTGCATCTCTGGCATCACCTTTGATAATAGTGCAGTGACTCCTATTGATGCTAATATGTTAGGGCTGTTGTGTTCCTTTAGCATAACCATACCGTCCTTTCGCTTCCCTGAGGTGACAACAGTAATTTAAATATGGATCTGAGCAATGTCTGATTCTTTTATTGGGCTACCTCTTTTGTTACACTGTTTATACTGGCTGCTTGCCATCACGGCCACCAACAGTGCCGATCACCATCCAAATATAGAATCATACAGCACTGAACGAGGTCGTTTGGCCCATCGTGCCCAAGCTTATTCTTTTAGTGAGAGGTGTAGTTAGTCCTTCTCCCCAGCTGCTCTTTCTCCAGAGCTCCACAAATTTCTCTGCATCAAGTATTCATTCCCTTTTGAAAGTTACTACTAAACCTTTCAGGCGGGGCATTCTACACATTGCAACTTGCTATGTAAAACAAATTCCCTTCATCTCAATTTTTGGTTCTTTTACCAATCACCTTAAATCAGTGTCCTTTGTCGGCTGACCCTTCTATTGCTGGAAATTGTTTCTCCCTATGTACTCTATCAAAATCCTTCCTGATTTCAAAGATGCCTGTTGATAGTAACCTCAACTGCCAAAGAAAACTATGGATGGTGAGTTATTGGAGGGAGATGGCCAAACAACTTGGATACCACATCCTGAGTGGTTGATGTGTCTTGAACATGGGAATAGGAATAGGCCTCTCAAGCCCATAAGGTCTTATGGCATAGGGAGTAATATCCCTATCTCCAAGCCAGAAGCTCTGGGTTCAAGTCTAACTCCAGAACATGATGGCCAAGGAAGGTACATCCTTGTAACATACACCAAGGGCATAAACCAAGATTGGGAGAGATTCCTGGTCAGCCATGGGATGGAAAGAAAGTTGGGGCCTCTACCATCACTATCCAGACTACAACGTGCATGAACAGGTGCATGTTGCTGCAGCAGCTTGGATTCTCTGGGTCATCTGTATCAGAACCACCACCACCTCAAGCCCTTGCATTAAGATCATGGTTGATCTCCATCTTTGGTTCTGAAACCCTTGCCTGCCTCCAAAGGTGGGGGAAGAATGGTGTCTTTGTTGTGGATCTAAATTTCCTACAGTCACTGGGGAGATGGGGTTTCAATGGCAACAAAGTGGTAAAACTGATCTTCAGCACAACCAGGGAACTTCCTAGACTGGAAAGATTGGCAAAGCTGGAGCTCCCTTCTCTTTGAGGAGATTTGATGGAGGTAATCAAAATCATGAAGGGTCTGGACAGAGTTGATAGAGAGAAACTGTTTCCGCTGACAGAAGTGTTGAGAACCAGAGGCAACACTTTTGTTTGCAGCAAGTGGTTAGTTTCTGGAATTTGCAGCCTGAGAAGTGGGGAGGAGGCAGATTCTACTGGTGCCTTCAAAAGGGAATTGGATCATTATATGAAGAGAAAATAAAATGCCAGGCTAAAAGGCAGCAATTGTGGGACTTACTGAGTTGGCCTTACAGAGAGCGAGCATGGACACAAGAAGAGTGGCTTCCTTCTGCGCTGTTACCATTCTATGATACTATTCTAGTACAGGGGGGCCTAGTGCTGGGGTAGAATTTTTCCTCAATATAAATGCTCTAACTGTTTTTCTTCAAGAAAATCTAAATCAGCTCAAAATGAAACCATTTGATCTGACCTATTTATCAATAAAACAATCTATAAATGAAAATCCCATAATCTAGCCTCTTCCGGAGCTTTCTTTTTCTGCCAATTGGGTAGATTTGTTCTGAAATGTGCCTTTCACAATGATCACTTCAACGCTGCTTCATGATCGGTCTTTAGGAAGCTCAATTCACATGGGCTCAATTAGAACAATATTCATCTTTTCCCCTGACAGATGGAATATATTCCCTCCCATTTGTTGGGGGAGCATCTAATAACCTGACAAAAGCTAAATGTACTGAGATGGTTGTGGGAAAATTGATGATAGTTGGAATCAGCAATAATTAGTTCAAACGTGAGACAGGTCAAGGTTTTAAGCCTGACAATACCTGTGATTTTTCTTCAACAGATTCAATGTATTTTCTGTTGAATATCTCACGGCAGAAAATTTATCAGTCAATTAAGTGAAAGATGATTCAAAATCACAAGGATGTAATGTTGACTTTATACAAGGCATTTGATTAAGACACAGTTGGACTATTGCACACAGTTCTCAGAGGGTATACGAGTGCCAAGGAAAATATGCTGTGCAGATTCATTAGCGTTTTGGGGGGAGGTGATGGCGTAGTGGTATTGTTGCTAGACTAGTTAATCCAGAGACCAAGGTAATCCTCTGGGGAGCTGGGTTCAAATCCCACCATGGTGGGATTTGAATTAAATACAGTCTGGAATTAAAAGTCTATGACCATGAAACCATGCCCTTTGGGGAAGGAAATCTGCCATCCTTACCTGGTCTGGCCTAAAAGTGACTCCAGACCCAGAGGAATGTGGTTGACTCTGAAATGCCCTCTGAACTAGGGATGGGTATTAAATGCTGGACTGGCCAGTGATGCCCACATTCCCATGAATGAATAAAAAAAAATCCTGATCAAAGTTCATAAAGAAAAATGTCAGGAAAAGGAATTCCTTCATCTCAAGTTCAGTTTTTAGATTAACCTCAATGGTTTAAAACCTAAGCTTGAAATTCTGCAAGTGGACAATTTTAATTATAGCCCATAAACAAAGACCCATTATGTATAGAGGGAGAGAACAGCTCTGTATAGAAGCAGAGCCTAATTCTGTAGAGAGGCAGAGACCTGTTATGTACAGAGATGGAGCTCAGTTCTGTATAGAGCCACAGGCTTGTTAAGTACAGAGGGACAGCTCAGTTCTGTGGAGAGACAGAGACACCTATAGTGCCAGGGATTGTTCTGTAGAGAGGTGGAGACCCATTATGTATAGAAACAAGAACCTGATCTGTAGAAAGGGAGAGGCAAATTCTGTAGAGAGGCAGAGCTCAGTTCTGTACTGAGGAAGGGACAAATTGGGCTGAGTGGCCTTTTACCTTGCTGCGATCCACGGAAACAGCGAGCTCACTGAATACAGCACGTTTGGTTTTGTCCTCGGCCAGATGTAAACATTTGCCATGTGTCAGTGGCTGACAGATGTGCCACTTGTTACCTGTGGTCAGCCTGTTTTAGTAAAAGTGCGAGACATCTGCTGTCAAAAGCAGATGCGCTGTGTTGAGCTCATTCCACAGCGGGACGTGTCAGTTGTAGTGAAATGTTAAAACCAAAGCAACATTTGATAAACAGAAATGAAAAAAAACAAGTTATAGGAATGAGGTAGTGTTGCAGTCGTGCAGAAAGCAAAAATGAGTATGATTACTGCTGAATAAGGTCCTGAGGGCTCTGGAGACACTTAATCTCGGTATGACTCTTTTATCATTTATGGCTCAATCATTACCAGCATTTTCCACTGAGTTATAGAAGAGAGGAGACTTATATAAAAAAAAACAGCTTTGCTTCCATCATTGAGGCAGAGTGATAGACACACAACTCACGAAGTTGTAATTGAATTATGGTCTGTCTCCTGAGTGGGAATCAAATCCTTAATTGTCCTCCAATGCAAATATCAATTCCAATGCTTGTGTGCGATTTTACAATTAAACAATTTTAGCATTCATCTAAATTTAATTTCATTTTAATGAGGACCCAACATGGAATGCATCTCAATACTCATTATGCCATTGAAGCTGTCTCTCATCAATCCTTGCATGCATGCATGCTATATTTGTACCTAATGAAAAGTTATACCAAGGAATTGTCTTAACCCACACCCGTGGTTATGCAGTTAATAAGATTCTCTTGATTACAAGCAGGAAAGACCATCATGCATTTGGAAAGAAGAAAGCAAAGGAAAGACAGGGAAGTTAGGAAGGAAAGAAAGGCAGTAAAAAAGATGGGAATAAAATACTATGGATGCTGAAAATCTGAAATGAAACAGAAAATGGAGATCTGGCAGCATGTGCAGAGAGAGAAAAACAGTCAACAGTTCAGGCCAATGCCCCTTCATCAGAACTGGGAAGGTAAATGTGCCTTTTTTAAGCACTTTTGATGGCCGAAGGATGTCTCGAAGCGCTTTCGCTCACAGCGAATGAAAGAACAAAGGGAAGATAGAAAATCAATTGCATTTATATAGCACCTTCAAAGCACTTTACAGCCAATGAAGTATCTTTTGAAGTGCAATGTCAAAAACCCAGGAGTCAATTTTGCACACAGCAAGGTCCCAAAAACTTAGTGAGATATCTGAGTGGATAATCTGTTTTGTAATGAGGTTTTTATTCTGCTTTCATTCACCAGGACAGGGCTTGGAAACCTGATGACAGGCAGAAAGTGAAGGCGCTATATAAATGCAATTTATTTTCTTTCTTTCCTTCTTTCTTTCATTCGCTGTGGCTGAGTGGGTAGCTCTGTTTGCCTCTGAGAGAGATGGCTTGTTGGTTCAGGTCCAGCACATAATCTAGGCTGACATTCCCAATGCAGTACTGAGGGGGTGCTGCACGGTCAGAAGTCCCATCATTCAGATGAGACATCAAACCGCAGGTCCATGTGCCCCCTCAGCTGGATGTAAAAGATCCCACAGCTCTGTTTCGAAGAAGAGTAAATGAGTTCCTCTCAGTGTTATGGCCAATATTTCTTGCTCATTCAATGTCACAAAATAAGATGATCCGGTCATTATCACATTGCAGTTTGTGGGAGGTTGCTGTGTGCAAAAAGACAGCTGAATTTTCTACATTACAATAGTGACCACACTTCAAAGTACTTCATTGGCTGTCAAGCACTTTGGGACATTCTTAGGCCATCAAAAGTGCTTAATAATGGCACATTTATCTTCCCAGTCTTTCCAGTTCTGATGAAGGGGCATTGGCCTCAACAATTAATTCTGTTTCGCTCTCTGCACATGCTGCCAGATCTGCTGAGTACCTCCATTTCTGTTTTATTTTACTTTATTAGTTCCTCATGTGAGGAATCAGTGTTGGTACAATCGCTGCCACACGGCATTTATGATGGCAGCTTTGAAGTTCAGCTCTTTAGTATAAGCAGAATTTTAACAGGGGGGTAATCCATTTATTTTGTAAAGATTCACACCTCTGTTAATATAGTCAAATTTCATTTGAACAGGATAAAGCTTGAATGCTATTATCATACAATGCAGTTTCAAATTAGGATTTAACTTCCAGCCTTGGCTGGGCTGTTAGCATCTCCTCCCCTCTGAGTAAGAAGATTATAGGTTCAAGCTCTACTCCAGAGGCCTGAGCATGTAATCTCGGCTGGCGCTTCAGTGCAGTACTGAGGAGTACAATTTCAATCAAAGGTGTTTTCTAGATGAGATGCTAAATTGAGGTCAATTGCCCTCTCAGGTAAAAGACCCCAAAATACTATTTTGAAGGAAAACAGGGGATGTCCCAAAACGTCTTGGCTAACATTTATCCCTCAGCCAACAATGCTAAAGTGCCTAATCAGCACCCCGTCCACCACCTTAAACATCCATTCCCTCCCACCGGTGAAGGAACGGGGCAGCAGTGTGTACCATCTACAAGATGCACTGCAGCAACTCAACAAGGCTCCTTCATCAGCAGATTCCAAACCTGCGACCGCTACCTGACGAAGGACAAGGGCAGCAGATAGATGGGAACACTACCGCCTGGAAGCTCCCCTCCAAGTCACAGACCACCCTGACTTGGAAATATATCGCAGTTCCTTCACTGTGGATGGGTTAGGAACTCCCTCCCTAACGGCACTGTGGGTCTACCTACACCATATGGGCTGCAGCGGTTCAAGAAGGCAGCTCACCACCACCTTCTCAAGGGCAACTAGGGATGGGCAATAAATGCTGGCCTAGTCAATGATGCCCATACCCTGTGAATGAATAAAAAAAAAGATTTAGGATGAAGTTTGGCTTTAGCCATAATGTGGAATGGATGGTAATAAATCAGCAGCATGCTTTACAATGGAAAGGAGTATGGAATGTGAAACAGACTGCCAATTCGCTACTGCCCATTTCACCGCTCTTATTATCCAGGCATTGAGTTCTCCACCCTATTTTGAAAATCAAGCCCCGTGAAACTATCAGATTGTTGGAAAAACCCAAACCAGGTCACTAATGTCACTTTAGGGAAGGATACCTGCCAGCCCTACCTGGCCTGGCCTTTTTGTGACTCTAGAATCATAGTAATCTGCTTGCCTCTTAACAGCTCTCTAAAATGGCCTAGCAAGCTGATCAGTTGTCACTGCTACCTACTCAGGGGCAATTAGGGATGGACAATGAATGCTGACCCATTTTCCGCACTTCTGTTCTCACCCCTTCCCCTCCCTCCCAGAACTGCGATAGGGTTCCCCTTGTCTTCACTTTCCACCCCAACCAGCCTTCACATTAAATGGATCATCCTTCACCATCCAGCATGGGAAGAGTGTCCTGCAGTCAGCATCGTGGTGAAGCAGTCTGGGAAGAGTGTCCTGCAGTCAGCATCGTGGTGAAGCAGTCTGGGAAGAGTGTCCTGCAGTCAGCATCGTGGCGAATCAGTGTGGGAAGAGTGTCCTGCAGCCAGTTCTCGTTGGAAATAACAAGGGTGACATCACAAGACAGCGCAAGAGAGGGGCGGAGAGATCAGAACCAGCGCAAGTGCAGGGAAGCTTCAAAAAGTGACATCAGGGCAAAGGTGAGAGCTGATTGGTGAATAGTGGGTAAGTGTTTTTCTCCAGTTTTTTTCTCAAGTTTAAAATAGATTAAGCTAAGGAAATGTAGGAGTTCTAATTTTTATTTAAAATACATAAATAATTTAACGTTTTTTTTTACTGTAATTAACTTAAAGTAAGGGTTTTTTTAACAACTAGAGCATGGCAGGGCAGCTCAGTCCCATGTTATGTACCACCTGCAACATGTGGGAAGTCCTGGACGCTCCTTGCGCTCTGACTGACCACATGTGCAGGAAGTGCCACCAGCTGAGCTCTGAATTTAGGAGCTTGAGCGGCAGCTGGAGGCACTGAGGTGCATCTGCGAGGCTGAGAGTTTTGCGGAGAGCATGTTTTTAGACATGGTCACCCCACAGCTTACGGAAGTGCAGACAGAGAGGGAATGGGTGAACATCAGTCAGAAAAGGTGTCAGGCAGGTAGTCAGGAAATCCCCAGGGTGCATCTCACTCAAGAACCATTTTTCTGTGTTGGAAAATGGTGAGAGTGACGGTGCCTCTGGGGAGTGCAGCCATGCTCACGGCACTGTGAGTGGCTCAGCTGCACAGGGAGGAGAAAAAAGAGGGGAAGAGCAATAGTGGTAGGTGACTCGATAGTTAGGGGATCAGACAGGCATTATTATGGCTGTAGACGTGACTCCAGGATGGAATGTTGCTTCCCTGGTGCCAGGGTCAAGGATGTCACTGAATGGCTGCAGGGCATTCTAAAGGAGGAGGGCAAACAGACAGAGATCGTGGTACATATTGGTACCAATGACATAGGTAGAAAGAGGGATGAGGTCCTGCAAGCAGGATTTAGGGAGCTCGGAAGCAAATTTAAAAACAAAACCTCAAAGGTAGTAATCTCTGGATTACTTTTAGTGCCATGCGCAAGTGAGTATAGAAATAGGAGGTTAGCCCAGATGAATCTGTGGCTGGAGAGATGGTACAGGAGGGAGGGCTTTAGATTTCTGAGACATTGGGACTGTTTCCGGGGGTGGGGTGGGGTGCGGTGCGGTGGGGGGGGCGTTGGGACCTGTACAAGACGGATGGGTTGCACCTGAACTGGAAAGGGATCAACATCCTTGTAGGGAGGTTTTCTAGGCTGTTGGGGAGGATTTAAACTAACTTGGCAGGGGGATGGGATCCTGAAAGGAGGTTCAGCAGGGGGAGATGCACAGCCAAAATTAGAAGAGAGAGCAAGTGAGTCTGGAAGGCAGAGAAATTATAGGCCAGTTAAGGCACAAGAGAGTTTGGCAAGGTTGGATGGTATCTACTTCAATGCAAGAAGTCTGACAAATAAGGCTGATGTGTTGAGGGCACAAATTAACACATGGAAGTATGTTCTCATTGCTGTGACAAAGACATGGTTGAGAGAGGGGCAACACTGGCAGCTCAATATTCCAAGATATATGGTCTTCAGGTAAGACAGGGAAGGAGGTAAAAGAGGAGGGGGTATCGCTATATTGATCAAGGAATAAATTACAGCAGTAAGGAGGGATGACATCTTAGAAGGCTCCTCAAATGAAGCCATATGGGTAGAACTGAAAAACAAAAAAGGAGCGATCGCATTGCTGGGAGTGTACTATAGGGCCCCAAACAGCCCTATTTCAGAGAAATAGAAGAGCAGATATGTAGGCATATTTCAGAGAAGTGTAAAAATAATAGGATAATAATAGTGGGGGATTTCAACTTCCCCAACATTAACTGGGTTAGTCATAGTGTGACAGGTTTAGAAGGAGCAGAATTCTTAAAAAGCATGCAGGGGAGCTTTTTAAGCCAGTACACAGAAGGTCCTACAAGAGAGGACCTAGATTTAATTTTTGGGAATGAGGCCGGACAAGTGGTAGAGGTATCAGTGGGGGAGCAATTTGCAGACAGTGATCATAACTCTGTTAGATTCAAAGTTGTTATGGAAAAGGAGAAGGCTGAGCCAGAAATCAGAGTTCTAAATTGGGGGAAGGCCGATTTTAATGAGATCAGATATGATTTGGCCAGAGTGGACTGGGAGCAGCTACTTTTAGGTAAATCTGTTTCAGAGCAGTGGGACTCATTCAAGAAGGAAATGGGGAGAGTACAGGGCCAACATATTCCAGTAAACATAAAGCGTGGGACCAACAAATCCAGGGAACCCTGGATATCGAGGGATATACAGGATTGGATGAAGAGAAAAAGGGAGGCTTATGGCAGATACTGAGGGCTCAAAACAGCAGAAGCCCTAGAGGAGTATAGGATGTGTAGGGGGGAACTTAAAAAGGAAACTAGGAGAGAATAAGGGGGCATGAAAAAACACTGGCAGGGAAAATAAAGGAAAATCCAGTTACTTTACAAGTACATTAAGAGTAAGAGGATAACTCGGGAAAGAGTAGGACACATTAAGGACCATAGTGGTAATTTGTGTGTGAAGCTAGAAGATGTAGGTAGGATTCTAAATGAATACTTTGTGACAGTGTTCACAAGTGAGAGGGACCACATGGGTAAGGAAATCAGGCAGAAGGACTGTGATATAATTAAAGAAATTAGCATAGAAAGGGAGGAGGTTCTAAGTAGTCTGGCAGGCTTAAAAGTAGATAAATATCCAGGCTCGGATGAAATGTATCCAAGGCTGTTGAGTGAGGCAAGGCAGGAGATAGCAGGGGCGCTGGCAATAATTTTCAATGCCTCTCTGGCCACAGGAGAGGTGCCAGAGGACTGGAGGACAGCCAATGCGGTACCGTTATTCAAGAAGGGAGGAAGGGATAAAGCAGGGAACTACAGGCCAGTCAGTCTAACCTCAGTGGTAGGGAAACTATTGGAAGCAATTCTGAGGGACAGAATTAATCTATGCTTGGAGAGGCAGGGATTAATCAAGGACAGTCAGCATGGTTTTGTTAAGGGGAAGTCATTTCTGACCAATTTGACTGAATTTTTCAAAGCGGTCACCAGGTAGATGAAGGCAATGCATTTGACATAATCTACTTGGACTTCAGCAAGCCTTTTGCTGAGGTCCCACATGGGAGACTGATAAACGAAACTAATTGCCCATGGGATCCAAGGCAATTTGGCAAATTAGATCCCGAATTGGCTGAGTGTCAGGAAGCAGACGGTAGTCGAGGGGTGTTTTTGTGACTGGATGTCTGTGTCCATTGGGGTTCCACAGGGATCAGTGTTGGGTCCCTTGCCGTATGTGGTATATATAAACGATTCAGACTTGAATGTAGGAGAGTTGATCAGTAAGGTCACAGATGACACGAAAATTGGTGGGGTGGTAAATAGTGAGGAGGATAGCCTTAGATTACAGGAGGATATGAGTGGGCTGGTCAGATGGGCTGATCAGTGGCAAATGGAATTTAATCTGGATAAGTGTGAGGTGATGCACTTGGGCAGCACAAACAAGGCATGGGAATACACGATGAATAGTAGGACCCTGGGAAGTACCGAGGATCAGAGGGACCTTGGTATGCATATCCACCGGTCCCTTAAGTTAGTAGGACAGCTAGACAAGGTGATTATGAAGGCATATGGGATACTTGCCTTTATTAGCTGAGGCATAGAATATAAGAGCAGGGAGGTTATGCTGGAACTGTATAAAACGCTGGTTGGGCCACAGCTAGAGTATTATGTGCAGTTCTGGAATCTGCATTATAGGAAGGATTTGAGTGAACTAGAGAGAGTGCAGAGAAGATTTACCAGGATGTTGCCTGGGCTGGAAAGTTTTAGTTATGAGGAGAGATTGGATAGACTGGGGTTATTTTCCCTGGAGCAGAGGAGATTGAGGGAGGACATGATTGAGGTGTATAAAATTATGAGGGACATAGATAGGGTAGACAGGAAGGAACTTTTCTACTTGGTAGAAGGATCAATAACCAGGGGGCATAGATTTAAGCTAAGGGGCAGGAGGTTTAGAGGGGATGTGAGGAAGAATTTTTTCACCCAGAGGGTGGTGGGAATCTGGAACTCACTGCCTGAAAGGGTGGTAGAGGCAGAAATCCTGATAAAATTTAAGAAGTATTTGGATGTGCACTTGTGATGCCATGGCGTACAAGGCCTAGTGCTGGAAGATGGGATTAGAGTAGTTAGGTACTTGTTTGACCGGTGCAGACTCGATGGGCCGAAGGGCCTTTTTCTGTGCTGTAGACCTCTATGACTCTAGGACTTTATGATGCCACCACCAAACACATTTCCCCCTCCCCTTTCAGCATTCTGAAGGGACCATTCCCCCCATGACATCCTTGCCCAGCTTTCAATTGCCTTCCCATGAAATCACAGAAAGTATAGCAGCTGACTTTAACCTTCTCTCTCCTCAATGTCCAAGGCCCCAAACACTCTTTCCAGGTGAAACAGTGATTTACACGTGCTTTTTTCAACGTACTGTACTGTATTTGCTGTCTCCTCTATATTGGGGAGGCCACTCGCTGGCTGGGTGACCCCCATTGCAATTCTGGTTGCTTGCCATTTAAATTCAGCATCTTGCCCTCAAGCTCACATTTCCGTCCTCTGCTTGCTGCCATGATCCAGTGAAGCTCATCGCAAGCTCGAGGAACAGCACCTCACCTTCCGACTTGGCACTTTACAGCCTTCCAGACTCAACATCGATTTCAACAATTTTGGACAATGAACTCTTCTGATTTTTTTTTTGCCATTGCCTGTCTAAATTTCATGCTTTAGCCTTAGAATAGAGCTGTTCATTATTCTGCCATTCAGACTCACTCTAGACAAATGCTTTGTTTCTTTACTACAACCATTAAAACTCCCGTTACGTTTTGTTCCAAGACATCTTTGTTATTTAATTCCTCTCATCCTCTACCCTATCCCAGACCCTCCCTTTTGTTCTTCCTCCCCATCCTCCCCTTTCAACAGCATAAAACCCAACACATTTTTACCTTGAGTTCAAAAACTTCAGACCATGAACGCTCTCCTCCATCTACACCCCTTTTTATCTCTTTTTTTCAATATTCATTTTAATTTTTTATCCACTTATTTTCATTCATCTATTCATTGTTTTATCCACCCTTCTTTATACCGCCCCCTTTTTTATCCCATTTCCGATTCTTTTTCCCTCCCCACCACTACCCCCTCCCCTCACTCCACCCCACAAGGGCCATCTGTTACTTGTTCATGTTGTTCTTTCCAGAGTGCTTACGCTTGTCCTGCTATCATCACACTCTGCTTTCTGATCTTAATGTCACGATCAGTATCTTTTTTAGTCCTTACCACCAGCAGTAACACTCCCTTTGTCCTTTTGTTCATGACATCTTTGTCAATCTCTCCTTTGCCCACCGCCTCTATCGCTGACATCCATCCAGCTTCACCTGCTCCAACCCCCCCCTCCCCCCTTAAACAGTATCAATTTCATCACTTTTCTACTTCTTTGTAGCTCTGAAGAAGAGTCATATGGGCTCAAAACATCAACTCTGTTTCTCTCTCCACAGATGTTGTCAGACCTGCTGAGTTTTTCCAGTAATTCCTGTTTTTGTTTTACATTTTTAACTTGCTTCAGCTCTGTAGAAGAGTCATAATCGACTCAAAACATTAACTCTGTTTCTCTCCACAGATGCTGCCAGACCTGGTAAGTGCAACCAATAACTAACTTTCCTTCTCAAAATGAAAAATGATGAGACTGAGCTCAATCTTAGCAAAAGGATTATCTCTCCATCACCAAATTTGGAACTGACTTCGAATGAGTTCCACCAGTGAGTTGTTAAGGTTGTTGATATATTAGAATTGAATATGGAGATAAACTTCCTTGTTCTATCAGTTGGGTAGAATCCTGTATTTACCAAAGGATTTCAGCTTTATGATCAGAGCAGCAGCACATTATTTATCCAACTAAAAGTGTGAGCCGATTCCACAGCTGCTTTTAGAAGATGTGTCAATCTGTCGTGATATAAAATCTAGATCTTCAGTATGGGAGAACACAGTTTCAGGCAGACTGTTCACAACATCATATTTATCCCCGAGATGAGCTGCTGACCATATATTTTCACCAACATTAAGACTGCCTATTTCCACCTCCATAACATTTTGGACTTCACCCCTGCCTCAGCTCATCTGGTGTTGAAACCCTCAATCATGCCTTTGTTATCTCCAGATTTGACTATTCCAATCGGGTCTACCACATTCTTCCCTCCATAAACTCGAGGCCATCCAAAATTCTGCAGCCTTGCACTCACTTGTATGAAGCCTCAATCACTTATCACCACTGTGTTCACTGACCTACATTGGCTCCCGGTCAAGCAATGTCTTGATTTTAAAATGCTCATCCTTGTTTTCAAATCCTTCCATGGCCTCGCCCTTCCTCATCTCTGTAATCTCCTCCAACCCTACAACTATCCGAGATATCGGTGCTCACATCCCCAATTTTACTCACTGCACCATTGGTGGCAAATTTCCTAAGCCTTGAATTCCGGAATTCCACCTCTAAGCCTCTCCATCTCTCTACCTCGCTTTCCTCTTTGATCAAGCTTTTGGTCATTTGCCTTAAATTTTGTTCTCTGGCTTAGTGTCATGTGCATACAGTTAAAATGGAGCAGGAGACCCGGTCCTTCTCGCCCTCCCCCCCAATCTTCTTTCCACTCTATTCTGATCAGCTGCAATTTTAATTTGAAGATGACTGCGATAATGTCATTGGGTTAAAACCTGCTGTGTTAAGAAAAGAAACAATGGGTAACAGGCGATCGATTTAACACAGACAGCATTTTGCACTCTACCAAGGTTGAAAATTTCCACTCATAATATGTCAGGATTATGAAATCAAATGAGATCAATGAGAGATCAGACTGTTAGCCACAAAAGCTGGTGTTAAGTGTTTTTCAATTCCTATCTGTTTAGTAGAGGTAGACGACAACCTCAGTCATCAGTATGTCAGGGCCAGATCTCAGAACAAACAAAAAAAGGGTTTAAGACCCTTCCTCTATTCACCAGAATTTGTGAGGTTGAAAAGGAAAGTTTAGATAAGTCTAACGCCAGCAAGTCATCCTTTGTTTCCCAAATTTGTCCCACTTTCAGAGATTGTTCAGTCTGAGCATGTATTGAAGCTCCTTAAAACCTACCTCTTCAGTCAAGCTTTTGTTTACTTGTCCCTAATATTTCGTGATGTGGTTCAGTATCACTTTTGCCTGAAGCTCTTAGCTTTACAGGCAGTTTTCAGTGTTGCTGAAGCATCAGCCAACAATGAGTGAGATCTTGAAGGTTGTGCGTTGCAACTGACAGACCATTACCCCTGTTTCTCCTTTGGGAACTCAAAGCTCCTCCGAAATCCTAACACAGGACTCAGTGGGTCCACTCCAGTTAAAAGGTGCATTGTTATCTTTCACGTTATACAGTTGGACGTAACTATATTGAACATACTTGCCTTTTTCTTTGCCCTTTACTTTGAATTTACATTCTATTGACCTAAGAGCTTATGCCATAAATCTCTGCTGCAAGCGCTCAAATTTGTAAGCAGGTCAATGCTCTGAGGTCAATTAATCAGTGTTTAGAGCCCCATGAGAAGAATGGTTACTTGGACATGCTGCTCAGGGTTGAACCAGTGGCACTGCACCCCCAAAGAAAAGGAATGATGGAAAAAGTGAGCAAGAGAACAAACTGTTCCAAAAGCTTAGGCTTTGTACTTCCCCAATACAGTGGAGCAACATGCTGACACAAATTCCCTTTGCATCAAGTCAATGCATAGAACCGATAGCAAAGCAAATATAGTCATTGTACGAGTTGGCTTGAAAATGAAGTAGAATGTTATGTTTGTAAGATATCGCACTGAAGTCAGGTCTGAATGTTGCTGCTCACTCATACACAATGCATGAATCTATTCAAACTGCTTTCAGCCGAATCTTCCGACACCAAGTACTATTACTTGCTGACAATAGTTGCTTTTGTCAGTGACAAATACACAGTATAACAAAACATCTCCCACTCCTTTTCAGCTATCAATTGAGGTAGACTTTCTCAGTGGCCAACTGTTCAGTTCCGAGCTGTTGCAAAGTATATCCAATTAAACCTCATTCTCTCATCTTAACTTCAACGTCTTCAGCTCGTTCTTTGATTCTTCTAAAATGTGTCTTATGGTTCGCACGAATCAACATGAGCCGAAAAGCCTTGGGAGCATCTGTCGTGCTTAAGCTGTCACACTTCAAAGTGTCAAGTTTTTGTTACAGATACATAACTAAATCTTTTCATCCAAAATAGAAAAGTAATTTCTTACTAGCTGTCGGTTATGAATTTCTAATTGAACTCAGGACAACAACAACTTGCACTTACACAGTGCTTTTAATCGTATAATAATCATATTTAATATAATATCATGTAGTAAAACGCTATTGTGTGCCATGAGATAGAAAAGGTCACGAACCAACACGGACCTTCTCATTCACGAAGCCTTGAAAAATCCAGCATGAAAGCATTTAAAGCCACACAACCTGTTCTGGGAAAAAGCAGCTAATATTCATGGTATCAATCCATTGTCCAGATTGGCAGAATCATGGGATGATTGCAGCCTAAGGACCAATATTTCATCACTGATTCAACAGCACAGGCCCCTGGCTTCAACCTCCCTTGAAGACGGTGGGCATCACTTGATTGAATCCGCAGAGGGCATGGATGATGTGCCAACTTGCTCCATCGGTGGTAGCTGAGGGACAACCTGAAGTGCAATTGTGGCCATGAGTCCCAAACCATGGATAAATCACATCAATCTCCTCACTAGGATCTGTGTGGGAGGCACCTCATTTCTTTACTTGTTGTCTCAGGAGGCCATTGAATGGATGGCCAAGCTAATATCCCATTATAAGCTGCTCCTATGATATGAAAGAAGAATGCCCCGGTGCATTTCACACGGGTGTGGTCAAACAAAATTTGTCACCAAACCACACGATGAGCTGTGAGGGAGATGATAGGTTTGAAGGAGCATCTTAAAGAAGGAAAGGGAGGAAGAGTGGTAGAGATGGAGGGAAGAGAATTGCAGAACTTAGGGACTTGGCAGCTGAAGGTACAGCTGCCAACGATGGAGCAATTAAATCGGGAATGTTGAAAAGACCAGAAATAGAGGAGAGCAGATATCGCAGAGGGTTGTAGGATTGGAGAAAATTACAAAGAAAGCAAGGGGCAAGGTCATAGAGCAATTTGAAATGAAGGACAAGAATTTTAATATTGAGGCATTGCTTAACTGGGAGCCAATGTAGATCAGCAAACAAAGGGGTGATAGGGAACCTCCTCTCGACGAAGACTACAAAATTCATCATTGCTTCTAATGTGCCAGCTCAGCCTTTGGCCAACTGATGAATAGGGTATTTTGAGTATAAAAAGAGTATGAAAAGGACCAGGATCTCAAACTCCTGACTAAGCTCTTGGTTTGCCAGACAACAGTGCTTCCTGCTTTCCCTTATGCCTTTGGAGACTTGGATAACCTACAGCAGGCACCTCAAAGCACAGGTGAAATACCACAATGGTGCCTTTGCAAGATTCTCCAAATCCTGTGGCTAGAAAGGCGGTCCAACAGCATTGTCCTCTCCCAAGCCAACATGCCCAGCACTGAGGCGCTAATCAGGCAAAACCAGCTGTGCTGTCAGGACATGTTGCTTGTAAGCCTGGCACCAGACCCCCCAAAGCAACTGCTCTACATGGAACTTGGTCACAGCAGGAGATTCTCAGAGGACAGTGGAAGCACTTTTGGGATTTCCTCAAAGCATCCCCGAAAATATCCAAAAACGCCTGCCAACTCATGGGAGCCCCTGACTTGTGCGCAACCAAAATTGAGAAGGTTGCTTCAGGGAAGGCACTGAACGCATTGAAAAACATCATCGGGAACGTGCAGAGGTGAAGTCGAGGCACTGGAGAGCGCGTCCAAACCTCATCTGCCCGACTCTTCAAGCACCGATGTGGTGGAGTGGGCAGATTGTGCAGTGAACGTATTCAGCCATCTCAAAGCCCATAGAGCTGGAGCAGAAGCGAGTCATAAGCGATCCTGAGGCAGGATGACCTCAAGTTTATGAAGGACAGAATGTGGAAGGCCGGCCAGGTGAGCACTGGAATAGTCAAGACTAGGGGGTGACAAAGGCATGAGGGTTTCAGTAACAGATATTAGGTGAACTGAGGCAGAGGTGGAAGTAGGGGGTCTTAGTGACAGAGTGTTTGTTTGCTTGGAAACTCATCTCATCCGGTATTGGATGTCGGACAATCAGCCTGACCATTCAGAGACAGTGGAGGGGTCGAGAGAGGTGATGGTGAGTTCGAGCTGGGTGTCACCAATCTACATGTAGAAACTGATGCATTGTTTTCAAATAATGTTGCTGAGTGTCAGCATGTAGATGAGAAATAAGGGACACAGCTTGGCTTCAGTGCAGCTTGTGTTATACACTCTTGACCTTCGCAAGAAATATGTTTTTAGACCTACACTGAGCATTGACACAGGAGAACAGCCAGTATCCATTAACGCGTATGCAGATGTCTGAATTAACCCTCAACAGATGAAAGGAAGCATGCTGCTTTCGGAATTATTTTGTCCACTGATAATACAGCAAACATCTCAGCCGATGAAAAGCCACCAGGCGCCAGTGATAGAAGAATTTATCCATCCTTTCTTCTATTACTTTCAGTGGATGCATCTCAATGTTGCTGCAATCTCTTGGACAAATCGAGCAGATTAAACCACAATTTTCTCAGGTATTAGATGTAAGTACATTGCTAACAAAATGAGTCAGTGCTCGGACCCAAAGTGACAGCAATTCATAGCAAAGGAAATGTCACATTTACACATCTTACGCATTAATATAATCTGTGGCATTGTTGCGCTGAGGCTGCTGAGCAGCTGCATAATCCTGTCCCCTAATACCTAATGTTCTTCTGTTCTTCTGTCTATCTCTAGCCTACTCGAGTAGCCACTGTCTGGAAAGAAATGGGTTTGGCTGTATGGGAAGAAACATTCATCACTGGCAATATGTCAGACTCCAGACTTTACCATTGAGACCTGGCTCTGAGCTATTGATTTAACTTTTTTTTTATATGTTCACAGTGGATTTAATCATAAGCATCACAATTTAAAGGGAAATGCGCATCAAACATTTTGATCAGGCACATGGGGGCATATGGGCAAGGAAAGTAGAAAACATACACGTGGCTGCCTAATCCCTGTATGGTAATTCCTTTGCATTCAATAGTTCACAAACATTAGCTATGAGCTAATTTTATTTATTCGGAATACATTAGCATGAAGCAATCAGGTGAATCAGGAAGTTGAAAACGATTCTGAAGGTGGATGATATTGATTTGATCCTTTTAGCAATTACAAAATGCTACCTGGGAGCGGAGTATTGAAACAATTTTAAATTTAAATTTTTAATGGTACTATTTTATTCATTGAACCTTTATAGGTTGTATTCATTTAGTGGTTAATTGAAATTAGGATTCAATTAGCAGTGGAGATAACGTTAAATCTAAGGCATTAACTGTCTCGATCCTTATACTTCCAGTCCCTCACACCGTTCACAGACAGAATCATAGAATCGTAAGGTATAGAAGGAAGCCATTCGGCCCATTGAGCCTCTGCTCTTTCAAGGAGCTATTGAGTTCATAGACCCATAGATACTTACAGCACAGAATGAGGCTATTTGGCCCATTGTCTCTGCGCCAGTCAACAAACATTTGACTACACTAATCCCATATTCCAGCACTTGGCCCATAGCCCTGGAGGCTATGGCAATGCAAGTGAATATCTAAGTACTTCTTAAATGTTATGAGAGTTTCTAACTCAACCACCCTTTCAAGCACTGAGTTCGAGACTCCCCTGGATGAAAAAATTTCTCCTCACCTCCCCTCTTAGCCTTCTACTTCTTACCTTTAAGGCTATGCCACCTGGTTATTGACCCCTCTACTAATGAAAAAAGTGCCTTCTAATCCACCCTATTTATGCCCCTCATAATCTTGTACACCTCTATTAGGTCCCCTCTCAACCTTCACTGCTCCAAGGAAAACAACCCCAGCCTATCCAATCTTTCCTCAAAGCTCAGACCCTGCAGCCCAGGCATCATCCTAGTAAATCTCCTCTGCACCCTCTCCAGTATATTCAGATTCTTCCTATAAAGTGGTGACCAGAACTGCATACAGTACTCCAGTTGTGGCCTAATCAGCATATTATACAGTTCCAGCATAACACCCCTGCTCTTATAGTCTGTGGCTTGGCTAATAAAGTCAAGTATCCCATATGCCTTCTTAATCACCTTATCTACCTGCCCTGCTACCTTCAGGGATCTGTGGATATGCACACCAAGCTCCCTCTGATCTTTACCCATTGAATTCAGTTTGCTACTGCTCTGCCCACCTGACCAGTCCATTGATATCCTCCCGCAGTTTATAGCTATCCACCTCAGTATTTACCACCCTACCAATTTTTGTGTCATTTCTTACATTTAATTCCAAATCATTTGTGTACACCACAAACAGCAAGGGCCCCAGCACCGAGCCCTGTGGAACCCCACTGGAAACAGACTTCCAGTCACAGAAATATCCCTCTGCCATCACCCTCTGCTTCCTGCCTCTCAGCCAATTTTGGATGCAACATGCCACTTTGTCTTGGATCCCATGGGCTCTTACTTTCTTGACAAGTCTGCCATGAGATACCTTAACAAAAGCCTTACTAAAGTCCATGTAGACCGCATCAAATGCATTATCCTCAGCAACACTCCTGGTTACCTCCCCAAAAGATTCAATCAAATTTGTCAAACATGATCTTCCCTTTACAAATCCATGCTGACTATTCCTGATTAATCCATGTCTCTCCACGTGCAGATATATTTTGTCCCTCAGAATTCTTTTTAGTAACTTCCCCATCACCGAGGTTATACTGACTAGCCTATAATTTCCTGGTCTATCCCTTCCTCCCTTTTTTAATAATGGGACATTAGCAATCTTCCAGTCCTCCTGCACCTCACCTGTGGCCAGAGAGGATTTGAAAATTACTGCCAGGGCCCTTGATATCTCTTCCCTTGCCTCCCTCAACAGCCTGGGACACATCTCATCCGGGTCTGCGGATTTATCCACTTTTAAGGCCCCTAAACCCGCTAATATCTCCTCTCTCTCTATATTAATTTCCTCTAATATTTCACAGTCCTCCACCCTGATGTCTATATCTGCATTGTCCTTTTCCATTGTGAAGATTGACGCAAAGTATTCATTGAGGACTGCACCCACGTCTTCCAAATCCACACCCAAGATTGCGTCTATGGTCCCTAATTGGCCCTACTCTTTCCCTAGTTATTTTCTTGCTCTTTATATATTTAAAAAACCCCTTTGGGTTTTCCTTTATTCTACCCACCAATGCTTTCTCATGCACTTTCTTAGCTTTCCTAATTTCCTTTTTAAGTTCCCCTCTGCACTTTTTATACTCCTCTAGGGACTCTGCCATATTGAGCCCCCGATATCTGCCATAAGCTTCTCTTTCTTTCTTAATCCTAACCTTTATGTCCCTTGACATCCAGGGTTCTCCCCTTTGTCTTGATAGAAATCTATTCGCCTGTACTCTCGCTATTTCCTCCTTCAATGCCTCCCACTGCTGTGACACAGTTTTATCTGTAAGTAGCTGCTCCCAGTCCACTTGGGCCAAATTGTAACTCTAGCTGTTCACCCTCTCCCTTCAGAATGCCTTGCAGCCGTTTTGTGACATCTTTGACCTGAGAAGCTGGACCACCCACCGTGCCATGGCCTTGACTCTGGTTGGTCTCCACAGAGGAACCGTCACTCTCACCGATTTCCACGGCTGAAAAATGGTTGTGAGCGGGATCCACTTGGGGGATTCCCTCACTACCTGCCTGGTCTTCTTCTTCTGTCTGGTGGTCACTCATTCCCTCTCCGCTTGCACTTCCTTAAGTTGTGGGGT
Source organism: Carcharodon carcharias (assembly GCF_017639515.1). Taxonomy (NCBI): domain Eukaryota; kingdom Metazoa; phylum Chordata; class Chondrichthyes; order Lamniformes; family Lamnidae; genus Carcharodon; species Carcharodon carcharias. The sequence continues at coordinate 183,369,498 of NC_054470.1, forward strand.
GACCATGCTCAGAAACATGCTATCCACAAACCTCTCAGCCTCGTGAATGCACCACAGCACCCCCTGCTGCTGATCAAGATCCAAAACCTGGAACTCGAGTTGCTCCAGTCGGAGGCACCTCCTGCGCACATGGTCATCCAGACCGTCAGGAGCGTCTAGGATTTCCCGCATAGCGCAGGATGTGCAAATCCTGGAACAGAGCTCCCCAGACATATCTTAGCTAGATACAATATGAACCATAGCTTTTATTTTATCCTTACTCCTACTTGAGTATAGACTAAATGCTAGATCCTCTAGATAGACCAGATCCTCTAGGTGCTGCTGACTGCCAGTCCCAGGGTCCTCCTCTCACACTCTCCTCTAGGTGCTGCTGACTGCCTATCCCAGGGTCCTCCTCTCACACTCTCTTCTAGGTGCTGCTGACAGCCTGTCCCAGTGTCCTTCTTTCACACTCTCCTCCAGGTGTGACTGACTGTCTGTCCCAGGGTCCTCCTCTCACAGTCTCCTCTAGAGTTGATCTGACTCCCCAGCTCTTTTCCTATAACCCTGCAAATGTATTCCCTTTAAAATAAAGAACCAATTCTCTGCAGAAAGTTATTATTGAACCTGCTTTCACTGCATCAAAAACTCATAGCCTTAAAAAATTCACCTCAGCTCCCCACAGTATCTTTTGCCAGTTACTTTACATCTGGGTTGGTGCCAGAGGACTGGAGAATTGCAAACATTATGCCCTTGTTCAAAAAAGGTTGTAAGGATAAGCCCAGCAATTACAGACCAGTCACTTTAACTTCAGTGGTGGGCAAGATTCTAGAAACAATTATTCGGGATGGAATTAGCAGCCACATGGAAACATATGGGTTGATAAGGAAGAGCCAGCATGGAGCTTTTTGAATAGATAACAGAAAAGATCAATGAGGGTAATGATATTGATGTGGTGTACATGGACTTTCAAAAGGCATTTGATACAGTGCCACACAACTGACTTGTGAGAAAAGTTATTGCTCATGGAATAAAAGGGACAGTAGCAACGTGGATACAAATTTGGCTGAAAGATAGGAAGCAGAGAGTAATGGTCAATGGATGTTTTTCGGGCTGGGGGAAGGTTTATAGTGGAGTTGCCCAGGGGTTGGTATTGGGACTCTTGCTTTTCCTGATATATATTAATGATCTAGATCTTGGTGTGCAGGGGACAATTTCAAAGTTTGTGGATGATACAAATCTTGGGAGTGTTGTGAACTGCAAGGAGGATGGTGTAGGACTTCAAAAGAACATAGACACTGGTGGAGTGGGCAGATAGGTGGCAGATGAAGTTCAATGCAGTGAAGTATGAGGTGATCCATTTTGGTAGGAAGAACAAGGACAGACAATATAAAATAAGGGGTGGAATTTTGAAGGGTGTGTAGGAGCAGAAAGACTTGGGTGTATATGTGCATAGATCATTGAAGGTGGCACGTGGAGAGAGCAGTTAATAAAGAATCCTAGGCTTTATTAGTAAGGGCATAGATTACAGGAGCAGGGAGGTTATCCTGAATTTATATAAGACCCTCGTTAGACCTCAGCTGGAGTATTGTGTACAGTTCTGGGCACCATATTATAGGAAAGATGTGAACACATTGGAGAGAGTGCAGAAGAGGTTTACAAGAATGGTTCCAGTGATAAGAAACTTCAGTTACAAAGATAGATTGGAGAGGTTCGGACTGTTCTCCTTGGAGAGAAGAAGGCTAAGGGAAGATTTGATAGAGATGTTCAAAATCATGAGGGGGCTGGACAGCGTAGATAGGGAGAAGCTTTTCCCACTTGTAAAAGAATCAAGAATGAGGCGGCACAGATTTAAAGTGATTTGCAAAAGAAGCAAATGTGACAAGAGAAAAACTTTTTCACACAACGAGTGGTTCGGGTCTGGAATGCACTGCCTGGAAGTGTGGTGGAGGCAGGTTCAATCGAGGCATTCAAGAAGGCAGGGCAATGGCACTCGGTCATAATGCTCATTAGGAGAGCTGGTGCAGGCATGATGGGCCGAATGGCCTCCTTCTGTGCCGTTAAGATTCTGTGATCTGATTATGACCTTCCTGCCAGTGCAAAAAGACTCTCCCTATCTGCTCTATCAAAACTTTTCATAATTTTGATTATTCAGGGCAGATCTATGGCTAGATCCCCAAGTGGGTAGGACGCTCTTACTGTAGCTAGTTTTCCTCATTTCTCTGACACCTGCCCATACACTAAGGCTGTCATCTCTAGCTCAATGTCTATCATTCTCACCTGTGAGTCAGAAGGTTTTGGCTTCAAGACCCAGTCACAGATTTGAGAACGTAAACCAGGTTGGCATTTCAGTGCAGCATTGAGGGAGTGTGAGTGGCACTATCTTTTGGATGAGATATTTGGCAAAGAAACTCTCAGGTGGGCGCATAGGTTTCCATGGCAGAGTGATGAAAATCAGGGATGCTGAAGAGGCCAGAACTGCAGGCATCAAGGACGGTTGTAAATATGAGCAGGGAAGCTGCATTTCATAACATTTCAACGTGGATAGCCTGTCAAAATTATTTCATTAGTTGTGAAAAATTTGGGACATCCTGAGGCTCTGAAAGGTGTGAATTCCTCCTTTTCCTCTCTTCTTTAATCTTGTCTTTGCAGACTTGTTGGCTGTGGGACAAAGTGTTTTCTCTTCCACCTATGGAGCTGTCGCCTAGTCTAATACCTACAAAAGTCTATTAAAACTGTGGCCTCCAGCTAGGCTTTAACTATTGGTACCTGGTTTGACCTCTACAGTAATCACTTGTTTAATTTCTTGTGCATTCCAGCAAAAGGGCTAAAGGGATTTTCTGGCAGAAACCATACTTCTACAAGAAGATGATTCCGAGTTCAATAAAAGCCTATGAAACAAATAACAGACACAGTACATTTTTGTACTGGGGATTTTAAACTTGTTAGACTGAGCCGCAGTTCCCTGCAAGAGCTCCCTCTACAAACCCACAGCTCACTACATCTCCGTACACTCAATAGAGGATGTGCATTGATTAAAAGAGACCTTGATGTGCCTCTCTGAAATGTTACAAAGCACTGTTACAAACAATGACACTAATTCTGACCTTGCTCATGGTGTAATAGTGCAATACTGGCTTGGCCCCCAGTTAAATGCCTCTCCCAATTGCGGAGACAAAAGTTGTGAGAGGTGTTTAACAGAAGGCCCAGTCAAAAACACATGTTTTACGCATCAACCTAAGTTAAAACGAACTGATAATTGATTACTCTTAAACAGCAATGAATACTGTTGTTGAATGGACGGATATCTGTCTTCAAAGAAAATGGATGCTGATTAACAATGAGCCGATGATGGCACATGTGCTGGTAGCTCCCTACTCAGTCCTTCTACATGACAACTCCAACCATGGCTATCCATCACTAACCTTGTCCCTCCTTTCCCCACTCAGTCTCCCCCTCACACACTTTATTAGAAGGCAAAAGGATATTTTAAAAAATTCATTCACGGGATGTGGGCTTCACTGGCTGGGCCAGCATTTATTGCCCATCCCTAGTTGCCCTTGAGAAGGTAGTGGTGAGCTGCCTTCTTGAACCGCTGCAGTCCATGTGGTGTAGGTACACCCACAGTGCTGTTAGGGAGGGAGTTCCAGGATTTTGACCCAGCGACAGTGAAGGAATGGCGATATATTTCCAAGTCAGGATGATGAGTGACTTGGAGGGGAATCTCGAGGTCATGGTATCTGCTGCCCTTGTCCTTCTAGATGGTCGTTGTCGTGGGTTTGGAGGGTGCTTTCTAAGGAGAATGTGTATATTTTAATAATCTGCAAAGGAATAGCAACCTGAGCCAGGTCATGTGACCCAGTCCCACCTTACTGCCCCAACCATCACCTCAATGCTGGAGCGCTTGATTTTTTGCCACTGGACTTTATTCTGTTGGTTCAGCCTTGTCAGGAAATAGGTAATTCCTCATTCGACTTGATAAAATATATACGTTTCCCCTGCTAAACTCAACTGGCTTTTTCGGCTTTACCTGCTGCTGCATTGGCTCTTGGACATAAGGATGGTTTCCTGGGTTATGACCCATTGTTCCTCAGACACCTGGCCGCTTCTGAGTTACAAAGCTGAGGATTCTGCCTCAGTGCTGGTTTTCTAGTGCATATATTACTCCTCTGTTGTTTCCCTAAATCAAATTTAATTGGCTCCTGGTCCATACTTCACTCCTTCTCTTCGCCAGATACAAACGAATCATCCCATCACTTTTCCCTTCTCAAGCACTATGAGCTGGATTTTCATGGAGTCCATAAAAATGGTGACTGGGACCCAGTTCCAGTATTCCCGACCCCATTCCCAGTGCCTCCAATTTTCATTACTGGGGTTAAGATTGCGAGCTGTTACAGGTCCTGAGCTCTCACTGTGAACTCATGACCTGGCTGGCTCCACAATGGGATAGGCATGTCCTAGTCCCTTGCAATTTTCAAGGAGCTGGGCCAGCTTTTAAATGAGAAGTGGTTCATGACCCCTCAGTGATGTCATGAATCATAGTCTGGATGAGGGAACCTTTTGAGAAAACCTTTTCTTTCAAAAGGTTTGCCCATGCCCCCCATGAGAAGCTACTCCTCCCCAGCTATCCCCAAAGCCTCACATACCATCATGCCAATCTATGGTAGTTGCATGTCCATTAACCAATATACACTCTACGGAACCAATGAACTCTGAATGAACAACAGGATGTGTGAAAACGCTTTTTTTAAAAAAAAAATTCAGTCATAGGTTTCTTAAAAAACTATTTTTACCATAGCCCCAGAAAAGTGTCAAGCATCAAGACCCTTTAAAGGTTCAACAGCAGAAACTGCAAGCACTTGAAACATCTTTATCTTGTGTGATTAAACACTGTGATATTGACAGAAAAGATGACAAAGCCAGAGCTGTCAATCAGGCAATGTTTTCCCTGGGGTGCAGCTGTTTCAACAGTCTAATGGATGTCTGGGCTCTCAGCCATGCCACATTACATGTTGGGTAGAGGGCCATCATTTGGCATGGAGAGTATGAGGGGCCTTTGGAGGCCTTTTGACGTGGCAGATATGAGGGACCACGGGGGTGGAGTGGGCAGCATGAGGTGGCATAGATAGGCTGTCATGGGAACGTGTTAGGGTGTGAGAAATGAGGGATAGAGAACTGTTCTTTGTTTTGTTGTCATTATTACAACTAGAACAAAGTCCCAGAGGTCCGAGGCAGGCCTTTCAAACAGCTCATCTTGGCACCCGGCAGCTCTTATGGCTGCCTCCGACTTTTGTTATCCAGCATAAAAAATCCCACGTTTGCTAGAACTTTCTCCTGAGGTGGATGAGCTGAACCAGGAAATTTCCCGACTCCCATTATCCAGCTCTAGGATGAAAACCCTCCACCCACTTGACATTCACAGCCATCTTGTCTTCTCTCCTGCTGACATCATAAGTGGGGGTCCATCTTGAACAAGCCCATGCCTTCCTTCTGCACCCTGCTTGGTATTCTCCACCACAGATATTGGACAAGAAATCAATGGCTCTTCCACAGTAGAAACTGTGTCTAGTCCTGGTGACCAGCGGACCTGGGATTGATACCTGGGATGGTGGGGGGTGCAGTTTCTCTTATGAGGAAAGGTTGCACAGGCTGCCCTGGATCCATTGGAGTTTAGAAGATTAAGAGGTGATCTTACTGATACATATAATCCCCTGAGGGGGCTTGACGGGGTGGATGCAGAAAAGAAGTTTCTCCTTGTGGAGAGCCTAGATATAGGGGACACCGTTTAAAAATAAGAGGTCTCTCATTTAAGATGGAGATGAAAATAATTTTTTCTCTCAGAGCGTTGGGAATCAGTGGAGGAAGGGTCAATGAATATTTTCATGACAGAGGTAGATAGATTCTTGACTAACAAGTGAGTCAAAGGTTATCGGGGTAGGCAGAATGTGGAGCCGAGGCCTCACTCAGGTCAGCCATGAACTTATCGAATGGCAGAGCAGGCCCGAGGGGCCGAATGGCCTACTCCTGCTTTTAATTCATATGTTCATATGATACCCAAATCACTCCTTGTGGTGAACCTTGCAAGACTCCCTCCATCCATTTTACCTCTTCCACTGTCACAACACCATCCTGTGCCACCCTTCAGAACGTTCATTCACTTCTGAGCAACCCATGGCCTTATTGTGAGTGAATCCATTGACATTCTGGCTCTGACAGAAACCTGACTTGCAGAAGCCTTATTGCCCGGCAACCTATTTGAAGGGTATGTTAATAGGGTTAGATGAAGTAGGGTGGGAGGTGGTTCATGTGGGGCTTAAGCATTGGCCCAGACCAGTAGGGCTGACTGGCTAATTTTGTGCGGAAAGCTCGGTGTAGTTTGTGCAATGTTATGTAATAATTCTTCATTTACTCCATTATCATTGTTAACTTGGAAGACCAATTTGATCCTCCTTCTTGCATTTAGAGTAATGGCTACACTGGTTGTAAGGAGCTTTAGGATATTCTGAGTTTGTCCTCAGGTTATGAAAGGCACAAGGTAAAAAAATGCCTTTCTTTTCTTTTTTTCCTTACTTCTCTGATATCTTCGTCTCCCTTGAACATGTCTCCCAGTTCGCCCATGTCTCAGGCAACATCCACACCTACTTCCTCGCTGCTATCTCTTCTCAGCTTTGGAGTCCATCCTGCACTAAAACTCCCCTTAGCCTCCTCTCTAACTTCTCCTCCCTTCTTTACCTCACATAAACTCTCCAACTGTAACAATGACCACGTCTGTGATGTCGCCATCTATCACAGGTTCTCCATTTCTCTGATAAGCTTCTTGTTGACATTCACTACTCACTTCCCTGACCCCATAAACCATCCGCCCTTGGAACAGAAATGTCTGCCACAGCTCCATAACTAACAAGCTCACAAATTCCAAACTCTTCTCCTCTGGCTCTACACGCACCTTTGGCATCACTGCTGGCTAAACCAAAACAAAATAATGTTGTTACAGACCACAACGTCTGCCCTCATTTTGTTTCCTTTCTCTGTGCAGGTTTTAGCTTTACCCTCATTATTCTCTTGTATTGCTTTCGGTTGGCAGTTACTTATCCTTCTGCCATTTACACCTCCTCTAGACACAAATTTTGTTTCTTTACTTGTCCCATTACCACTCCCTTTGGTCCTGTCCCAGAAACATTTTTATTTAATCTCTCCTGTCCTCCATCCCAACAGGGACCTTCCCTTTTGTTCTTCTTCCCTCCCTCCCTCCCTCCTTTCACTTGCTTAAAATCAATTTCATTAGAATTGAGATGAATTAGAATTGTAAAACCATCAACCATCATATTAACTTTGTTTCTCTCTCCATTGATGCTGCCAGCATTTTCTGTTTTTATTTGTGAAATGGTATCGTGTTCTGAACCAAATTACGCAGTGCACCAAAAAATAAATCATAGGGCACAATTTCACCCTTGTCAGGCGGGTGCGGGTGGTGGGCCTGGGAGTGGTTGGGGAGCTGACTGCCGCCCGTGATTGGGCCCTAGCCTGGATTTCACACTGGCTGGCCAATTAATGACCAGCCAGTGTGAAACGGGCTACGCAGTGCTCAACGCTGCCGGGGTGGGGGTGGGAGGAGGGCAAGCGCAGAAGTTCAAGCATGTGCGCGGGTGCACTCAATGAAAGCTACCTGATGCACAGAGCTGCCTCAGGGAGTCGAAGATTTACAAACCCAAACATTAAAACCTTAAGCAATGTTAAAAACATGTCCCCTCATCTGTCACATGAGCAATTTAAAATTTTTTATTTACTTTTTATCTATGGAATTCATTGCCACAGAAGGCTGTGGAGGCCAGGTCATTGAGTATATTTAAGCCCGAGATAGATAGGTTCTTGATTGGTAAGGGGATCAAAGGTTACGGGGAGAAGGTGGGAGAATGGGGTCGAGAAACTTATCAGCCCTGATTGAATGGCGGAGCAGACTCGATGGGCCGAATGGCCTAATTTCTGCCCCTATGTCTTATGGGTCTTATGGTCTTTAGTTGCTGTTGGAAACCTATTCCCGCCCATGGATGAGGTTTCCTAAAAAATCCAAAGGCTGCTTAGCCTCATTGCTTTCCCGCCAATTGTAAGGTTTGACAAGGCAGTGAGAAATTTCATTTAATTATTACTTTAATGGTAATAAGCCTGTTAACCGCCGGCGGGCGCATTACCGAGCCCCACGCCTGCCCGCCAACTGAAATGTTGCGCAAGTGCACGATGATGTTAGGAAGCTCGCTCAACATCATCGCACATTATTTTACGCTCATTCGGGTCGGCTGCATGCCTGCCCGACAAGCACAATATTCTGCCATAGAATGCTTAGGACTAAGTCATTATGACACAGGTGGATACCATTCAGCCCATCGAGTCCAAGCCAGCTCTTGGTAGATAAATCCATTTTATAAAAAGCTACATTTGGTGATACTACAAAACTGACCAGGGTGGAGATGACTCACTAATTCAGCCAACAATGACCTCTGCAGCCCATGCTGCTATCAGTGACTGGGGTTGATTTTACTCACATTGTTTGTATTATGTTGCTACCCAGGCATCCCTAGGTAGCAGCGATCATAGTGTGGTTGAAATCTACGTTCAGTTTGAAGGAGAGAAGAGTGGATCCTACATTAGTATTTTAAAATTAAATAAGGGCAATTATGAGGGCATGAAAGCAGAGCTAGCTAAAGTGAACTGGCAACTTAGATTAAGGGATAAGTCACTAGAGATGCAGTGGCAGACATTCAAGGAGATGTTTCAGAATATTCCAGAATGGAATAGATAGATTCCAACGAGGAAGAAAAATACCACGGGGAGGACTCATCATCTATGATTAACCAAAATAGATAGTATCAAATTTAAAGAAAAAGCATATAATTGCACAAGGAAAGGCAGCAAGTCCAAAGGTTGGGCATAATATTAGAAACAGCAAAGAATTAATAAAAGAGTAATAAAGAAGGAAAAATTAGACTACAAGAGAAAGCTAGCTAGAAATATAAAGACAGATAGTAAGAGTATCTATAGATATTTTAAAAAGAAAAGTTGGCAAAGTGAGCATTGGCCCTGTAGAAATTGATTCTGGGGAATTCATAATAGAAAATAAGGGGATAGCAGATGAATGGAACAGGTATTTTGCATTGGTCTTCCCCATTGAGAATACGAATAACATTCCAGACATAGCTGCAAATCAAGAAATGGAAGGGACGGAGGAGCTCAAGGAAATTACAATCAAACCAACAAGAGGGAAAAACATACTTGACCTCATCCTGTGTGACCTCAACCTCCGTGTTGCAGATACATCTGCCCATGACAGTATCATACAGGTCTTGTGGAGACAAAGTCCTGTCTTCACATTGAAGATACCCTCCATCATGTGGTGTTGCACTACCACCGTGCTAAATGGAATAGATTTCAAACAGATCTAGCAACTCAAGACTGGGCAACTATGATGCACTGTGGGACCTCAGCAGCACAGAATTGTACTCAAACACAATCTGTAACCTCAAGGCCTGACATATCCCCCACTCTACCATTACCATCAAGCCAGGAGATCAACACTGTTTCAATGAAGAGTGCAGGAGGACATGTCAGGAGCTGCATCAGGCATATCTAAAAATGAGGTGTCAATCTCGGGAAGCTACAACACAGCCAAACAACCTAAGCAGCAAATGATAGACAGAGCTAAGTGATACCACAATCAATGGATCTGATCTAAGCTCGACAGTCCTGCCACATCCAGTTGTGAATGGTGGTAGTCAATTAAACAACTCACTGGAGGAGGAGGCTCCACAAATATCCCCTTCCTCAATGTTGAGGGAGCCCAGCATTTGCAGCAATCTTCAGTCAGAAGTGTCAAGTGGACCATCCATCTCGGCCTCCTCCAGAGGGCTCCATTACCACAGATGCCAGTCTTCAGCCAATTCAATTCACTCCACGTGATATCAAGAAATGGCTGAAGGACACTGCCCTGGACACTGCAATGGCTGTGGGCCCTGACAATATTCCAGTAATCGTACTGAAGACTTGTGCTCCAGAACTTTCCGCACCCCGAGCCAAGCTGTTCCAATACAGCTACAACACTGGAATTCCCCAGCAATGTGGAAAATTGCCCAGGTATGTCCTGTGCACAAAAAGCAGGACAAATCCAACCCAGCTAATTACCGCCCCATCAGTCTACTCTCAGTCATCACTAAAATAATGGAAGGGGTCATCAACAGTGCTATCAAGCCGCACATGCTTAGCAATAACCTGCTTGCTGATGCTCAGTTTGGGTTCCACCAGGGTCACTCAGCTCCTGACCTCATTACAGCCTTGGTTCAAGCAAGGACAAATGAGCTGAACTGGTGCAGTGAGAGTGACTGCCCTTGATATTCATGCAGTATTAGACTGAGTGTGCCATTAAGGAGCCCAAACAAAACTGGAGTCATTGGGAATCAGGAGGAAAGCTCTCCACTGGTTGGAGTCATACCTAGCACAAAAGAAGATGGTTGTGGTTGTTGGAGGTCAATTACCTCAGTTCCAGCACATCACTGCAGGAGTTCCTCAGGGTAGTGTTCTCAATTACTTTCCTTCCATCTTAAGGTCTGAAGTAGGGATGATTAATGATGATTGCACAATATTCAGCACCATTAGCGACTCCGCAGATGCTGAAGCAGTCCATTTCCAAAAGCAGCAAGGCCTGGAGAATATCCAGGCTTGAATTGATAAGTGGCAAGTAAAATTTGTGTCACACAAGTGCCAGGCAATGACCACCTCCAACAAGAGAGAATCTAACCATCACCCCTTGACATTCAATTACCATTGCTGAATCCCCCACTATTAACATCTTCGGGGGGTGGTGGTGGTTACCATTGACCAGAAACGGAACTGGACAAACCATATAAATACTGTGGCTGAAAGAGCAGGTCAGAGGCTTGGAATCCTGTGACAAGTAACGCATCTCTTGACTCCCCAAGGCCTGTACACCATCTACAAGGCACAAGTCAGGAGTGTGATGGAATACTCTCCACTTGCCTGGATGAATGCAGATCCAACAACACTCAAGAAGCTTGACACCGTCCAGTACAAAGCAGCCCACTTGATTGGCACCCCATCCACCATCATTCACTCCCTCCACCACCAATGCACAGTGGCAGGAGTGTGTACCATCTATAAGATGCAGGAACTCAGCAAGCTCCTTAGACAGCACCTTCCAAACTCACAACCGCTATCACCTAGAAGAACGAGGACAGATAGATGGGAATGCCACCACCTGGAAGTTCCCCTCCATGTCACTGACCATCCTGGCTTAGAAATATATCGCCGTTCCTTAATTGTCACTGGCTCAAAATCCTGGAACTCCCTTCCTAACAGCACTGTGGGTGTGTCTACACTACATGGACTGCAGCGGCTCAAGAAGGCAGCTCACCACCACCTTCTCAAGGGCAACTAGGGATGGATAATAAATGCTGGCCCAGCCAGCGATGCTCACATCCCATGAATCAATAAAGAAAAATCAGGGGAGTGGTATTAAGCAAATTGTTGGAGCTGCAGGCTGACAAGTCCCCAGGACCTGATGGATTTCATCCAAGGGTCTTAAAAGAAGTGGCTAATGAGATAGCTTTCATTTTCCAGAATTCCCTAACTTTGGGGAAGCTTCCATTAGATTGGAAAATAGCAAATTATTCAAAAAGGGAGGGAGACATAAAGCAGAAGACTATAATCTAGTTAGCATAACATCTGACCTAGGGAAAATAGACTCTTACAGCACAGAAGGAGGCCAGAAGCCTTTTGGCACATCATGTCCGAGCTGGTCAACAAAGATCTGACTACACTAATCCCATTTTCCAGCAGTTGGCCCATAGCCCTGGAGGCTATGGCAACATAAGTGAATATCTGAATACTTCTTAAACATTACGAGAGTTTCTGACTCAACCACCCTTTCAGGTGGTGAGTTCCAGACTCCCACCACCCTCTGGGTGAAAAACTTTCTCAACTCCCCTCTTAGCCTTCTACCTCTTAGCTTATATCTATGCCCCCTGGTTATTGATCCCTCTACTAATGGAAAAAGTGCCTTCCTATCCACCCTATCTCTGCCCCTCATAATCTTATACACCTCTATCAGGTCCCCTCTCAATCTTCGCTGCTCCAAGGAAAACAACCCCAGCCTATCCAATCTTGCCTCATAGCTCAGACCCTCCAGCCCAGGCAGCATCCTGGTAAATCTCCTCTGCACCCTCTCCAGTGTAATCACATCCTTCCTATAATGTGGTGACCAGAACTGCACTCAGTACTCCAGTTGTAGCCTAACCATTGTTTTATACATTTCTAGCATAACCATCCTGCTCTTGTATTCTATGGCTTGGCTAATAAAGGTAAGTAAGTATCCCATATGCCTTCTTAACCACCTTATCCACCTGCCCTGCTACCTTCAGGGATCTGTAGACATGCACACCAAGGTCCCTCTGATCTTTAATCCTTTCCAGGGTCCTAGCATACATAGTGTAATCCCTTGCCTTGTTAGCCCTCCCCAAGTGCATTGCCTCATACGTTTCTGGGTTGAAAATGTGAGAAGCTATTATTAAAGACGTTGTAGCAGGGCACTTGGATAAATTCAAGGAAATCAAGCAAGAGTCAGCATGGTTTTGTGAGAGTGAAATCATGTTTAAACAATTTATTGGAGTTCTCTGAAGAAGTAAAAAGTGCTGTGGATAAACGGGAACTGGTGGATGTACTGTACTTATATTTTCAGGAGACATTTGACAAGATACCACATCAAAAGGGTATTGCATAAAATAAATGCTCATGGTGGAGGGTGTAACATATTGCCATGGATAGAAGATTGGCCAGCTAACAGGAAACAGAAAATAGGCACAAGTAGGTCATTTGCTGGTTGGAAAGTTGTAACAAGTGGTGTGCCACAAGGATTGATGCTGGGGCCTCAGCTTTTTATATTTCATATCAAGGACTTGGATGAAAGGACCTCCAAGCCACACACCATCCTGACTTGGAACTATATCACCATTCCTTTACTGTGGCTGGCTCAAAATCCCAGTTGCTAAATTAGACGATGATACAAAATGTAGGAAAGTAAGTTGTGAAAAGGACATAAGAGGTCTAGGAGAGATAATAGATAGAGTAAGTGAGTAGGCAAAAGTCTCGCAAATGGGGTATAATGTGGGAAAATGTGCAATTGTCCGTTTTGGCAATAAGAATAAAAAAGAAGCCTGTTATCTAAATTGTGAGAGTTGCAGAACTCTGAGATGCAGAGGGATCTGGGTGTCCTAGTGCATGAATCACAAAAGATTAGTCTGCATGTACAGCACGTAATTAGGAAAGCTAATAGCATGTTATCATCTATTGTGAGGAGAACTGAATACAAAAGTTGAGAGGTTATGTTTCAATTGTACTGGGCACTGGCAAGACCATACCTGGAGTACTGTGTACAGTATTGGTCCCCTTATTTAAGAAAGGATGTAAATGCATTAGAAACAGTTCAGAGAAGGTTTACCAGACTAATACCAGGAATGGGCAGGTTGTCTTATGAGGAAAGGCTGGACAGGTTAGGCTTGTACCCGCTGGAGTTTAAAAAAGTAAGAGGTGACTTGATCAAAATTTTTAAGATCCTGAGGGGTCTTGACAGGGTGGTTGTGAAGAGGATGTTTCCTCTTGCGGGAGAACCTAGAACCAGGAGTCATTGTTTAAAAATAAGGAGTCACCCATTTAAGGCAGAGATGAAGAGAAATGTTTTCTCTCAGAGGGTCGTGAGTCTTTGGACCTCTCTTCCGTAAAAGGCGGCGGAAGCAGAATCTTTGAATATTTTTAAGGTAGAGCTAGATTGGTTCTTGAGAAGAAAGGGGTGAAAGGTGGGAATGTGGAGTTGAGGTCACAATCTGGTCAGCCATGATTTTATTTAATGGCTGAGTAGACTCGAGGGGCTGAGTGGCCTACTCCTGCTCCTAATTCATGTGTTAGTATGTTGGCCTACTGCACGTACTGCATTTTTCTGGTGAAGCAATTCTGTTTTAAATCAAGAGATTTTGATGCATTCCGTTTGTTGTAGTTCATGGGAACACTTTTTAAATAGTTTCAGTTTGTTCAGCAAATGGAGTTTCAGTTCCACTCTGCCTCCAATTCATTGGTTGAGACAAGTGGTGGCAAAGCTCACTATGATAAAATAACATAGAGTACTATGGTTTGAGATCAGAAGGCAGTGAAAGTAGCAAAGGGCTACTGGGTTGTGGATTAACGACTGGAGTAATTTGAATTATGGACACTGTTGCTCAGTTGGTAGTATCCTTACCTTCTAGTCAGATGGTTATGGGTTCAAATCCCGCTCTAAAGACTTGAGCAAATAATCTAGGAGGGCGTTCCAGTAGTGAGAGAGTGCTGCACTGTCAAAGGTGCTTTCAGATGGAACATTAAACTGAAATCTTGTCTGCTGTCTCAGGTGGACATGACAGATCTCACTGTGCTATGTCAAAGAAGAGCAAGCAATTGTCTTTGGCACCCTGGCTAATATTTACCCCAGAAAGTTAAATATTAGCTTGCCATTGTAACTTTGATGTTGTTGGAAGGCTGCTGTGTACAAGTTGGCTACCTTGTGTTTCCTATATGACAACAGTGTGACTACGCTTCAAAAATACTTCATTAGCCTTGGAACATACTGAGGTCTTGAAAGATGCTATATGAATGTCAGTCTATTTTTAACAGGAGCCATATGTCAGACAGAGGAGCATATTGGTTTAAAATTTTAACATTTTCTGCTGTTGTAAAATATGCTGTGTGTCTCTCCTTCCAAGAACAGTGCTGCCTGTTTCAAGACTTAATAGCTTTACTGTCGCTGTTGTTAACATACTAATTAAAACCGCTGTTAAATCATGGCTGGCATTCACAGCTCTGTAATCTGCCAAAAGGAGCTTAGTATGCTAATTCATCTAATCATTAAAATCACACTGATTGGTAAAAAATTTCATGAGATCCTCTGGGCAATGAATGAATATAATTCACAGCCCTTGAAATCAACAAATTAGATTTCTATTTAGCATTAGAACATGACGGGTTATTGAGACAACGGAAAAGTATCTTGTTACTGAATTAAGCCAAAAAATAACGTTTTATGCTAATTTGTAAAAAATCTGCAGGTAATTGTATCTCTTTCACTTCCCTCTGTTTTCCTAATAAAGGTGCTTTCACAACACTCGCAATCTCTTGTGTTGTGCTGAGTACTGCTTATTATTATGGGCACTGGGCAAAACCAGCTGTTCCTACTGAGTTGTTCAGATGCAACTGCATGAAGGCACTTTGATAGAAGCTGAAGATTACCCTGGTAACACATTCTTACCAACTCTCTGCAGGTGGATGCTTTGCACATGTTCCAGAAGTGAGAAAAACGTCTAGCATACACCGCCAAAGTCTCATCTTTGTGCTGAGGACATCGTGTGGTGCAACACTAGCTGTGCTAAACGGGACAGATTTAGAACACATCCAGCAGCTCGGAACTGGGTATTCATGAGGCACTGCAGGCCATCAACAGCAGCAGCAGAATCAACCACAGCCTGTAACCTCATGGCCCAGCATATCCCTCACTCCACTATTTGTCACCAAGCCAGGGGGATCAACCCTGCTTCAACATGGAGCGTAGAAGAGCATTTCCTCTCTTCCATGGTAGTTAACTGAGATCCACCATCAGTGAAACAGATGGCCAGGAACTGACCTACTCAACTAAGGCAAACTGCCTCGCACACCAGCACTTTATCCAAAATACAATTTTGGATCCTAACAACAACCCCTTCCGGTGGGTGCAGACTGCAGGCCACTGGGAGGGATCCCACCTAAAAACAAGCAGGAACCTATCTTTCCACCAATTCTCCCAAAGGGCTGAATGGCACAATGAGTCAGTATACTGACCCTTCACCTCCCAAAATGGGTCTGAATACAACACAGACCGACAGTACAAAAATCTCCTCTGGCTTGACTACTCTAATCTTTTACTGTCCGGTCTTTCTTCTTCCAGCCTCTGTAAACTTGAGCTCATCTGAAGCTCTGCTGCCCACACCGCCACTTCCATTGATAGCCATCCCCACCCTTGCTGATGACTCCCCCACTGCACCCCTCTCCCTGCAACCCCCGCCCTGTGAAATCCCCTTCTCCCCCACACAAACCACCCCCACCCCGACGGGTGGAAAATTCAGCCCATGAGAACAGGTATATAGGTGTAAAGCTTAAAGGCCTCAGAGATGTGTGTGTGTGTATGCATTTGTTCAGCTCAAAGCAAAAGTGAAACTAAGACTGGGTCACATGACACATTTCCTTTCTAGTGATATCATACTAATATCCCTTAAAGGCATATTACAACAGCCACAGCCCCAGCAGCTCTAGGTAGGCAAGACTTCCACCCCCTGGGATCTTGATTCCAGGGGTAGGTCCGCCGTTGGCCTCACCGCTGCCTATTTGGCTTGTAATTCGATGGGCCTTCCAGAAAAGAGGCAACATGGGTCTCTCACTGACTCTATGTGACCGGAAGGCAAGGCTCCTGATGCCCCAACAAGATTCAGCCCTTCATTTTTTCAAGTCCTATCCATATTATTCCCACATGTTAAAATTAATAACAAATTTAACACTCCTAATAAATAACCTGGCTGAGCTCTACTTAGATAAAGACATTCATCTGTGCCTAAATTGTTAACTAAATTGTTCACCAGTATGATTAATATTGAAATGGTGTGGCAAGCCACTCAGTTCAAGTGCAATTAGGGATGGACAGCTAATGCTGGCCTTGCCAGCGACACCCACATCCCATGAAACAATAACTAAAAATAAATTTGCTAACCTTAGAATCGTAGATACAGCACAAAAGGAGGCCATTCAGCCCATCATGCCTGTGTTGGCTCTTTGAAAGAGCCACCCAATTAGTCCTACACCCCTGCTCTTTTCCCAAAGCTCTGTAAACTTCTTACGTAGAGAAACAATTCTCCTTTGAAAGTTACCACTGAATCTGCTTCCACCACCCTTTCAGGCAGTCTACTCCAGATCATACTCACAGAGTGAGAAAAGAAACTCACCTTGCCCCTGGCTTTTTTTTTGCCAATTAACTTAAATTTATGTCCTCTGGTTACCATGCCTCCTGCCAGTGGAAACAGTTTCACCTAAATGACATCTTTTCGAAGAGAACAATCCCAGCTTCTCTAGCCTCTTCTGAAAACAAATCCATTTTACTCTGTGAAGCTCAGTAAATCAAATCAATGCTGATTATGAAATAAGATTCTAGGTATTAAACAACATTCAATTAACACAGGTCACAGGCCTGAAATGTCAACTCTGCTTCTCTCGCTCTATAGATAGTTCCAGGTCGTTTCCAGCATTTTCTCTTTATTTCAGATTTCCAGCATAATCTTTTGCTTTTGTCAGGAAACAATACTGGTGGTTAAATAGTGTTCTGGCATGTTGAGGAGAGCAGCTTAGAATTTCAAATAATTCATTAGCTTTGGAGATTTGTTATGGAGGCCAAATGACGGAGGTCCTGTGGTCCAGTGGTAGTGTCCCTACTTCTAGGCCCACAACCCGCAGTTCAAGTCCTGCTTCAGGAGTTAATGACCACAGAAGGTTTGTTTGTAATGTAGCCAAACAGGTTGCCTATTGGACTGTAAATCCTGCCAGTGTGGTGAGAGTTTCCTGGTCAACCACACTGTAGAAGACAATGGTGTTTTGCCAAACATAATCATGGACCAATTCAATGGGAGTCCATATTTTCTAACACCCTCTTAGGTGCCTGGAGGAGACAAATTGAATTGAGCCAGACTTTACGCACATTGAGCACCTTGGCGTTCGGTGCCATTGATTTTCAATTCCTTAACTTAGTTCGTCCATTTCTAATTCACAGGGTTTTAGCCTTCGGTTTATATTTTTTTGAGCAAAACAAATCAAATTAATTACAGGACTACCCCTTAAAGGGGCATCGTAACCAAAATGAAAATAGCGAAGGAAACTTAGCAAATTAAATTAAAATGCCATTTTGGGTGGAGATGATGCACTCCAGCCCCTGTGATCCCCACCGGTCGTGGAAGGCCCCAAGCGTACTGGTGGGCACCGCCTGCTCCCTCTCCACGGACACAGGAGCACAGATAACAGATGTAGCTTGGAAGTGGGGCAAACAGTCGGGTTGGAGGACCCCCTGGACTACCTGCTTCCTGGACCTGTTAATGGCCACCTTGGCCAGGTCCAGGAGCAGGCTAACGAGGAGATCCTCCACCTTGCAGGTACCCCAACCTCCCCCCCCTCGCCATTCCTGCACGCCAGGTGACCAAAGTTCACAAGCGTGGGGCTGAAGCGCACGTAAAGTTTGAGGAGCAGCCCTCGTGGGCACCTTCAGTTTATAATGTCACCCGCCCCTACATGGCGCGCAACTCATATGCCACTAATTGAACAAGATCCAGTGTCTAGGCCAATTTTCCTTTCTCAAACACCACCACCATTAAAACTCAACAAACCAGTCATGTCTCTCAATAATGTTTATATATAGCCGTTTCGTCATTTTGTCAAAGCTTTTCGTCTTGCACTCATCAGGTCAGTTGCAAGTTGTCGCTTCCCCTGTTATTGTCCCGACGAATGCAAGACAAAAAAATTTGACAAAATGTCTTTTTCCAACAATACTCAAATAACGTTTATTGTAACTGCTCACGTGTCAATTGGCTATCACTTTCCCGTATATATCGATATTATACAGACTTCAGAATAATTCATTGCAAACTGGCTGCCTGAGAGATATGTCAAGGAGATATATAAATGCCAGAATTTATTTTACAGTCTGACGATTCTGGGTTTATTTAAATGTGTGTACAATAAGCCAGGCCTCCATTCTCTTTACCTCCCTGCTTCAGTCCTGCAGAGCCGTCAGTTTACAACAGGCTTTAATGGTCAGTAAGGTTATTACTGTTTCATTGCTTCTTTGGGCTGGGAAATTTCTGGAAACTGCTTCTGCTCCTGCAGCCACCACAGAGATTTCCTGACACACTTCCAGCAAAGTTAGAGCAGTGGGGAAGGAACAGCTCTGAGTATCCACTATTAAGTTTGGTTCTCTATAGCTTTGCAGATGCAGAATAGAGGAACTTATTTAGTATGGTGGCGTAGTGGTATTGTCACTGGACTGGGTCATCCA
Source organism: Carcharodon carcharias (assembly GCF_017639515.1). Classification (NCBI taxonomy): domain Eukaryota; kingdom Metazoa; phylum Chordata; class Chondrichthyes; order Lamniformes; family Lamnidae; genus Carcharodon; species Carcharodon carcharias. The sequence continues at coordinate 183,388,624 of NC_054470.1, forward strand.
GAGACCCAGGTTAATGCTCTGGGGACCTGGGTTTGAATTCCACCACCTCAGATGGTGGAATTTGAACTCAACAAAAATCTGGAATTAAACGTCTAACAATAAACATGAAATTGTTGTAAAAACCCATCTGGTTCACTAATGAAAGGAAATCTGCTGTCCTTACCTGGTCTGGTTGACATGTGACTCCAGACCCACTTAAATGCCCTCTGAACAAGAGCAATTAGAGATGGGCAATAAATGATGGCCTAGCCCGTGAATGAATATAAAAAATAAATATTAAAAAAATAGAGTCAGAGGGTTGTTTACAGCACAGAAGGAGGCCATTCAGTCAGTGAGTCTATACGCTGGCTATCAATGGAGCAAACCAGTTAGTCCCATTCCCCTGTTCTATCCCTTTAGCCCCGCAAGTTTATTTCCTTCAAGCTCCCATTCAATTATATTTAGAAATCATTGATTGTTTCCGCTTCCACCAATCTCGTATGCAGTGAGTTCCAGGTCATTACTACTCACTGCATAAAACAATTTCATATTCACATTCCCCCGCATCTCTCAACCAAAAACTTATGTGTGTCCCCGAGGCCTTGTACTATCAGCTAATGAGAACAGTTTTTCCTTGTCTACCCTATCTAAACCTGTCATAATCTTGCACACCTCTATCAAATCTCTCTTCAATTTCCTTTGCTCCAAGGAGAACAACCTCAGCTTCTCCAACCTAACCCCACAACCAAAATCCCTCATCCCTGGGACCATTCTGGTAAATCTCTTCTGCACCCTCTCAAGGACCCTCGCATCTTTCCTAAAGCGTGGTGAATAGAACTGGATGCAATACTCCAGCTGGGGCTTAACCAGAGTTTTATATAGCTTCTGCGTAACACCCTGCTTTGAACTCAATACCTCTATAAACGAAACCCAAGATCCCATATATTCTGCTAACCACACTCTCAATATGTCCTGGCACCTTCAAAGGTCTATGCACATGCACCACCGCACCCCACCCACCCCACCCACCGGTCCCTTTGTTCCTACACACTAATTAGAACTGTGTCATTGTTTTTGTTCAAAAAAAGCACCTCAGAAAATAAATTTTGATTCATTAAAAATAATACAGCCAACTTAAACTATCCGCCCTTGTCCTTCTTGACCTGTCTGCAGCCTTCGACATGGTCGATCACACCATCTTCCTCTGCTGCCCCTCTATCATCGTCCAGCTGGGTGGAATTGCACTCTCCTGAGTCCATTCTTATCTATTTAATTGTGGCCAGAGTTTCACTTGTAATGGTTTCTCATCCCACTCCCGCACCATTATCTCTGGTGTCCCCCAAGGATCTAGCTTTGGCCCCCTCTTATTTCTCATCTACCTTCTTCTCGCACCCCTTGGCAATATCATCCTAAAACACAGCATTAATTTTAACATGAACACTGATGACACCCAGCTCTATCGCACCACCATCTCTCTTGAGCCCCTCCACTGTTGCTGAATTATCATTTACTGCTGACCCAGCACTAAAAGCCCACTCAGCTACCATGGCTTTGCTTTGCAAGAACCATCCTGACTTGAATACTTGCAGGGCTATGGGGATAGAGCGGAGGAATAGGGGTGACTGGCTGGATTGATCTGCAGGGAGCCAGCATGGACTCGATGGGCCGAATGTGCTGTAATGACTCTATGAATTGCATTAAATAACAAAATACTGGCAAGAATGCACAGCTGAAGCACACTAATCATGCCGAATCAATCGCTATAGATTTGGGTCTTTTCAACCTCCCTTTGACCAGACTCTGCTTTTGCATTTCAGAGTACTCTCACAGGTCAGTCCCTACTCTCTAAGACCCAGAGAGTATCTGATATATGGATAAGCTCTCACTCACATGTCAAGGATTATGTGCCGAGAAAAAAATAAACTGTCGCATAATTTATTTCTCCACTGGATACATCCTGTATCTCCACAGAAATGTTCTTCCATCTCTGATGGAGAACATCACACAACATCACACCTTCATTTCAGGTTTTGAACTATCGAGTTTATTAAACTAAATAAGTAACACTGATGAATTCACAGTGGAAGTTGTACTAACTATCTCCTTGAAAAGGACGTAACATATGTCTGCAATCCCTAGGTTAAACCGCAATTCTTTTATATTAATATTACATATTCACATTGGCTCCTTTCCTGTACTGATCTAATTCTGAAGGCTCTAAACTGATTTTCCTTGATTTGAACAATTTAAGCTACTTAAATATGCCTGAAGCAGTTACTGAAGCTTCTTGGATTTAAACAACTGACAATCAAAAAGATGTTGACAGTCATAAGTACAACTGAATTTATGACAAAACATTGCTTATATCTGAATTATGTGGCATTATTTCTCCCTCAAGCCTGTGATGGGTTGATCATAACCCTGGAAAATTTGTCTTGACTTGAACAGGAGACACGGAATTTAACTGCACCTGTCTTTCATGCTCTGTGGATTGTGACTGAATTTAAAGGGAGCAGTCACCAAGCCAAAGCCAGAGAAAAGTATGCCATATTTGTAAAATCCAGGAATTTCTACTTGTCTGAACTGATTAATCCCTAGTGGAGCGATCACTTTATGATGCATTCACGTAAATAGGTACATGAAAATGATCGTAGACCACCTAAGCACAAGATGGCTATCACCTTGGAGGATTAAAATTAATATATTACATTCAACAGCAATTAGTCTTAGAAGGTCACTGTCAAAATGATGATCTTTCAATGGCTAGAAGGGGTAATTTTGATGAAAAAAAATGACTGCAGATGTGCTTCAGAATCTAGCCTCTGGACTTCTTTGAGCTAAATCCAGGCCAGTTTGATGCTGCCAACTAATGTCTGCTGGGAGATGGATTAAGGATGCCAGAAGTTGTTTGGCAACTGACCCCTAACAGCCTGTCAGAGGCAGGGAACTTTCTTCCTTTGTCTGCAGGCTAAGTTGAGTGGTCCACAACTGTCTAAAAGAGAATGTATCAATTTTTGAAATATAAACTCCAGATGAGAGATCAAAGGAACAATGGTGCAGGATATTGCTGGGGTTGAAGAGAAGAGGATGAGGAGATTAGGTTAATCAAGCAGTCAAAGAAAGAAAGTCCTTGCTTTTGTACGTCACACCTCAATTTAAGATTACCATTCTTGTTTACTAATCCCTCCAAGGCCTTTCCCCTACCCTATCTCTATACTCTCCTCCATTTTACAACCCTCTGAGATACTTATGCTCTTTTAAACATGGCCTCTTGAATATTGCAGGTTTTCATATCTCCACCATCGGCAGCTGTGCCTTCAAGTACCTGGGCCCTAAACTTTGGAATTCTCTTCCTAAGCCTCTCCACCTCTACCTGTTTCCCTCTTCAAGGCTCTGCTTAAAACCTACCTCTTTCACCAAACTCTTGATCACCTGCATTAATATTTCCTAATGTGCCACGATGTCAGATTTTGTTTGATCATGCTCATGTGAAGTGCCTGGGAATGATTCACTATGTTAAAGGTCCTATATAAAAGTATGTTGCTGTTTGTTTATTGTGCATTAAACTGTAAAGTGTTTGAAATATCTCTCCGCACACAAGGAGCACTATAGAGATGCTCGTTGATTGTTGTTATGGACTAATTTGGTCCTTAAAGTTTTGTCACAGTAAAATAAGTGTGTGTTTAATAAATGAAATAATTGGTTGCTTGCTAAGGGCTTATTGCTTTGAGATTGGTCGGTTGGTCTGAGTTCAGTTTCACTGAAGAGTGAAGAGGGTCACAGAACTTTAAAAAGTAGAAGTAAAAAAATAACTTGCATTTCTATAGCACCTTGCATAACCTCAGCATGTCCCAAGGTGCTTTACAGTGGGTGAAATACCTTTGAAGGTATTTCCTATTGCAATGTAGAAAATGTGATGTCATGGTCAGGAGACACAATGCTTCAGGTTTCCAGAACCAGTCAGTTGTAAGAGGAAGAGAAGATACAAGGAAAAAATTAAGGCCAGGGTTTTGCCCTTGTTAGACGGGCTCGGTGGGGGCGGGCAGGAAGCTGACAGACGCCCGCAACCAGGGCCAGACCGCGATTTCATGTCGGTGGGCCAATTAAGGCCTGTCCAGCATTAAACGTGCGCTGCCTGTGTGGGTGGGGGGGAGGGGATGGAGGAAGGCTAGCGGGGAACTTCACACATGCGTGTAAGTGCACACGGCAAAAGCTCCTGGGGGCAGAGATATGAAAGATATATAATGATATAAAAAATTTAAAAATAAACAGTTTAAAAATGTTGCAAAACACGTCCCCACTCACCTGCCTCTGTCACATGAGCAGGGACATGTTACTAATGAAATGTAAAAATTTTATTTAATTTTTAATTGCTGTTGGAAACTTCATCCCATCTGTGGATGAAGTTTCCTAAAAAATGCAAAGGCCACTTGGCCTTTTTGCCTTCCCGCCAACCATTAGGTTGGATGGGCAACAAAGAAATTACATTTAATTGGTACTTTAATGGCCTTAATAGGCCTGTTAACTGTTGGTGGGCGTGTTACTCTGATTCCTGCGCACACTCGCTGACTGAAATATTGCACGAGTGCGCGATGATGCCGGGACGCTCGCCAGATGTCATCGCGCATCATCTTACGCTCGTTCGGGTTGGCCACGAGCCCACCTGACATGGTAAAAATTCTGACCCAAGAGTTTCATATGAACAGCAAAGGATTTGCAGTTAAACAATTCTGCATTACAGCAGTATCAACCATGGCTGAGTGGGTAGCATGTTTGCCTCTCAGTCAGATGTTGTAGATTCACATCGAACTCCAGGGTTTGAGGAAAAAAAAAAATCTAGGTAGATATTCCAGTGAAGTACCGAGGTAGTGCTGCACTGTTGAAGGTGCTGTCGTTTGATGTAATGTTAAACTAGAGGCCCTGTCTATTTCTCATGTGGATGTAAAGGATCCCAAGACACTACTTCAAAGAAGAGCAGTGAACGCTGGTGCCCTGGCCAATATTTATCCCTTAATCAACATCCCGAAATACCATATCTGGTTATTATCACATTGCTGTCTGTAGGAGCTTGTAGAGTACAAATTGGCTGCTGCGTTTCTTACATTACAAAAGCAACTACGCTTCAGAAGTACTTCATTGGCTGTGAAGCACTTGGAGATGCCCTGAGTATGATAAATGTTCATCTTTTTCCCTTCTTTAACAGAGCAGAAGGGAGATGAAAACCTGCCCAACCCCACCAACTTCCTGCTTAAATGGTCCACACAGCAGCAAGTGATTTTTCTCTAGCATGCGTGAAAGTCTGTTTATACCGCAGTTTCTTATTTGGTTTATTAGCTATATAATTATGGAATTCTCTATTTGCACAGAGCATTTCAAATTTGAAAATACACATGAGCCCTGCTTGCATGAATAAGTTATTACTTATAGACACAGCAAAGCATAGAATTATGTCCTCAGCAGTTAACTACCCACAGGATTTTGGATAAATAGTTGATAGGTTGAAGCTCAATGAGGAATATCAAGTCAGCTTTATCTTTTAAGACACCCTATTTGCATCATAGTAAAGGGTCAATTGAGTCACACCTCACTGCTTCAATAATGCTCGAAGCAATAATGCTCAGTCAGAACAATGGAAAGCAATTGCATCGGCTAGTTGCTGCATCACCATGCAAGAAAAGACAACATTGGCCAGGAATTACCTCCAAAATCCCAGAAATGGACTCGGGAGTAGCTCTGAGGAAATTTCTGCCCATTAAAGGAGTCGGGAATATGGCTACCATTAGCAAATGCTGGATTAGGAATTGCTGTGCCTAAAGGCATTGCAAGCAACTTCTTTCTAAGCAGATATAACAGGAACAGGTATGGGTGTAATGATAAGCCCAGGCCAGTCAATTTAACTTTGATGGTGGGGAAACTTCTCGAAGCAATAATTTGAGACAAAGGTAATTGTCACACGGACAAACACGAGTTAATTAAGGAGAACCAGCATGGATTTTTAAAGGGAAAATCGTGTTTAACTAATTTGCTGGAGTTTTTTATGGAGGTAACAGAGAGGGTTCCTGAGCGCAATGCTGTTGAAGTGATGTACGTGGACTTCCAAAAGGCATTTGATATAGTGCCACACAACAGATTTGTGAGCAATGTTATAGCTCATGAAATAAAAGGGGCAGTAGCAACATGGATATGGAATTAGCTGAGTGGCAGGAAACAATGCAGTGGTTAATAGGTATTTTTCAGGCTGGAGGAAGGTTTATAGTGGAGTTCCCCAGGGGCCAGTGTTGTGACCCTTACTTTTCAATGAGATATATTAATGATCTAGATCTTGGTGTACAGGGCACAATTTCAAAGTTTGCAGACAATACAAAACTTGGAGGCATTGTGAACTGTGAGGAGGATTGTTGTAGATCTTCAGAAGGATATAGACAAGTTGGTGGAATGGGTGGACAGGTGGCAGGTGAAGTTCAATGTAGAGGAAGGTGAAGTGATTTATTTTGGTAGAAAGAACATGGAGATATAATATAAAATAGAGGGTGCAACTCTAAAGGGGGTGCAGGAGCAGAAAGATCTGCGTGTAAATGTGCATAAGTCATTGATGGCGGTAGGACAGGTTGAGATAGAGTTAATAATGTATACAGTATCCTAGGCTTTATTAATAAAGGTATAGAGTACAAGAGCAAAGAGGTTGTGTTCCACTTCTATAAGTCACTAGTTTGGCCTCATCTGGAGTATCGCATCCAGTTCTGGGCACCACACTTTAGAAAGGATGTGAAGGCATTGGAGAGAGTGTAGAAAAGATTCACAAAAATGAAGTTCCTCATACCAGGAACCAGCTTTGAAGACAGACTGGAGATGTTAGGATTGTTTTCTTTAGAGAAAAGAAGGCTGAGAGGAGATTTGATAGAGGTATTCAAAATCACAAGGAGTCTGGACAGAGCAGATAGGGAGAAAATGTTCCTACTCGTGAAAGGATCGAGAACAAGAGGGTACAGATTTAAAGCAACTAGTAAAAGAAGCAATAGTGTTATGAGGAAAAACTTGTTCACTCAGCGAGTGATTAGGGTCTGGAATGCCCTGCCTGAGAATGTGGGGAGACAGGTTCAATTGAAGCATTCAAAAGTGAACTGGACTGTTAGTTAAAAAAAGGAATGTGCAGGGTTACGGGGAGAAGGCCGGAGATGGAACTAGGGGCAGAATTTTGCCCTGGTGGGGCAGGCGCGGTGGGCAGGCCTGGGAGCAGCTAGAAAACCAGCCCCTCCCCACCGCGATTGGGCCTCGACCGCGATTTCAGGCTGGCTGGCCAGTTAACAGAATGGAAAGCGTGCTGCAGCGCTCAGCATGACTAGGGTGGGGGGGCAGGAGGAGCGCGAGCTTTTAAGTTCACTCATGCGCGCGGTTGCGGACAGTTAAAGCTCCCTGAGGTACAGGGCTGGCCTCAGGGAGCTGAAGACTTTTATCAATAAGAATAAAGATTTTTAAAACAATGAGAACGTGTCTCCTCATGTGACTCTGTCACGTGAGCAGAGACATGTTAAATATGATTGTAGAAAGCTTTTGTTTTTAAAATCGCTGGTCGAAACCTCATCCTTGGACGGGCAGTGAAAAATTTCGATCAATTAATTGATTAAAAGCCTTAATAGGCCACTTAATTGTCAGCCGGCGCGCTGCTGACTCCCGTGTGCACCAGCCGACTGAAATATCGCACAAGGGCGCGATGACATTGGGACGCTCGCTCGATGTCATCGCGCACCCTTTTTACGCTCGAGCATGTCGGGTGCACACCCACACGCTAAGCAAAAAATTCTGGCCATGGTGAGTTGCTCATTCAGAGAGCCGGTGCAGACATGATGATCTTGTGGAGTTGAGGTTGCAAATCAAATCAGCCACGATCTTGTTAAATGGCGGACTTGGCTCGAGGGGCCGAGTGGCCTATTCCTGCTCCTAATTCACATGTTCGCATGATGGTCCAAATGGCGTCCTTCCGTGACCTCACAATTCAGTGATTCTTATGGACAGGGTGATAGGGAACTGCTGAAATCCCAGTTCTCTTCCCAGCTGTCCCTAATCCATGAATTTTTTTGGCGGAAGATGTGCGCACATTTTTTAACCCCAGTTGTGTGGACCATTTCAATGCCTGGCAGCAAGCTTTTTGTGGTCGAAATAAAAGATGATTGTTTACCCCAAAATCTAACCCAAAGGCACCCATCCCCAAAATGACATGCAATGGTAACATTTCTCGCTTGGCGGGTGGGCGTGCGCCCGACCCAACCGAATGCAAAATGACGCGCGATGACATTGGGCGAGCTTCCCGACATCATCGCGCTCTCGAGCGATATTTCGGTCGGCTCTCTGCCTCAAGGAGATTATGTAACGCAGTCTCGAGCGCATGTGCCAAGTATGTGCTCACCGGGCCCACACTCCTTCCCCCTGCCAACACCGGCGGCACTGAGCCCTGCCGCTCGCACTTCACGCTGGGCAAGCCTTAACCAGCCCACCAGCGTGAAATTGCCTCCCGGGGGCCGATTGCGGGTGGCGGTCTGCTTCCCAACAGCCCCCCCCCGCCCCTCCCTGCTGAGCCCGCACACCAAGGGAAAAATTCTGCTCAGAAACACGCTCAAGGAAAGTACAGCTGGAGAGAATAGTGCATCTTTACAAGTTATAAAAATAAAAGGAATAGTTCATAATTCATGTGGTTGTCTTGTTTTGGTAAGAGTACATTGCAGGCCTGTGGTAGAAGGTTTTCTTCACACTTGAAGTGCGGTTAAGGTGAATTCAATAATCAAAGTCATACGCTGAAGTTATTTTCAGGATTTTCTGCAGGTCACAAAGTCAGCTTCTTGTAGCCTCATTGCCAGGGAGTCAGTTTGTTTTTTTGGTGGATTTGGAAGAGAACAGGCTTGGAGAGTTTATGATGTTTTAGCTTCCAGGTCTTTCTCAGGCAAAGGTGTTACTGCCCTTTCCCCCCGTGTCTCTCTTTCTGCAGATTTAAAGATTAAAAAGGGGAAGAAAAAGGCTGACCCAAAATGTGACTTCGCACAACTGCGGTTTTTCTACCAAATATGGCAATGTTCTTAGATTGATGAGGCACGTCCTGATTTATTGCGTAAAGACATTCACCTGGATGAGTTGAAATAATTGCTCTCTTATCTTGTCAAAAGACCCATTCAATTCAAGAATGCCGTTTGATGGTCTTTCGGGATGAGTGTAATTAGCACCAGAGCAAAATACTATGCGTGCTGGAAATCTGAAATAAGAACAAAAAGTGCTGCAAAAAGCCAGAACTGTTCTGATAAAAGGTCACCAAACTGACATGTTGACTGTTTCTCTCCACAGATGCTGCCCAGCCTGTAGAATTTTTCCATCGTTTTCTGTTTATGTTTCAGATTTCCAACATCCACAATGGAAGAAAGCTGTTGTCTATTTACTAATGAAGTTCTTGACGGGATCTGTAACATCCACAAGAAGTGATGAAATTACTGAAAGAAAGTTCAAACACATGCTTTCAATCAAGGCAGTATATAATATTGTAGTTGAACAAAGAATTAGAGCCTTGTTGGATAATTGTAGAGTAAGGTGGATTTTGATAGGACAGTATGATTGTGTCAATGAAATGTGCTGCCCACCTTGGAGAGAAAGGTGTAAAAATTCTTGCAAAGATTCATTTGATGCTTAAGTATAACAGCTTGGTCAGTTGCTAAAGGATACAATCGCCTGGGAGGTGACTCCTCATTGTATGCATGATTCCTCGTAACATATTTATGGCTAACAGGGCATATTGTTAATGAGTGTTGTCATAAGGCTATGCCCCTTTATTTTTGAAAGTATGATTTTTCAACTGACTGGAAATTTTGCAATTTGAACTGAGGCAGAGAAAACTGTTCAAAATGCAAGGCCCACGTGCCAAGGTGAAGGTGAGAAACAAACAAATCACCCTCAGGGGAATGTGAAAAGAAAGATATTTCCTATAATTCAAACATCCACCTAAGCTCTTAACTGTCTAAGGAAGAGATATTTAAAATGCTAAGTATTGACTCTTTGTGTTATCCACACTACTTGCCTTCCCAACTATTTTTGTGTCATCCACAAACTTGCCGACAATACATTCATTTCCCACACCTAAGTCATTAATATATATTGTAAATAATTGTGGCTCCAGCACTGATCCCTGTGGCACTCCACTAGTTGTATGTCGCCATCTTGAAAATGGCCTATTATCCCAGCTCTCTGTTTTCTATTAGTTAGCCAATCCTCTATCCATGCTAATATACTACCCCCAACACCATGGGCTCTTACCTTATTAAGTAGCCTTATGTGCGGTACCTTATTGAACGCCTTTTGGAAATCCAAATATATTACACCTACTGGTTCCCTTTTCTCCTGCTAGTTACCTCCTCAAAGAATTCTATTAAATTTGTCAGACATGATTTCTCCTTCATGAAGCCATGCTGACTCTGCTTGATTATATTATGCATTTCTAAATGCTCTGCTATTACATCCTTTATAATAGACTCTAGCATTTTCCCAATGACAGGTGTTAAGCTAACTGGCCTATAGTTACCTGTTTTTTGTCTCCATCCCTTTTTGAATAAGGGCATTATATTGGCATTTTTCCAATCCTCTGGGACTTTTCCAGAATCTAAGGAAGATTACTACCAGTGCACCCACTATCTGTGTAGCCACTTCCTTTAATATGCTAGGATGCAACCCATCAGGTCCAGGGGAATTATTGGCCTTTAGTCCCATTAGTTTCTCAAGTACTTTTGTCTCTAGTGATAGTTATTGTATATATTTCCTCCTCCCCTTTTATCCTCACTCCTCTTCCCTCTCTCTTTTTGGATAAATGTGTTACCTGGTTCGAGAAGCCAACTCTACCAGAAAACTGCCAGTGAACCAAGATCTCGCAATAATTGCAACATCTTCTACAGCTGATCGCATCCGTGAAACCAGCTAACATAAATCGGCTGCAGTGTTTAAAATCTACACCTCGAGGCCAATCAAAGGACACTTAGCTGTATATTCTTTTACGCTTTTTTATTAGACTCTAACTCCCTTTATTTCTGATACATGTGTGTATGTGTGTGTGTGTGTGTGTGTGTATGGGCCCAAATGCTCGAAATTGCATTTTTATCTCTGGTTTAGGGTTAATAAATTTGCTCTTTCTTTGATTCAAGGAAACTTTGTTTGATTGGCTCCTTAAAGCTCATGGTTTAAAGAGCTAAATACATTCTCATTTTTAAAAGACATACCTTTGAGAACAAGGAACTTAAACCTTTGTTGTGACCAACCGAGGAGGTTGAATAGAGGGGATCCAATTCACCCCTTCTCACCTGGTCCTCACAGTGCATTGTTAAGAGTTGAGTTGTGATGGGGGTATTATACTGTTCAAACGTAGTAAAAACATTAGCGATTCATTTGAGCTTTGAGTTTGTCTCATTATTTCTTCTAATTCTCGTGTTTGAGCAGTGGGGTTACCTGTAAGAGGTAGAAGGCTACTTCTTATAGGGTATACATGCATAAATCATTGAAGGTGGCAAGGCAGTTTGAGAAACAGCTAATGAGGCATACAGGATCCTGGACTTCATATATAGAGGAATAAAGTACAAAAACAAACAAGCTATTGTGAATCTTTGTAAAACATTTGTTTGGTCACAACTGGAATATTGTTTCCAGTTCTGGGCACCACACTTTGGGAAGGATGAGAAGGCATTAGAGAGGGTGCAGAAAAGATTTAACGAGAATGGAAGGATGCGAAGGCATTAGAGAGGTGCAGAAAAGATTTAATGAGAATGATTCCAGGGATGACTTCAATTGCATAGATAGATTGGAGGAGCTGGGGTTGATCTCTAAAGAGAATAGAAGGTTGCAAGGAGATTTGGTAGAGGTGTTCAAAATTACAAGGGTTCCAGACAACGAGGGAGGAATTGTTCCCATGTGTGGAGGGGTCATGAACCAGAGGACAGTGATTTAAGGTGGTTGGTTAAAGAAGCAGAATCAACATGAGGAAAAAACATTTTTAAGCAGTGAGTGGTTAGGTTCTGGAATGCACTGCCGGAGAATGGGGTGGCAGCAGATTCAAAAGAGAATTGGATAATTATCTGAAGAGAAAATAATGTTCAGTTGCCCCGTTACCTTTGTCATGCTCTTAGCAACTCACACTTCCAGCAATGCACAGATAAAAGTCTAACAGGGAATGCTGGGGATGTTCTGCTGAGCAATATCCAGCCCGTTAATTCTGGAGATGAGAACATCACTCCAAGGCTGGCATTTATTGCCCATCCATAGTTTCCCTTAGAAGCTGGTGGAAATCCTTCTCATTGGAAGCAGTTTGATACAATTAAATAAGACAGGAGTAATTGATGACCTCATCGTGAAGGTGCCCCTCGGTAGCAGCAATCATAATATGATTGAATTTTAGATTTGGTTTGAGGGAGAGAATAGTGGGTCTAAGACTAGTATTTCAAATTTAAATACGGGCGATTATGAGGGCATGAAAGCAGAGCTAGCTAAAGTGAACTGGCAAATGAGTTTAAGGAAATTGGACAAAATGTACAAAAAAAAGCAAAAAATGACCAAAAGTTTGGTAAGGAAGGAAAAATTAGAGTATAAGAGAAACCTAGCTGGAAATATAAAGTCAGACTTAAAATTCTTTGATTGGATGTGAGCATTGCTGGCTAGACCAGTATTTGTTGCCCTATTGCCCATCCGTAATTGCCCTTGAGAAGGTGGCGGTGAACTGCCTTCTTGAACTGCTGCAGTTCATGTGGTGTAGGTACATCCACAGTGCTGTTAGGGAGAGAGTTCCAGCATTTTGATCCAGTGACAGTGAAGTAGCAGTGAAATATTTCGAAGACAGGATGGTGAGTGGCTTGGAGGGGAAATTCCAGGTGATGGTTTTCCCATGTGTCTACTGCCCTTGTCCTTCTAGATGGTAGCGGTTGTAGATTTGGAAGGTGCTCTCTAAGGAGCCTTGGTGAGTTCCTGCAGTGCTTGTAGATGGTACACATTGCTGCCACTGTAAATCAGTAATGGAGAAGTGAATTTTTGTGGATGTGGTGCCAATCAAGCTGGCTGCTTTGTCCTGGATGGTGTCAAGCTTCTTGCGTGTCATTGGAGCTGCATTCATCCAGGCAAGTGGAGAGTATTCCATCACACTCCTGACTTGTGCCTTGTAGGTGGTGGACAGGTTTTGAGGACTCAGCAGGAGAGTTACTTGTTGCAGGATTCCTAGCCTCTGACCTCCTCTTGTAGCCACAGTATTTATATGGCTAATCCAATTCAGGTTCTGGTCAATGGTAGCCCCCAGGATGTTCTTTATGGGGGATTAAGTGATGTTAATGCCATTGAATGTCAAGGAGCTATGGTTAGATTCTCTCTTGTTGGAGATGGTCATTGCCTGGCACTTGTGTGGCATGAATGTTACTTGCCACTTGTCAGCCCAAGGCAGGATATTGTCCAGGTCTTGCTACTTTTGGATATTGACTATCTCAGTGACTGAGGAGTCACGAATGGTGCTGAACATTGTGCAATCCTCAGCGAAGATCCCTACTTCTACCCTTATGATGAAAGGAAGGTCATTGGTGAAGAGAATCACAGAATCACAGAATCTTAACAGCACAAAAGGAGGCTATTCGGCCCATCGTGTCTGCACCAGCTCTCCAATGAGCATTACGACTTAGTGCCTTTGCCCTGCCTTTTCCCTGTACCCCTGTACCTTGCTTCTATTCAAATAATCATCTAATGCCCTCTTGAATGCCTCCATTGAACCTGCCTCCACCACACTTCCAGGCAGTGCATTCCAGACCCGAAGCACTCGTTGTGTGAAAAAGGTTTTTCTTACATCACATTTGCTTCTTTGGCAAATCACTTTAAATCTGTGCCCCCTTGTCCTTGAGAGACTGAAGATGGTTGGGCCGAGGACACTACCCATAGGAACTCCTGCAGTGATGTGCTGAAACTGAGATGATTGACATCCAACCACCACAACCATCCTCCTTTGTGCTAGGTATGGCTCCAAATAGCGGAGAGTTTTCCCCCTGATTCCCACTGACTCCAGTTTTGCTAGGGCTCCTTGATGCCACACTCAGTCAAATGCTGCCTTGATGTCAAGGGCAATCACTCTCACCTCACCTCTGGAGTTTAGCTCTTTTGTCCATGCTTGAACCAAGGCTGTAATGAGGTCAGGAGCTGAGTGACCCTGGGCTGCATCTTCCGATCGGTGAGTAGGGGCGGGGCCTGCTCGCCGATGGGTAAAATTATGCGGGGTGACTTCGGGCGGGTATCCCAACGTCACTCCACACCATTTACATTTTCAGGTTGGTGAGTGCACAGCCAACCCAGCTGCCAGCCAACCTATCAATGGCCTATTGAGGCCATTAAAAAAGTAATTTAAATAATTAGTGGACCTGCCCGTCCAAGCTTAAGGTTGGTGGGCAGGCCGCGAGCCCAGGCAGGCTTCGGAAAAAACATGAAACCTCATCCACAGGCGGGATGAGGTTTCATGAGGGCTTTAAAAATTTCAGAATATTTTAAAATATAAGTTATGGACATGTCCCAACTCACGTGTCAGTGTCACATGATGGGACATGGCAGCAAAATGTTTTCCCCATCTTTACTTAATGTTTCAAACCTCAGCTGATCTCCCTGAGGCAGCATTTTGCCTCGGGGAGATCTGTGTGGCTTTTTGTGTGCATGCGCGAAAGAGCACACTCCTGGCTCAGGTAATCCCACCCCCCTCCCCCCCCCCCCGGCCCACACAGAGAGCGCGTAGTGCTTCCTGGCAGATGTCACGCTGGGTGGGCTTTATTTGGCCCGCTAACGTATCGGCAACCCGCCTGACCACGCCTGTTCCCGCACACAACCGCACCCCCCCCCACCCCACCCCCACCCCCCCTGCACCCCCCAAACAGGGGGAAAATGTTGCCCCCTTTTAGAACCCAAACTGAGCATCAGTGAGCATGTTATTGCTAAGCAAGTGCCGCTTGATAGCCCTGTTGATGACCCCCTTCCATCACTTTACTGATGGCCGAAGGTAGACTGATGGCGCGGTGATTAGCCAGATTGGATTTGTCCTGCTTTTCATGTACAGGACATACCTGGGCAACGTTCCACACTTTTAGGTAGAAGCCAGTGTCTTGGCTGCACTGAAACAGCTTGGCTAGGGGTGCAGAAAGTACTGGAACTTAAGTCTTCAGTACTATTGCCGGAATATTGTCAGGGCCCATCGCCTTTGCAGTTTCCAGTGCCTCCACCCATTTCTTGGATATCACATGGAATGAATTGAACAGGCTGAAGATCTGCATCTGTGATGCTGGGGACCTCTGGAGGAGGCCGAGATGGATCATCCACTCGACAGTTCTGATTGAAGATTGTCGCAAATGCTTCAGCCTTATCTTTTGCACAGATGTGCTGGGCTCCTCTATCATTGAGAAAATTGGACAAAAACAGAAAATAATGGAAAAACTCAGGCGGTCTGACAGCATCTATGGAGAGAGAAACAGTGTTGACATTTTGAGAAACAAAGTCATTAGGATTCGAAACGTTAACTGTTTCTCTCTCCACAGATGCTGTCAGACCTGCTGAGGTTTTCCAGCATTTTCTGTTTTTGTTTCAGATTTCCAGCATTGGCAGTGTTTTGCTTTTATATTATTGAGGATGGGGATATTTGTGGAGCTTCCTCCTCCACTGAGTTTTTTAAGTGTCCACCACCATTCACGACTGGATGTGGCAGGACTGCAGAGCTTAGATCTGATCAGTTAGTTGTGGAATTCCTTAGCTCTGTCTATCACTTGCTGCTTCTGCTGTTTGGCACGCAAGTAGTCCTGAGTTGTAGCTTCACCAGGTTGACACCTCATTTTTAGGTATGTCTGGTGCTGCTCCTGGCATGCCCTCCTGTACTCTTCATTGAATCAGAGTTGATCCCCTGGCTTGGTCCTAATGGTAGATGCTGGTCATGAGGTTACAGATTGTGGTCGAGTACAATTCTGCTGCTGCTGATGGCCCATGCATCATAGTTTCCCAGTCTTGAGTTGCTAGATCTGTTTGAAATCTATCCCATTTACCCAGTGATATTGCCACTCAACACAATGGAGGGTATCCTCAATGTTAAGGCAGGACGTTGTCTCCACAAAGACTGTATGGTGGTCACTCCTACCGATACCATCATGGACAGATGCATCTGTGGCAGGCAGGTAGCTGAGGATGAGGTCAACAATGTTTTTCCCTCTTGTTGGTTTCCTCACCAACTGCTGCAGACCCAGCCTAGCAGCTATGTAATTTAGGCCTCAGCCAGCTTGATCAGTCGTGCTGCTACCGAGCTACTCTTAGTGATGGACATTAAGTCCTCACCCAGAGTACATTCGGTGCCCTTGACACTCTCAGTGCTTCCTCCAACATGGAGGAGCACTGAATCCCCAGTGAGGGAGGGCGCTATCTGGTAATCAGCAGGAGGTTTCCTTGCCCATGTTTGACCTGATTCCATGAGACTTCATGAGGTCCAGAGTTGATGTTGAGAACTCCCAAGGCAACTCCCTCCCAACTGTCAACCACTGTGCCACCACCTCAGTTGGGTCTGCCCTGCCAGTGGGACAGGAATGATGATGGTCACATCTGGGACGTTGTCTGTAAGGTATGATTCCTTGACTATGACTATGTCCGGCTGTTCTTTGTCTACTCAGTGAGACAAAGAAAAAAAACTCCTAATTTTGGCACAAGCCCCCAGATATTAGTAAGGAGGACTTTGCAGCATTGGCAGGGCTGCATTTGCCATTGTTGTTTCTGGTGATTTGGTCAATGCCAGGTGGTCTGTCCGATTTCATTTCTCTGAGACGTCGTAGCAGTTTGTTACAACTGAGCGGCTTGCTCGGCCATTTCAGTAGATAGTAACAGTTTCTATCGATAGTTAAAAAGGAATAGAGTTAACAAAGTGATTGTGGGTCTGAGAGAAAGTGATTCTGGGGAATTAGTAATAGAAAATAAGTGGATGGCAGATGAATTGAACAAGTATTTTACATCGGTCTTCATGACAGAGGACACAAGTAACATCCCAGTAGCTGTAAATCAAGAAATGGAACAGAGGGAGGAATTCAAGAAAATTACAATCAGCATGGAAGTGGTACTGAGCAAGTTGTTACAGCTATCCCCAGCTCCTGATAGACTTCATCCTAGGGTCTTAAAGGAAGTAGCTAGTGAGATAGTTGATGCATTGGTCTTAATTTTCCAAAATTCGCTAGATTCGGGGATTGTTCCATTCAGTTGGAAAATAGCGAATATACCTCCTTTATTTAAAAAGGGAGGGAAACGGAAGGCAGGAGACTACAGGCCAGTTAGAGTAATATCTGCCATAGGGAAATGTCAGAAGCTAATATTAAAGAAGTTAAAGTGTGGCACTTGGAAAATTCAGGGTAATCAGGCAGAGTTAACATGGTTTTGTGAACAGGAAATCATGTTTAACCAATTTATTGGAATTCTTTGAAGAAGTAATATATCCAGTGGATAAAGGGGAACTGGTGGATGTGCTGTATTTAGATTTCCAGAAGGCATTTGATAAGGTGCCACATCAAAGGTTATTGCAAAAAATAAAAGCACATAGTGTAGTGGGTAACATATTGGTATGGTTAGAAGATTGGTTTGCTAACAGAAACAGAGGGTAGGCAAAAATGGATCTTTTTCTGGTTGGTAAGATCTAACGAGTAGTGTGCCACAAGAATCAGTGCTAGGGCACAAACTTTTTAAAACTTATATTAACGACTTGGATGAAGGGACCGAAAGTGTGGCAGCTAAAGTTGCTGATGACACAAAGATGGGTTGGAATGTATATTTTGAAGAGGAAATAAGGAAGCTACAAAGGAATATAAATAGGTCAAGTGAGTGGGCAAAGACTTGGCAAATGGAGTATAATATGGGAAAGTATGAAATTGCCCATTTTGGTAGGAAAAATTAAAAAAAATCATATTATTTAAATGGCAAGAGATTGCAGAGCTCTGACATGCAGAGGAAACTAGGTCTCCTGAAATCACAGAAACTTTATAGTGCAGAAGCAGGCCATTCAGCCCATCGAGTCTGCACTGGCTTTCTGGAAGAGTATTCTACCTAGTCCCACTCCTCCAGCTTATCCTTGTAACCTTGCACATTCTTTCTTTCCAGATAGGAATCCAATTCCCTTTTGAATATCTTGATTGAGCCTATCTCCACCACTCTCTCAGAAAGTTCATTCCAGACCCCAACCACCCCCTGGGTGAAAACATTTTTTCCTCACATCACTTATACTCCTTTTGCCAATTATTTTGAATCTGTGCCCTCTAGTTCTTGATGCTGTCTTGAGTGGGAACAGTTTCTCACTGTTTACCTTGTCCATGCCCCTCAGGATCTTGAATACCTCTATCAAGTCTCCTCTCAGCTTTTTTTTCTCCAAGGAAAACAGACCTAACCTCTCCAATCTATCCCCATAGTTATAGTTGTTTATCCCTGGAATCATTCTTGTGAATCTCCTCTGTGCTCTCTCCAATGCCTTAATATTCTTCCTCAAGTATGGTGCCCAGAACTGGACGCAGTACTCCAGATGAGGCCTAAATCATGTCTTATACAAGTTCTACATGACTTGCTTACTCTTGTACTCAATACCCTATTAATAAAGCCTAAGATACTATATGCTTTATTAACTGCTTTCTCAACATGCCCTGTCATCTTCAATGACTTATGAACATATACACTGAGGTCTCTCTGATTCCGCACCTCCTTCAGAGTTTCTCCTTTTATTTTATACTGTCTCACCATTTCTTTCGGCCAAAACAAATCACTTGGCATGAATCACAAAAGGCTATTGTGCAGGTACAGCAAGTAATTGGAAAAGCTCATAGAATGTTATCACTTGTTGCAAGGGAAATTGAATACAAAGGTAGGGAGGATATGCTTCAGTTATACAGGGTATTGGTAAGACCACATCTGCAGTACTGAGTACAGTATTGGTCTCCTTATGTAAGGAAGGAGAAAAATGCATTGGAAGCAGTTCAGAGAAGGTTTTCTAAACTAATACCTGGAATGGGTGGGTTGTCTTATGAGGAAAGGCCATACCGGCTAGACTTGTATCCTCTGGAGTTTAGAAGAGTAAGAGGTGACTTGATTGAACATTTACAAATCTGAGGGGTCTTGAGAAGGTCGGCGTGGGGAGGATGTTTCCTCTTGTGGGAGAATCTAGAACCAGAGAGTCACTGTTTACAATGCTGGGGTGTCCATGTTTAAGACAGAGATGAAGAGAATTTTTTTCTCTCAAAGAGTTATGAGTCTTTGGAACTCTCTTTCTCTAAAGTTGGTAGAAGCAGGGTCCTTGAATATTTGTAAGGCAGAGGTAGATAGATTCTTGATAAGCAAGGTGAAAGGCCATTGGGGGCAGGCAGGAATGTAGAGTTGAGGTTGAAATCAGATCAGCCATGTTCATATTGAATGGCGGAGCAGACTTGGAGGGCCATGTGGCCTACTCCTGCTCTTAATTCATATGTTTGTATAAACAGGCCACTTCAGAGGGCATTTAAAAGTCAACCACATTGGTATGGGACTGGAGTCACATATTGGCTTTTATCAATAAAGGAGAACAAAACCTGATCAGTTGGGTTTTTATGACAATTCAACAGCTTCACAGTCACTTTTATTGATATCGGCCTTTTTTATTAGAAGGTATATTAATTCTCAAACTGCCACAGTGGGATCATTCATTCTCTTGATTATAAATCTGGGCCTCTGCATGGGCTACCAGTCCAGTCACAAAAGCAGGCCACAACTGTAACCATGCATTTTAGACAGGTGAATTGATACCAATGCTAAATTGCTTTGTGATTTGATTAAATAGTTAAATTCCAAGATTGCAAATCTATTTCTGGCTGGACTCCAGCCAAGCCTCATGCCCAAAACAGCTCGCAAAGCCCTAAATTTACTTTGTCTGGCTTTGTACATGTTTTTTTTTTTTCTTTCCTCACTCCACTGCACAAAGCAAACTTAAATCATGCCTGCCAAGCAGGCGTAGAAAGCTGTAAAAATGGCAATTAGAACTATTGAAACTACTCAGATAATTTATTGACATCCAGGGATTAATTTAGGCCTGTTAGCCAAAAGTGTTGCACTTCATCAAACACAGACAGGTTTGACCAAGTAATAAGTCAAAGTCGCTAAGGGGGAATGGAAGAAAAAAAAACGAACGGAAGGATTTCTGTATCACTGAGATTTGCAGGAGGTTGTTCAGGCCTGATTGAGAAATGTGCTCACTATCAACTTCATTTTATTTAATCAATATAAAGACTGACCTCTCTAACTGGCTACGCCAGCTTCATTTAGAAATTATAAAACCTATTGTGCACCAATAGATAGCAGACTGCGTTGCCCATGTGCACTTAAAGGGAATCATAGCTTACAGTTACTCCTTTAATTCTCAGGAAGGCATCCTTTTCAGCCCTGTTATCTTGGGATTTGACTGTCTCAACACACAGGACACTTGTCTGAAACATCTCTCCCTGCTATTTTGGTAGAGATTGTGGTTTGACACCTTAAATAAAACAGTGAAGGGAAAAATTTCACATGAACCCATGAAGCATCTATATATCTGTCATTCTTCAACAGATTGTTGTTTCAAATTTTCATTCATAGGATGTGAGCATCACTGGCTAGGCCAGCCCATCCCTAATTGCCCTTGAGAAGGTGGTGGTGAGCTGCCTTCTTGAACCGCTGCAGTCCATGTGGTGTAAGTACACCCACAGTGCTGTTAGGAAGGGATTTTGACCCAGTGACAGTGAAGGAACGGCGATATATTTCCAAGTCACGATGGTGTCTGACTTGGATGGGAACTTCTAAGTGGTGGTGTTTCCACGCATCTGCTGCCCTGGTCCTTCTAGATGGTAGAGGTTGTGGGTTTGGAAGGTGCTGTTGAAGGAGCCTTGGTGATCTGCTGCAGTGCATCTTGTAGACGGTATACACTGCTGCCACTGTGCATCGGTGGTGGGGGGAGTGGATGTTGAAAGTGGTGCATGATGAGACAATCAAGTGGTTGCTTTGTCCTGGATGGTGTTGAGCTTCTTGAGTGTTGTTGGATCCAGGCAAGTGGGGAATATTCCATCACAATTGTACCTGACTTGTGCCTTGAAGGTGGTGGATAGGCTTTTGGGGAGTCAGGAGGTGAGTTACATTCCACAAAATTCCCAGTTGTCAGCTGAAGGCAGGCTCTTGCCAATTAGTTGCCGATATGGCAGAGTGCCATGATTTTGTTACTATGGGTAGTGCAAGGAGGCAGGCCCTGCATCAACCTCAGAAGGAAACGGGATTGAACCCCATGCTGGTGGCACTAATCTGATCCACACTCTTGGCCATTGACGTGACTTACCTAACCGGCGCCCCCATATTTGTCATCCACAGGTATTACACAAAATGTTTGCACATTTCTTTTGTTTCATATTTAAAGGTATAGTTCTTTGTCAAATCTGGCATATCACTATACAGGCCGCACTGGAGCATGGCAGTTCATTCCATGCACTATACTTTAGGAAGGGTACCTGGGAAAGAGCGCAGAGGAGAGTTGCACGTATGGGACAGGATGTTTACCACGTTGGGCAGGTGCAGCGGGTGGGCCTGGGAGTGACCATGAAACCGGCCGCCGCCCACGATCGGGCCCTGACCCCGATTTCACTCTGGCCGGCCAAGTGACGGCCAGCCCAGTGTGAAACGCGCACAGGGAGCCTCAGCGCCGCCGCTGAAGTGTGCGCAAGCGTGTGGGGCGCACGCAGTGAAAGCTCCCTGGAGGCACAGAGCTGCCTCAGGGAGCTGATGATTTTCAACATGAAAAATAAAGAATTGAAAAGATAGGGAAAACAAGTCCCCTCATGTGGCCCTGTCACGAGAGCAGGGGCATGTTAGAAATGAGTTTTAAAAGTTTTTTTTAAATCATTGGTCGAAACCTCATCCCGCCCATGGATGAGGTTGCGCAAAGAAAAGCAAAGGCCGCTTTGCCTATTCGCCTGACCCGCCAACTGAACAGCAATGAAAAATTTGATTTAATGAATTAAGGGTCTTAATAGGCCTCTTAATTGCTGGTGGGTGCGCTGCCACCTCTTGCACGTGCCCGCCGAGCGAAATATCGCGAGGGTGCGCGATGATGTCGGAACGCCCGCCCAATGGACATGGGGAAGATGTTTCCATTTGTAGGAGAGACTAGGACCCGAGGGCACAACCTCAGAGTAAAGGGAAGACCTTTTAGAACAGAGATGAGGAGAAACCTCTTTAGCCAGAGAGTGGTGAATCTATGGAATTCATTGCCACAGAAGGCTGTGGAGGCCAGGTCATTGAGTGTATTTAAGACCGAGATAGATAGGCTCTTGATTGGTAAGGGGATCAAAGGTTACAGGGAGAAGGTGGGAGAATGGGGTTGGGAAACTTATCAGCCATGATTGAATGGCGGAGCAGACTCGATGGGCCGAACGGCCTAATTTCTGCTCCTATGTCTTATGGTCTTATGTCATCGCACGCCATTTCAATCTCACTCAGGTCAGGCGCATCCCTGCCCGACAAGGGAAACATTCTGCCCATGGTGCCAGGAGCTTCAGTCACGTGGAGGGGCTGGAGAAGCTGGGATTATTCTCCTCTGAGCAGAGAAGGTTAAGGGTGAGAATAATTCAAAACTGTTCAAAATTATGAGAGGTTGTTTCCCTTGACTGGGAAAACTAAATCACGAGGGCGGTGGGGGGGCACAGTCTCAGGATAAGGAGCCGATCGTTCAGGACTGAGGCACGGAGGAATTTCTTTACTCAAAGGGTTGTGAATCTTTGGAATTTGCTATCCCAGAGGATGCTGCCTCGTTGAATATATGTAAGGTTGGAACAGACAGATTTTTGGTCTCTCAGGGAATGAAGGGCTATGGGGGGGTGGGTGTGAAAATGGAGATTAAACCGAGGATCGGCCATGATCTCATTGACTGGCGGAGCAGGCTCAATGGGTCATATGGTCTACTCCTGCTCCTATATCTTGAGTTCGCATATTAGATTTGCTACTTAGGACTCTCCCCGTTAACCTTACAACAGATTTATATAAAATTCCTATTAGTATTCGTAACAAGCTTTCAGCCTGACTTCAATTTCATGCTAACATTCAGAAACGGAAAGGATACTTGTCAAAAGTGTTCCAGTGGCACATTCTCACCTGCTTGGTAAAGGCTGGCTTTCATAATTTAGACAGAGATTCATGGTTCAAAGAGAATTAAATGGAGATAATTTCCAAATGGCCTTTTCCTGTTCCAGAGTGTCAGCCGTGGCCCAGTTGGTAGCATTGATGCCTCTGAGAGAGAAGGTTGTGACTTCAAGTCCCACTCTTGAGACTTCAGCACAAAAATCTAAGCTAATAGTACAGAGCCAGCACTGAGGGAGTTTAGCGTGGTTGGAGATGCAGGCTTTCAAAAGAGATGCTACACCTGAGTTCATCTCCCCTCCCAAGTAGACATAAAAGATTCCATGGCACTATTTCAAAAGAGCAAGGGAGTTGTCCATAGTGTCTGATCACTATTTATCCCTCAACATCAGCAAAATGGGGAGTATCTGGTTAATACCGCATTGCTTTTTGTGGTACATTGCTGTGTGTAAATTGGCTGCCTGATTTCCTGCAGTACAACAATGGCGATACTTCATTGGCTATAAAGCGCTTTGAATCACTGTGAAAGGTGCTATATAAATGTAAGTCTTTCTTTTATAAATTTCCATGGTACCGATTCTGGGGCAATAAATGGCTGCACTTTACTTTGCATGTTGCTGCCTCACGTGGTTACCTATATCTGGGTATGATAGCATCATGGCTATTATTCAACTACCAATCAAAAAGCCTGAACTAATATTCTAAACATGGGTTCAAATCCTACATGGTGGTGTGGGACCATTGAAACCTTAAAATAAAGAGCTGGGATCATTTCATATGAAGCTGTTGGATCGACGCATAAGCCCAACAGGATCACTGGCATTGCTTTGGGAAGGAATTCCCTGCTATCTTTAACTGATCTGGCTGAATGTAGCTCCCGGGCCCACAACACTGTGGTTGCCTCCTGGCTGAAGTAGCCTTAACAAGCCACTCAGCTGAGTCAAACCACCGCTACCAACTTTTCAGCACAGCTTCAGGATGGAGAATAAATGACTGTGTTGCCAGTGGTGTCCATACCCCGAGAATTAATTATAAAACAAACAGCCAGTACCGGCTTTCGCAGCTGTTACTGTTATATAGACTTTTTCACTAAAAGACAAAAGCAAATCACAGTGGATGCTGGAAACATGAAATAAAAATAGAAAACGCTGGAAATGCTCAGCAGGTCTGGAAGCATTTGTGGAAAGAGAAACAGAGTTAACATTTCAGGAAGTCTGCGACCTTTCATCGCTGAAACTTAAAACCATCTGCTGTCAAATTGTGGAACAAAGCCTTGTTACTAGAAACACCATGGGAGACTGGTTATTTAGTGTCACCTAGAAGACCCCTGGCGAATGATAGGAATGAGGGAATAATTAATAGTCCCAAATCTCCTTTCAAAAGAACTGCTGTGTTTTGTTTCAAACTACAAGCTTTTCAAAACGTATATATTTTCGGCCAATCCTCAATCAAACCAGTCTCCAGAACCCAAATCTTGACTTGTGTTAAACTGTCAGTGGGTAATTGAGAACATGGATGAGGTGCCATTGTAAGACAATAATGAGGTGCAAGTACCGTCCTAAGTCCGGTCTCTGAACAAGTGCCTGTTGTTTTCATGTTGTCACACTGTTTCTACAACCTCAAATCCACTGACAGGTCAGCCTAAAAACAGGAGTAGACCACTCAGCCACTCAAGTCAAATGATGGCTGATCTGCTGCTTAACACCAGTACCCAACCACCTCCCAAAAAAAAACTGCCCTCAATTTTGAAGGTGTCAGTTGACTCCAAGCCTCAATAGCTTTTTAAGGGAGAGTGTTCCAGATTTTCAACAGCCATTTTGTGAAGAACTGCTTCCTAGCATCAACTGGAATGGCCTTGCCCTAATTTTAAGGTTATATTCCCTTGTACTCGGCTTATCCACCAGAGGAGGTAATTTGTTCCTATCTGCTCTATGGAATCCCTTAATCGTCTTAAACACATCAATCATCTTAATCATCTATCCTCGAGGGAATGCAAGCCTCATCTATACAACCTTTGCTCATAATTTATTCTTTTTAGCCCTGGTGTCATTTTGGTGAAACTGCATTCTACCCCCTCCAATGTCAGTACATCCTTCCACAGGCACAGTGCCCAGAAACATAACTAGGATGAGCTCAAATCTCTGAACCTTTTGTGAACATCGTTTCGGCACCCACCAGTTAAAACTCCATCCCCACCCCACCCCTCAAATTTAAATAATTGTTTAAAGTGGGAAATAGCACAAACCATTTGCCATTACAATTATGGTCAGTCCCAAAGTCACCACATGGAGCCCATTTGGTGCACTGGCTACTTTGTGCAAGAATAGGTGCTGTGAGCAGCCACCACCACCACAATAAGGGCAAAATACCTCAAATATGCAATCCCACCTGAATTGTGTCATACAAGTTAGGACCTTTGTAGCATTCCACTCAAGGGTTACTTGATAAGAACAGCAACAACTTGCATTTATATAGTGCCTTTAACTTGTTAAAATGCCCCTCAGCTGATCACAGGACTGGTGTTCGGCAGAAATTGACACTAGAACACAAGGAAATATTAAGACAGAGGGCCAAAAACTTGGTCAAAAATGTAGGTCTTAAGGAGCATCTTGAACAAGCAAAGAGAGTCTGAGAGGTTAAGGAAGAGAGTTTCAGAGCTTAGAGCCTAGGCAGCTGAAGGCATGGCCACCAAAGATGGAGTCATTAAAGTAGAGTGTAGGCCAGAGACCAGAATTTGAGGACCAGGTATCCTGGAGGATTGGAGGAGGTTACGGAGATAGGGAGGCAGTGAGGTCATGGATGGGTTTGGAAGTAAGATTCTAGCACTTTTACAAATCTTTTTTGTCCATGTTAGCAAGATTCCAGTCCTTGTTAAAATCTTGCTATTATTGCCCATCTTTCCTTTACCCTAGTTGAGATCAGGTGACTCAATGCCGGTTGAGAACCAAACCTTGTGGGAGTGGGTGAGAGACCTTCCTGGGCTGCATAGCACAAATAATAACTCAATAAAGACGTTGAACCATCGAGAGAACGCATTGCCCTTTTAAATCTGCAAGCAGGCGTTACTCTTTTCATTCACAATTAACTTGAAGCCAGATTTATTTGCAAATAGAGATGCTGCCTGGTTTCCTTCCCCATTGCTTGTTTGCTTGGTGGCATCCAGTGGCACACACCTGCTTGGAGTTAGCAATGCTGTAAATACCCAGTTGTGTAAAAACGCACGTCAAACCAGAAACACAACGTGTCACAAAAATTGGAGGGGGTGATAAAATAGGCTCTTAGAAACCAATTTTCCCACTGCCTCATTAATGAGCTGGCTATTGATGTGTCAAGCCAGACCCTTAGCAAGAATTGACTGGTAGCTGGAGACAAAGTGAGTCAACGACCTTTCTCCTCGAGCAGTGCTATCGAGAAAAATACTGTGGCCTGCTTATTATTGACACCAAAAAGGCTGTCAATTTTTCAATACTGCTGGAGCTGCATTTCCAAAGTTCCTTCTTTCCCACAGCCTCTGAATCCTGGTGTAGAATTTAACCGCCATACTCAATAGCAGCTGCGTTCAAGGGGAAGCTACATAAACATGTGAGGGAGAATGAATGGGAGGATATATTGAAGGGGGTGGGTGAGGAGGGTTAGGAGGAGTCTCATTTAGAGTATAGACACTAGTGTTAACCTGTGGGGTCGAATGGTCTGATCTCATGCTGTATAAATTGTGTCCTAATAATGTTACAGTGTTCAAGCTGCACCAGACCTTTCTCACACATTCATCTCAAAGGGACTCTTCTTGTCAATGATCCATACAAATCAAACTCTGATCCCAGTGTGCAACTAGCCTGGAATTTTGACTGCTGTGAATACATAAAATCACGAGCAAAGGAGGAGGCTATTTGTACCATTGCGCCTGTGTTGGCCCTTTGAAAGACCTGTCCAATCGATCCCATTTACCTCATGCTCTTACTACCATAGCCCTGCAAATTTCTCCTTTTCAAGCACTTATCCAATTCCTTGTTGCAAATTACGACTGAATCTGCTTCGGCTCCCCCATTCAGGCAGCGCATTCCAGATCATAGCAATTAAACGAATATAAAAAAAAAACCCTCATTTCATCCATGGATTCTTTTTTGTCAGTTATCTTAACTCTGTATCTTCTGCTTTTTTTGAACAACCTTATCAACTTATCCTGCCCAATATTTGCATTTAATCCCCAGATTCCTGCACCCCATTTAAAATTATGCCATCCAGTTTATATTTATCTCTCCTCATTCTCCTTTCCAAATTCCATCACTTCACAATCCTCTGCATTGTCACTGAATCATAGAATTGTAGAACACATGGAGGGAGGACATTCAGCCCACCAAGTTCATACATGCTCTCTACAAGAGCAACTCAACCATGCCCACTCCCCTGCCCTCTTGCCATAATCCTGCATTTTTCTTATCTTCAGCTGTTAATCCAATTCTTTTTTGAAAGCTACGATTGAATCGGCCTCCATTATCCTCTCATTCAATGCATTCCAGATCTTAACCACTCGTTGAGTGAAATCACATTTTCTCATCTCGACTTTGGTTCCTTTGCCAATCACCTTAGATTGGTGCCCTCTGGCTCTCATAAGAACCTAACATATGAACCTAACTTAAGAACGAGGAAGAGAAGGCCAGGCGGTCTGTCAAGCCTTCTCTGCCATTCAATATGATCATGGCTGACCTCGGGCATCTGCTCCACTTTCCCGCCTGCTCACCATATCCCTTGATTCCCCAAGAGGCCAAAAATCTGCTTATCACAGCCTTAAATGTATTCAACAATACAGCATCTACAGCCCTCTGAGGGAGAGAATTCCAAGGATTTGCAACCCTTTGAGTGAAGAAATTTCTCCCCATCTCAGTCCTAAATGATCATCACCTTATCTTGAGACCTCTTGTTTTAGATACCCCTGCCAGGGGAAACAACATCTCACTGTCTATCCTGTCAAGGCCCGTCATAATCTTGAATGTTTTAATGAGATAAACTCTCATTCTTCTAAACGCCAGAAAATATAAACCCTTTTACTCAGCCTCTCATCATACAAGAACTCCCTCATCTCAGGAACCAATCCAGTGAACATTCTCTGGACTGCCTCCAATGCAAGTATATCCTCCCTTAAATATGTCGACCAAAACTTCACATGGTATTCCAGGTGTGGTTTCACCGAAGCCCCATACAATTGCAGTAGGACTTCTTTATTCTTGCAGTCCAATCCTCTTCCCCTTCTTGATCTTTCCACCAATGGGAACAGTCTCTCCCTCTCTTCACCATCTAGAATCCTCATGATTTTGAGCAACTCCATCAAAAATCTTTTTTTCTCCTTTATTCTTTGATGGGATGTGGACATCTCTGGCAAGACCAGCATTTGTTGCCCATCTTTAACTGCCCTTGAACCGAGTGGCTTGCTACCCAGAGGGTGGTTAAGAGTCAATCACATTGCTGTTTGTATGGAGCCAAGTGTAGACCAGACTTAGAAGGATGGCTGATTTCCTTCCCTAAAGGACATTAATGAACCAGATGGGTTTTTTGCAACAATTGATGATTGTTTCATGGGTCACCATTACTGAAACCAACTTTCTTTTCCAGTTTGATTAACTGACTTCAAATTCCACCACTATGCCACCATCTCCCCCATACCTCCTATTAATCTTCTCTTCTCTAAGGAAAACAGCAAAAGCATCTCCAATCTATCCATGTAGCTGAGGTTTCTCATCCCAAGAACCACTCTCATAAATCTTTGCCGCAACCTCTCTATTATAAAGTATGTACATATATATATATATACATATATACGTATTTCAAAAGTTAGAACAAGATCTTTAAAATGGCTGAATCTATGTCTTTCCATGACCCCAGAACAAAAGAAGCCCCTTCGCAGTGTTGGGAAAACTCAAACCTCGTTATCCCTGAGGAGCTGCTAACGGCTATCTGTGAACTGTGCAGCTTAACTTCAAAGGGAGCTATGCAAAGGGCTATCTGCATTTAACCGCTGTTCCTTCACTATCAGTGGGTCAAAATTCTAGAACTCCCTTCCTAACAGCACTGTGGGCGTATATACACCACATGGACAGCAGCGGTTCAAGAAGGCAGCTCACCACCACCTTCTCAAGAGCAATTAGGGATGGGCAATAAAATGCTGTCCTAGCCAGGGATGCCCACATCCTATGAATAAATAAAAAAGAACCCAAGCTGGTCAGGAGGGGACTGATAGTCTGCTAAGGCAAAAGGCCCCGCAACCTTCCTTTCAATTTGTAATGGATGAGACATTTAGCAACCTTCAAAACCCAGCCACATTCCAAACGCTGGATACAAATGGTTTCTGGGAGACCACGTGGACTGGTGGGGGTCATGTGACATCAGCCTCTGGATGGTTGAACAAGTCAGTATTGCCTTGCTGAGCAGAAGAGCTTAATCGTTTGCTGTTTACCAGCTGACTAGCAACTTCATTGACAAGGAGCTCTGCCCAGGTGGAACACTGAAGTTATCTACACCATTGCCTCACCAACCTGCTTGCCACAGGTGCATCTGTCCATGACAGTATCGGTAGTAGTGACCACTGCACCATCCTCTTGGAGACCAAGTCCCATTTTCACATTTGGGATACCCTCCATTGTGTTGTGTGGCACTACCACCGTGCTAAACAGGATAGATCTCGAACAGATCTAGCAGCTCAAGACTGGGCATCCATGAGACGCTGTGGGCCATCAGCAGCAGCAGAATTGTATTCAAACACAAACTGCAACCTCATGGCCCAGCATATCCCCCACCCTACCATTACCATCAAGCCAGGGGATCAACCCTTGTTCAATGAAGAGTGCAGGAGGGCATGCCAGGAGCAGCACCAAGCATACCTAAAAATGAGGTTTCAACCTGGTGAAGCTATAACACAGGACTACTTGCATGCCAAACAGCAGAAGCAGCAAGTGATGGACAGAACTAAGCGATCCCACAGCCAACAGATCAGATCTAAGCTCTGCAGTCCTGCCACATCCAATTGTGAATGATGGTGGACAATTAAACAACTCACTGGAGGAGGAGGCTCCACAAATATCCCCATCCTCAATGATGGAGGAGCCCAGCGGATCAGTGCAAAAAATAAGACTGAAGCATTTGCTACAATCTTCAGCCAGAAGTGCCGAGTGGATGATCCATCTCGGCCTCCTCATGAGGTCCCCAGCATCATCGATGCCAGTCTTCAGTCTATTCGATTCACTCCATGTGAACTCAAGAAACAGCTGAAGGCACTGGATAGTGCAAAGGTTATGGGGCCTGACAACATTCCGGCAATAGTACCAAAGACTTGTGCTCCAGAACTTGCTGCACCCCTAGCCAAGCTGTTCCAGTAGAGCTACAACACTGGCATCGACCCGGCTATGTGGAAAATTGCATAGGTATGTCCTGTCCACAAAAAGTAGGACAAATCCAACCCGGCCAATTACCGCCCCATCAGTCTACTCTCAATCATCAGTAAAGTGATGGAAGGGGGTCATCAACAGTGCTATTAAGTGGCACTTGCTTAGCAATAACCTGCTCACTGACACCCACTTTGGGTTCTGCCAGGGCCACTCAACCTCCAGACCTCATTACAGCCCTGATTCAAATATGGACAAAAGAGCTGAACTCCCAAGTTGAGGTGAGAGTGACTGCCCTTGACATCAAGGCAGCATTTGACTGAGTGTGGCATCAAGGAGCCCTAGCAAAACTGGAGTCAATAGGAATCGGGGGGAAAACTCTCCAAAGGTTGGAGTCATACTTAGCACAAAGGAAGATGGTTGTGGTTGTTGGAGGTCAGTCATCTCAGCTCCAGGACACCACCGCAGGAGTTCCTCAGGGTAGTGTCCTCGGCTCAACCTTCTTCAGCTGCTTCATTAATGACCTTCCATCCATCATAAGGTCAGAAGTGGGGTTATTCACTGATGGTTGCACAATGTTCAGCACCATTCGTGACTCCTCAGATACTGAACCAGCCCAGGTCTAAATGCAGCAAGACCTGGACAATATCCAGGCTTGGGCTAACAAGTGGCAAGTATCATTCACACCACACAAGTGTCAGGCAATGACCATCTCCAACAAGAGAGAATCCAACCATCACCCCTTGATGTTCAATGACATTACCATCGTTGAATCCCCCACTATCAACATCCTAGGAGTTACCATTGACCAGAAACTGAACTGGACTAGCCATATAAATACTATGGCTACAAGAGCAGGTCAGAGGTAGGAATCCTGCGACGAGTAACTCATCTCTTGACTCCCCAAAGCCTGTCCACCATCTACAAGGCACAAGTCAGGAGTGTGAGGGAATACTCCCCACTTGCCTGGATGAGAGCAACTCCCACAACACTCAGAAGCTTGACACCATCGAGGACAAAGCAGCTCGCTTGATTGGCACCACATCCACACACGTTCACTCCCTCCATAACTGATGCACAGTAGCAGCAGTGTGTACCATCTGCAAGATGCATTGAGGGAATTCACCAATACTCCTTAGACAGCATCTTTCAAACCCACGACCACTTCCATCTAGAAGGACAAGGGCAACAGATAGATGGGAACACCACCACCTGAAAGTTCCCCTCCAAGTCACTCACCATCCTGACTTGGAATTATATCATCGTTCTTTCACTGTCGCTGGATCAAAATCCTGGAACTCTGTTTCTAACAGCACTGTGGGTGTACCAACACCACATGAACTGCAGCATTTCAAGAAGACAGCTCACCACCACCTTCTCAAGGACACTAGGGATGGCAATAAATGCTGGCCCAGCCAGCGAAGCTCACATCCCATGAATAAATAAAAAAAAACACCTGGCCTCATCTACGCTGCTTCTGCAGAAAATTCTATACCATCGCTTACAAGGCTGATTTCTTCCTGCATGCCTATCTCATTATGGTAATGGGCAATAAATGCTGGCCTAGCCAGTGATGCCCACGTCCCATAAATAAATAAACAAAACATTGGAGAAGTGAATTATACAGCATCGGTTTTCGACCTACTGATTTCCATGAAGGGATACCTTATTGGACTTTGATTCTGGATCTGGACCCCATGTGAAACAATATTTATTTTCTTTGTGATCTCTGTACTGTAAAACCTTGTTTTCTCTATCCCTCTTTTTACTGTATGTATGCGAAGGGGTGACTTTGCCACCCTCCTTTCTGCATTTTAAATGTGTGTATATAAACTAACCCTTTGAGTTTATCTTATCTCGAGTTTGCTGTGGGATGATTAATGGAAAATTGGATCACAACAAAGCTGAGGGTTTGGAAAATAGGCCACCACTTATAAAGAGGGAAACAAATCACAAATACCTTTCTGTTTACGGATGGGTTGTGAGATGAGAAATTGGTGCTGTTTAAAGTAACCCCCCTCCTGTTCGTGACGAGGTTCACAATGACTTCCTTGTTCTTGTACTTGATGCCTTTATTTATAAAACCCAGGATCCTGTATGTTTGATTAACTGTTTCTTAACCTGTCCTGCTACGGTCAACAATTTGTACATGTATACCCCATAAGGCATAGCTTCTGCCCCTGCCAGGTTACCCTACTGTTCAGACATGAAAATTACAATAAACAATGGCCCAAATCTTCCAGTCTCCCGATCATTAGCAAACAGACTTACCCCCCAAGGAGCACAATGGGACCCTTCAGAAGTCCCAATGCACTGACACATTGCTTATTGCCATGGAAATTTGAACTTCCAATAGGCAGTTCCCCTGCTGCCCCAAAAATGTATCCAATTCAGAGTTAGAGTTGGAGACTTTCAATGGTTTCGACTTACTTACCTGTATAGTTACTCAGGAAATAGTAGACAGAAAAATCCTAGTCTAACTCCTGGGTAACTATACAACTGACCCCCCTGCTTCCCCTTGACTCCCCGACCCCACCCCTCCGACCACCTGACTCTCCCCTGACTCGACCTGATGATCCCCCACCACCTGACTCCATCCCCAAACCCAACACCTTTAATAAACTCTTTAAACTGTCAAACTATGAACTGTGAACACCTTGCTGAAATAATTGTAGCTTTTGAAACTCAGACAAGCATTCATAATGACATAATTAGAGTCCTTGGGTAAATGTCAACAAATGAGCTCTATTGAAACTGCCCAAGCAGATGCTACATTTTTTCACAACCTGCCCCTATCAATCAAAGCTTTCAAGCAGAGGTTTTTTTTTAAACTCACTGAAAGCTGCAGCGAGTTTGTTTTAAATGTTAGAGAACAAGGCATTTAGAAAGCTTCAGAAAATGACATCTGTACAGACCTTATTTGCCCTTCAAGAGTGATTATAATTATTCCATCAATTCATTTAGGGCCTTGTATCATCCAAAATGAGGTCCCTTTGAACTCAGTACTCAGTTCAAACGGGCAGGCTGAGTTTGGGTTCCCTTAATGTGTGAATCACTACCGCCAACACTCCACCTCCCCCGCACAACCCCCACCCCCACACACCCCCCACCCCGTCCTCTTTCCACACCGATAGAAACTGGGTGTGTCGAAAAGGGTGATGGAACTCCTGCACTGGGGTCCTGTATGCCATTTTTAAAGGTGTGGAGTCTTCCTGACTCCATGAAAATAGAGGCCTAAGTCATGAATGTATGTCAAGAAAAGCAGTAGTCCTAGCACTGATCTCCTGGGGAACACCGTTGTAAGCCTTCCTCCATTCCGAAAGACAACTTTAAATGCAAAGTTAATCTGCCAGGGCTCTGGCCTTTTCACCGGTCTAACTATGTCCTGTGTTCGCTCCTGCATGTTATGCAGTTCTCTCCAATAAGACTCAGGGCAAGAAATTAAACAGCACCAAGACAGGGCAGCAGCTTCCATTAACTTAGAAAGCTGTTTAGAAAATAATAAACATTGCAACCTTTTATCAAGTCAACTAGTAACAGTTAATCTGGTTCATCTTCTGCAACACAAACCCTCTCCATCACAACAGTGACTATTCTTCCAAAGTACTTCATTAGCTGTAAAGTACTTTTGGACCTCCCAGGGTTGCGAAAGGTGCTATTTAAACACAAGTCTTTCCACAGAGGAGGCAATGGTCTAGTGGTATTGTCACTGGACTAGTAATCCAGCGACAGAGGGTAATGCTCGGGGACCTGGGTTTGAATCCTGCTATGGCACATGGTAGAATTTGAATTCAATAAAACAAATGGGGAATTAAAATTCTAATGCTTACCATGAAACCATTATCAATTGTTGTAAAAACCCCATCTGGTTCACTAATACCCTTTAGGGAAAGAAATTGTCTGGCCTACATGACTGCAGCCCCACAGTAGTTGACTCTTAAATGGCCTCTGAACAGGGGCAATTAGGGATGGGCAATAAATGTTGGCCACACAATTGAGCATCCACTTAATTAAACATCTACCCAAATGAACGGTTGCCTGCAAGGTGCCTACACTGCAGCAAGCCTTCAGCCTATAGAATCTCAGCCCTATAGACCCTTCGCTCTACAGAGGCTTCATTCCATTGAGCCTCTCCTATGGGACCTGTGCCCTACTTTTTCAACCGGACTGAAAGAAGTCCAAATTCTCCAAGTCCCTTCACAACTGTAATCCCCTATTCATAGGAATATCCAAGCTTTTTGATTATTTATGTCTTTCATCTGTGTGGTGTCCATAACAGCACACAATAATCTAACTGCAGCTTAGCAATAAGATCTCAAACACCATCTCTCTCTCTCAAAGCAGATCAGTGGAGGAATTGATGCCAGGCGTGGGCAGTGTGCTGTTTTCCTGATATCGATATTAATATCTGTAACAACACGAACAGCGTGACTGACTGTATGGCTTATTTGGGGTAGGAGGGGGAATATACCATTCACTTTTCATCAATAACAAATCAGCTCATAAAACAAAACTGCGAGTTAACTACGAGCGTCCCAGCATCTGCACACAGGAGTTATAAATCTCACAGAGATAAATGCTCATATAAAACCCCAATCAGACACAGTCACAGTCTGGTGTCTTTTACAGGGCTCATAAATCTATGCTTTTCACTTGATGTTCCAGGATGCAAAATGAAATGAGAAAACACTACACTAAAGCCATAATTTTATCAACTTAAATTCCCAAATATCAGTCAATGCTTTTGGTCAGTGAAGCAGCACAAATTTGTCAAATTTTTCCATCAGATTTTAGATTGGGAACTCAATTTATTTTTTCAAATTCACTATAAATGTGACTTTAGTGGGATCTGCCTGCTTATTTTGTAGACACCACCCAACTTCAGACTCCTTACATATGTTGATCTAAGATATTCTTTTACTCCTCCAAAAGTGAAAAAGTGAATTGCACCCCACAATATTGCTCTAACCTTGTGATGCTCATTATCCATCTTTGACCAGTTATTTTCTTCACTGTCCCTTGGTACCATAAAGCTTATGATAGCAATGACCTCTACCTTTATGATCTTCAATCCCATTCTGGTGTTCACCAGCACCTTTTTTTTTTGCAATACAGAGGCGTTGGTTAGGGATTTGTGCTCCCCTACCCCTTCATCCGGATACTTAAACAATCGAACCTTTGAAGGTTCAGGCCGATGGGTTTTTGTTAGTCGAGGGTGTCGAGGGAAGCTAAGGCAGATGACTGGAGTTGAGATACAGTTCAGCCATGATCTAATTATTGATGACTTGAGGGACTAAATGGCCTCCTGCTGTGCCTACATTTCTATGCTCCTATGTTCTAATAATGCTCTACCTCCATCAGCAACTTTTGGTGATGATTGCACTCTATATTGATGGAACATAGAAAGCTAACATAAGAGCATAAGGAACAGGAACATTTGGTCCTTTGAGCCTGCTCTGCCATTCAATACAGTCATGGCTGATTTTCTACCTTGACTCTATCTTCCTGCACTATCCCCATACCCCTTAATTCCTCTGCTGGCCAAAAAAATCTGTTGATCCCCCCCCATCTTGATCCCCATAAGCAAATGAGCACCCTCAGCCCTTTGAGATAGAAAATTGTAAAGTTCCACAACTCTCTGTGTGAAGAAATCTCTCCTCACCTCAGTCCTAAACAGCTGACTCCTTTTCCTGAGACTATGAGACCTCCAGGTCCCTTTCCTTCAGTTGCTCACAACCTCCACTCCTGCTGGAACTCAACAGTTCAATCAGATGACTGGAATTGAGATGCAGTTCAGCCATGATCTAATTATTGAAGGACTAAATGGCTTCCTCCTGTGCCTCCATTTCTATGCTCCCCATTGATCCCCACCAAGCTCTACAAACTGGCAAAGGAAAATCTTTTTCCTGTGACACCGGAGGTCCTGAATTCTCAATGAGATCTTAAACCAAGGTCTTATCTGCCTCTCATGTCACCATTAAGGATCTCATGGCGCTATTTCCAGTAAAAGTAGAGAATTTCCTTGGTGCTCTGGCTAATATCTACCCTCAGTCATCATCATTAAACAAATTATCTCATTGCTGTTTGAGTGACCGTGCTGTGCACAAATTGGTTGCCTCCACTTCAAAAGTATTTCAGTGGCTGCAAAGCACTTTGGGGAATTCTGAGGTCATGAATGGTGCTATATAAATGCAAGTGTTTTCAGAGTCTTGAAATTAAGATTTGTCAGACTAACTTCCATTCATTTTTCCCAGGATCTCGAAACAGTGTAACTGGTGACTTCCCTCAGTTTACCTCCAACAAAAGACTTCAGGCACTATGGACCTTGACCTTTGACCTTGGTTTCTCAATAAAAAAAGATAAATTAACACCATTTGCTGCTTTTGGCGGCAGTTTAGCTATTCCCAATTTCACAGGGGTGAATATTTGACTCCAATCCCTAACCTTTCCTGAGGCATGTTAATTTTCTACTTGCGTCCTCCACTTCTGTTCTTACATTCTCAATTAGTAACCAACCTATCACGTTATCCAACCTCTCCAGGTTTTTAAGACTTGGATCACAGCTGCCTTTTCTTTAATGAATACAAGCTCAGCTCTGTCAAGAGTCTCTTCATAATTTACAGCCCTTGGCCCCAGTATCTTCCTTCTCAATCTTCTCTCACCCATCCCAATTTATTCTGGAAGGTTAGATCCCAAAAACTGTACATAATGAAGAAATAGGGCCTCTGCAGGACTCTATGCAAGACCAGGATAATGTGCTCCAATGCACAAGCACTTGTTCCTGAGACAACAGAATCTTACAGCATGGAAGGAGGTTACTCGGCCTAAGCCAGCTCTTTGGAAGGGCTGTCCAAATAGACCCGCTCCTCTGCTGTTTCGCATAGAACGCAATTTTTTTTTTCAAATATATATCCAATTCCCTTTTCAAAGTTACTGTTGAAACAGCTTTCACCACCCAGAGTATTCCAAATTATAACAACTCACTGGATACAAACAAATTCTCCTCATCTCCCCTCTTTTTCCAATTATTTCACATCTATGTCTCCTGGCTGCTGACCATTCTTCCATTGGAAGCAGTTTCTCCTGATTAATTCTGGGGGAAAAAAAGAGTCTTATAGTTATAAACACCTCTATTAAATATCCCCTTAACCTTCTCTGCCCTAAGGAGGAGAATTGTAGACTCTCCAACCTCTCCACACAACTTAAGAATGCCCATTCTTGGTTCTACTCTAGAAACTTTTCTCTGCACCATCTCCTAGACATCCATCCTAAAGTGCAGTACCCAGAATTATCTAATTAAATACTCCAGTTGAGGCCTAACCAGTGCTCCACAAGATGCACTGCAGCAACTTGCCCAGGTTCCTTCAACAGTACCTTCCAAATCCACAGCTTTTATCTCCTCAAAGGAATACCACCTCCTGAATGTTCACTGCCACCCTCCTTCAAGCCACACACCAAGATTGGGCTAACAAATGGCAAGTAACATTCACGCCACACAGGTGCCAGGCAATGACCATCTCCAACAAAAGAAAATCTTACCATTGCCCCTGGATGTTCAATGTATTACCATCACTGAATCCCCCACCATCAACATCCTGGGGGTTACCATTGATCAGAAACTGAACAGGACTAGCCATGTAAATCCTGTGGCTACAACAGCAGGTCAGAGGCGAGGAATCCTGCGCTGTGTAAATCACCTCCTGACTCCCCAAAGCCTGTCCACCACCCACAAGTCAGGAATGTGATGGACACCATCAAAGACAAGACAGCCCACTTCCTTGGTGCCCCATCCATAAACAGTCGCTCTGTCCACCGCCAAAGTATAGTGGCAGTAGTGTGTACCATTTACAAGCCTCCTTCGACAGCACCTTCCAAACCCACGATCTCTACCTTCTTAAAGGGCAAGAGCAGCAGACAGATGGGAACACCATCACCCAGAAGTTCCCCTCCAAGTCACTTATCATCCTGGCTTGCAAATAAATTGCCGTTCCTTCACTGTCGCTGGGTCAAAGTCCTGGAACTCCCTCCCTAACAGCATTCTGGGTGTACCTACACCACTCAGAGCATCTTCTGACCTCTCGACTACTGTTCCTGGTGGCAAGAAGGGCATCTAATTGGGCAGGAGGGTGGCGTGTGAGCATGGCCGTCCAACCTTACTGTTGGCGGGGCAGGCAGGCCAAAAGGCCAAGCGGCCTTTGCATTTTTTTGGAAACATCCACGAGCCGGATGAGGTTGCCAACATTAAATAATAAAAAATCATGACATTTTTAAAATTTCATTTATAACATGTCGCCATTCATGTGGCAGAGTCACATGAGGGGACGTGTGTCATAACATTTTTTAAAATCTTGATTTCTAATTTTTAAAGCTCTTTCATGTCCCTGAGGCAGCTCTCTGTGCCTTAGGGAGATTTTCAAGCGCTCCCTGGCACACATGCGCGCAGTTCACTCTCGCCCCCGCTCGCCCTCCCCCTCTGCCTGCTGAGCGCTGCCACTTGCGTTTCATGCTGGGTGGGCCTTAATTGGCCAGACAGCATGAAATCGCGGTCCGGCCCCGATCGTGGGCAGCGGTCGGCTTCCCAACCACCCATACTCGAGCCCGCCCGACAAGGGAAACATTCTGCCCTTTATGTTCCTGCACCTTCTCTAAAATTGCACCATTCCATTTATATTGCCTCTCAATTTTCCTTAGAAAATGTATTACTTGATATTTCTCTGCATTAAATTTAACTAGCCATCTGTCTTCCCATTTCACCAGATTGTCCATATCCTCCTTAGTTCTGCTACTATCCCCCTCACTGTTTATTAGATTTCCAAGACTTGCACCAGCAATCTTTGAAATTATGGCCCCTTTATTTATGTCCTCATATATATCATAAGAGTAATGGCCTTAAATCCTGGGGATCACCACTGTACACTTCCCTCCAGTCTGTTAAACAACTATTTACCATTACTCTCTGCTTTCTGTCTCAAAGCCAATTTTGTGTCTGTGCTGCCACCGTCCCTTTAATCCCGTGGGATTCAATTTTATTAACAAGTTCATTATGTGGCCTTTTGAAAGTCCATATACACATTGAGTATTGCGACGCTGTCAACCATCTCTGTTATTACACCAAAGAAATCAATCAAGCTTGTCAGACAAGATTTCCCTTTAACAAACCTGTGTCAGCTGTCAGTTATTAACCCATGCCCTTCCAAGTGATAATTAATTTTCTCCCACGTTTCTTTATTCTTTCATGGGATGTGGGCGTCGCTGGCAGGGCCAGAATTTGTTGCCCGTCCCTAATTGCCCACCCCTTGAGCTAGGCAATTTCAGAAGTCAGTTAAGAGTCAAACCACACTGGTGTGGGTCTGAAGTCACATGCAGGCCAGATCAAGTGAGGACAGCAGATTTCCTTCTCTAAACAACATTAGTATCACAGTATCTTTACAGTGAAGGAGGCCATTCAGCCCATCAAATCTGCACTGGCTCTCTGAAAGAGCATTTCGCCTAGTCCCACTCCCCTGCCTTATCCCCGTAACCTTGCACAGTCTTTCTTTTCAGGTAGCAATCCAATTCCCTTCTGAATGCCTCGATTGAACCGGCCTCCAGCACCCTTTCAGGAAGTTTGTTCCCGACTGGAACCACCCTCTGGGTGACAAAATGTTTCCACACATCACATTTAGTGAACTGGGTGTCTTTTTTTAAACAATCGTTGTCATGGTCACCATTACTGAGACTAGCTTCCAATTCCAGAATTTTATCAATTGAATTCAAATTCCATGAGCTGCTGTGGTGGTATTTAAACCCCTGTCCCCAGAGCATTAGCCTGGGCCTCTGGATTACTAGCCCAGTGACACTGCCACTAAATCAGCGTCTCTCAAATCACCAGATTTGAGTAGCAAACTGATCTAATCTCAGCCCAAATAGAACTCAGACCTGATCCTACTTAAGACAACCACCCATGTAAAGCTGACTTGCCTGTAGGTGCCTGGTTTATCCCCCTCCCCTTTTTTGAATAGGGCTGTAATACTTGCAACATTCCAGTCCCCCGGCGCCACTCACATATTCATGGAGGTTTGAAAGGTTGTAGCCAGTGCCTTTGTAATTTCCATCTTTGCTTCCTTCAGCAATCTAAGATGCATCTGAAGGCTATATATATATATATCCAAGGGAAAGTTACAATTGAATCTGCTTCCAGCATCCTTTAAGGCAGAGCATTCTACACCATAACAACTCGCTGCATAAAAAGAACTCTCATCTCTTGGTTCTTTTTCCAATTACCTCGAATCTACCTCCTCTGCTTACTGAGCATTCTGCCACTGGAAGAAGTTCCTCCTTTTTAACTCTGTCAAAACTCCTCATAATGTTAAACAACTCTACTAAATATCCCCTTAACCTTCTCTTTCCCTAAGGAGGAGAATCACAGCTTCTCCAATCTCTCCACACAACTGAAGCACCTCAATCCTGTAATATTCTACTGAATCTCCTCCGCAGTCTCTCCGAGACCTCAGTCCTAAAGTGTACGGCCCAGAATGAGCTACAATAGTCCAGCTGAGGCCCAGCCAAAGTTCTATAAACAGTTAACATAATTTCTTGGTTTTTATACTCTATTCCTTCTTTTATAAAGCCAAGGATCCTGGATGCCACCATCTGGATTAGGTGAATTTTATACTTTGAGCTCTGCCAATTTTTTAAATAATTCCTTGATCGTGTTATCCTGTCCAATTTCCATATAAAATTTACTGTGACACTGGCAGCATCCTTGACTTTATTTGTCTCACAACAACTCAGCCAGGCCTCTGACTCCAGAAGACTCACTGATCGCAAATCGGATCCAACTTTTCTTTTTTGAGATACGTCCGGGTGTTTGATTGGCCTCGATTATGTGAGCTCTTCATTGGCCTTGTCTCTCGGTGCATGGTCGATGAGGCCAGACCTGCTGAGTTTTTCCAGGTAGCTTTATTTTTGCTATAAAAACCCGATCTGCTTCCTCCATGCTGAAGCCCATCCCTAGATAGCAGGGGGTGGAGTGTAGCTGCCAAGTGGCTGGAGGTGAACAGCAAGAGGGGACATCGCGCAAGGGGGAAACCAACTTCTCTTCTGCTTTTTAAGCCCTGACTCTTTGGACTGTACGACATTAGGCCAGGAATGTGGGACGGGGAGCATTGAGCCTATCACTGAGGCATTATCGCTGAGTCAGCGATAGAGAGTCTGTCAACATTAAGAAAGTATTCCAAAGTGGATGACCTCCCACGTTTGCCCTGTTGAATTCCAGTTGGCAATGCTGTGCCAAGTTTTGTTTTAATTTTCCTATCAGATATAACTTCCTGTTCACACTGGGACGACTTACTGTGTTTCCTGATGTACTGTCATGCGCAAACAAGGCTACACAACTTAACTTTGCCGAACACGTTAAAACTCAGACCTGCTAGGGCTGAACCTTTGGCTCGGTGAGTGGGGGTGTGGCCTGCTAGCCGAGGCGTAAAATGACGCGGGGTTGATGTCGGGCAAGTATCCCGACGTCACAGCGCGTCAGTAAGATTTTCAGTTTGGCGAACTGTCAAAGGTCTGTTAAGGCCATTAATCAACTAATTAAGCCGATTGAGAAAGCTGCCCGTCCAGCCTTAAGGTTGGTGGGGGCAGGCAAAGAGCCCAGGCGGCCTTGGCATTTTTCATGGAACCTCATCCATGGGCGGGATGAGGTTTCATGAATGATTTAAAATGTTCAGAAAAATTTTTATTAAAATGAATGTACAGGTCCCAGCTCATGTGACAGTTTCACATGAGGGGACGTGTCATGAACATTTTTACAACACATTATTACACTGTTTAAACTTAAAACTAATCTCTCTGGGGCTGTGCCTCATGGAGATTTCTGCCCTCTTTCGTGCGCATGCCTGCCAACGATCGGGTGCGCTGATGGGGTCTGCGCCTGCCCGCACCTGCCCCCACACAACCACCCTCACCCCCCTCTCCACCCACCCACAGGGGGGAAAGTTCTACCCCTGATTTCTGCTTGGGTTATTAAAATTAGACTGAATTCCAACTCAAGAGTTTAAACCCAGACCTGATCCCAGCTCAGAGTATTAAACTCAGACTTGATCCCAGCTCAGAGTATTAAACTCAGACCTGATCCCAGCTCACAATATTAAACTCAGACCTGATCCCAGCTCAGAGGATTAAACTCAGACCTGATCCCAGCTCAGAGTATTAAACTCAGACCTGATCCCAGCTCACAATATTAAACTCAGACCTGATCCCAGCTTAGAGTATTAAACTCAGATCTGATCCCAGCTCAGAGTATTAAACTCAGGCCTGATCCCAGCTCAGAGTATTAAACTCAGACCTGATCCCAGCTCAGAGTATTAAACTCAGACCTGATCCCAGCTCAGAGTATGAATGCACAGTTTAGCACAACCCTATGAGGCCTCTGGATGCAGGACCGGATGTAACATCTGAAAGGTCACCTTCAGGTTGGTGAGCTGACACATTCCCAGGTCTTGCCAGAGGAGGGGTGGGTAACAGAAACGATTACATGTTTGGTGCTGACAGGTAAGCTCTTATTGCCAATTCAGTGGCCACCTGGGTCCAGGTAGGGAATGCCATTGGGTAGCAGACCTGCTCCATCTGTAGCTCCCTCGAGGTGGCTTCCCAGCGGCAGATCACGGGAGACAGCGAGGGCTCCTTCATTCATCCCCTACGCCCGGACCTGCAAGTGCCAA
Organism: Carcharodon carcharias; assembly: GCF_017639515.1. Lineage (NCBI taxonomy): Eukaryota > Metazoa > Chordata > Chondrichthyes > Lamniformes > Lamnidae > Carcharodon > Carcharodon carcharias. Next base: position 183,431,831 of record NC_054470.1, read on the forward strand.
GGGGCCGCAGCTTCACCCGCAGGCCATCCTGTGGAGGGGATTCGCCCTTCACCAGGACAGCCTGGCAGCTGCCTGCCACAGCAATGCCCACCTCTCCTGGTGGGGCTCCTGGCAGGACACCACTGCAGGCTCTCGCACTGGGCCAGACGGGGACCTGTCCCAAGCTTTGGCCCCTGAATTGCTTGGTACTCCCAGAGGTGGCGTCTCAATTAGCCGTCTCCATTCAGCTTGCATGGGTGGACGAGCGGGCCTCACCAGAGGGTCACTTTTGATCCTGATCTCCAACTTTGACCTTTGTCTTTAGCCACTTTCAACAGCTGGTCCCAGGACCAGAGTTTTGCTTCAGGCTTGATCTTAAACCACAGTCTTAAACTCAGTCCTGAGATAAAGAGGTAGAGGGATTAAGGGAGTTGAGGGTCAGGGAAGAATCTAACCCACAACTGCGGCAGTGGGGAAAGTAACAAAAAGGGTACAGAGGGGAAACTGGTTCGGTATCGCCTGGAACAGTTTTCTCTGTTATAACATAGTATTAGATGAGGAAAATGTAGTCAATAAAGATGCTGCGGACATTCATTAGTTGTAGTTTTTAAGGATTACTGGTGATGCAGCTGCTCGGCAATCTCTTTTTCAGGCTGACAAAAAGCCTCCTCTGATATCTGCTCTGATTATTGATCACTGTTTCCATCCCATTGCATTTGCTTCCCAGGACTTCGCAATTTTTGCTGTAAGGTCTGATTCTGATGTGAGTTATGAAGTGGAGCCTTTGTGCGCTTGTTTGTCAGCACAAAAAAAAAAATCAATAGCACTTGTGTGAAAGAAATAAATGTTTCTCGGAGAGAATGGGCAGACTCAGCAGTACAGGCCTCACCAAGGGGACAGATACAAATTGACAGCACGCGCATCCAGATGGATTGTGCCAATACCCATTCTCCCCAAAGCACGTGCGGATTTCCGAATTACCCGTAGGACAGAAATATCTCACATTTATATGGTGCCTTTAACAAAGTACAATGTCCCAAGGTGCTTCACAGGAGCATTATCGGACAAATTTTCACAGCGAGATACATTACAACGAGTCTGAAAGCTTGGTCGACAGGGGTGGGTTTTCATGAGCTTCAGGAGGAGAGAGAGGCTGAGAGGTTTGGGGAGGGTATACTGGGGCTCAGGGCCTAGGCAGCTGAAAGCACGGCTGACAATTGTGAAGCGCTTAAAGCTGGGGATGAGCACGATGTGACGGCTGTAGGTACAGGGTGGGAAATTGATATTTTATAAATACTTTTGGAGAATATTGTGTTATTCTGTGAGGAAGGCTGTATGTGTGTGTGTCTGTGTGTGTTTATGATTTAATTAAGCATTTTAAAAATTCATTCACGGGATGTGGGCTTCGCTGGCTGGGCCAGCATTTATTGCCTATCCCTAGTTGCCCTTGAGAAGGTGGTGGTGGTGTGCTGACTTCTTGAACTTCTGCAGTCCATGTGATGTAGGTACACCTGCAGTGTTGTTAGGAAGGGAGTTCCAGGATTTTGACCCAGCGACAGTGAAGGAACGGCGATATATTTCCAAGTCAGGATGGCTTGGAGGGGAACTTCCAGGTGATGGTGTTCCAATCTATCTGCTGCCCTTGTCCTTCTAGATGGTAGCAGTCATAGGTTTGGAAGGTGCTGTTGAAGGAGTCAGGCTGTCTGGGGGGTTTAAAACATGAAAAGGATAGAGGTGTTAGGTTTGAGGTACAAATGATGTGTTAGATTTAAGATTTGCATTTTTAGGTAAGGAGAGAGTTTGGTTGGACATCAAACAGAAGTCAGAGGTGCCAAGAAACATGTTTGCATCTTGTAGGATTTCCATTGGTAAACAGAAGTAGCGGTATTACATTTTATTGGCTTGAAAGCAAAGACAAGATGGAGACATGAAAGATCTTACATTTAGAAGGGTTTAAGTTTCAAAGAGGTATGAGAACAATGGAACCTGAGAGGAAAGGGAAAAAAGTATCTTAGAGCTGGGACTGTTGAGCTGGAGCTGTGGGTTGCAGTTGCTGAGCTTTGGCTCTAGGCTTGAGAAGATGCAGGTTTGAATCAGCCATCTAGTCAAGCCAGTAAAGTCTTGGTCTGCAAAAAGCACTTTTATTCTGAAATTTGGTTTTCTGCAGCAGAATGGAAGAGAGTTACAGGTCATGCGTTATGCCTTTATTATATCTATAGCAGTTTGCCTTGGGTAATATTAGTGGATTTTTTTTTACAGTTAAACAACTATAAGTGGGTGTTGCCTGGAAGGCGTTTACTTGTGGGTCTGACCAAGTAGAGAGTCTTTTTGGGGGAATGTGTTGTAAGACTAAATTTAACTGTGTAACTGTAATCTCGGGTGCTTACGTTTTTTTTTATTCATGTGAATAAAGGTTTTACTTTTAATTTTTTAAATCCCAAAAGTGTTACTGGACTTCTTGCTGCTGAGATCAGTACAATGGTCTTGTCATACGGGTATGGCCCATAAGCCAAGTTTCCCTCTGGGATTTGATTTACACAGGAATTAACACAAGCTATGATCATAGCACAGATGAATTCATAAATCATTGTATTGTATGAAACAGGGCAGTCAAATCAGCAAGCTCCCAAAAATAACACAAAATAATGACTGAATTATCTGTCTTTTAGGGGTATTGTTTAAGGGGTAAATATTGGCCAGGACACCAGTGGAAAAGTTCCTGCTCTTCTTCAAAATAGCGCCATGGGATCTTCTTATGTCCATCTGATCCAGCAGATGAGGCCGCAGTTTAATGTTTCATCAAAAAGACAACACCTCAGGCAGTGCTGCTCTCCTTTGCCACTGTACTGTAGTGTCAGCCGTGATTATATGCTCAAGTCTCAATAGTGGGACTATAAGCACATAGGCTAGGATTTTCCCTTTGGTGATTTGGAGGCGGGGCCCGGTCGCCGAGGGGAAAATGACGCGGGATGACTTCGGGAGGAACCCCTGATGTCATCCCGGTCCATTTAAATTGTTAGGAAGGCGGGTGGACAGTGAAATCAGCTGTCTGCCCGCCGGCTTGTCAATGGCCAATTGAGGCCATTGACAGGCTAGCTAAAGTAATTAAAGACCCTGCCCAGCCAAGCTTAAGGCTGGCGGGCAGGCCAGGAGCCCCAGCGGGCTCCAGTTTATTCATGAAACTTCATTCACCGGCAGGATGAGTTTTCATGCCCGTATTTAAAAAAAATTAATAAAGTTTATGTGGTCTTTATTAACATGTCCCATCTCGTGTGACGTTGTCACATGAGGGGGGGACACGTTAATAATTTTTTATTTTTTGTATTTTTAAAGTTTTTTGGACTGTCACCGGTCTCCCTAAGACAGGACTTAGGACTTTGACAGATGGGGAGCCCCTACCACCCCCTCAACAGGAAGTGCATAGCGCTTCCTGTCGGGGATGCCGCTGGGCGGGCCTTAATTGGCCCGCCCACTCAAAATGGCGGCGAGCCCCGTTTCAGTGGTGGGGGGTTGGCTGTCCGCCCGCCGCCAAGCCGGTGGGACCTGCCCGCCGTCCGAGGGCAAGATTCTGCCCATGGCCTTCTGACCCACAGGCCAGAGTGTTATCAACTGAGCTATGGTTAACATAAACATGTAAAGAACAAAAGAACGTGAAAATAGAGGAAGATAAAAAGAAAATATAGACAATCTGCAAATGCAGCAGTTCTTAAGTTAAAATAGGAAACGTTCTCAATCACGAATTCTAATGCTAATCTTGTAAGTACTTTCACTGTGGCTAGGTCAAAATCCTGGAACTCCCTCCCTAACAGCACTGTGGGTGTACCTGCACCGCACGGACTGCAGCAGTTTAAGAAGGCAGCTCACCACCACCTTCTCAAGGGCAACTGTACTCAGAGCTGCTTGGATTGGGGGGTGGGGGGTTGCAGGGTAAAGGTGACGGCTGCATCAAGTGACCTGAGCAACATGGTACTCACCCTTCCCGAGCGCAGGAGGTGGTTGAATCTTTTTCAGCACTGGACCCACGTGTGTAGATGCCAGTGCCAGTGAGGGGGGAGCACCTAGACGTAGCACCCGTAAGCGTAAATTTAAGGCACATTAAGCACACCATGGGTTTCGCACTGGTGCTTTTATGTTGCCCATATTAGTTCATTTAAGACTTGGTGTGATGTGCAACATTATTTTTTTTGTTTTCTGAAGTTACTTTTGTAATCTCATTAAATTTTGATATGTAACCATGGCTCAGGGTGATTCCTTACTTCTGCAGGTGGACAGGAACTCATGATGTTATGAGTGAGTTGTTTGACATTGAGCTTTATTGACCAGGGCCTTAGTTAATGTTCCTATCCAGGCAGATTTAGCAGTCAGGTATCGAATGTGGAGCCTGCAGCCCAGGTGTGTGTTGAAGGTCCACCTGTGGTGTGCTAACTGAAGGTTCTTTGGATTAAAGCCTCCCAGGTGTCCCTGCCTCCCTGGAGGTTGCCCGGGTCAGTGTCCACCCCCTCAGCATTCTCCTGTGTGTGCTCATCCTCGGACTCACTGCTGGACTCATCATGTGCATCTGGAGCAACTGTGTCTACGTCTTCCTCATCCAGTGTGTCACCCCTTTCCAGTGCCAGATTGTGGAGAGCACAGCATGCAACCACCATCAGCGACACATGATCTGGGGGTATTGGGGTGCCCTCCCTGAGCAGTCCAGGCATCAGAAGTGCATCTTGAGAAGACCGATAGTTCTCACCACCACAGCCCTTGTGGAGCCCTGGCTCCTATTGTACCGCTGCTCAGCTTCTGTTCTTGGATGGCAGAGAGGCGTCATGAGCCACCTTCTGAGGGGATAGCCCTTGTCACCCAGCAGCCATCCATCCAGCTGAGCTGGAGCACTGAAGACCCCCGGCACCTGGGAGTGTCTGAGGATGTAGGTGACGTGGGAGCTGCCTGGGTACCTTGCACAGACTTGTAGAATCTGCATCCTGTGGTCACACACTATCTGCACGTTCATGGAGTGGAAGCCCTTCCTGTTGACGAAGGCACCGGGCTCACCTGCTGGCACCTTGATGGCCACATGTGTACAGTCTATAGCACCCTGGACACTGGGGAAGCCAGCAATGGCTGTGGAGCCTCTGGCTCGCTCTGTCTGGTTGGTCTCGTCCTAGCAGTAGTGGATAAAAGTCAATGCTCGCCTGAACAGAGCATCTGTAACCTGCTTGGCACAAGTGTGGACAGCTGATTGGGAGACACCACAGAGATCACCCACTGACCCCTGGAAAGAGGAGGAAAAAATGTCGAGGGCAGCTGTGCCCTTTAGTGCCACTGGCATGGGGTGCCCACCCACACAGTTGACGCAGATCTCAGGGCCTATCATTTGATAAATGGAGGTGACTGTCTCCCTTAAGAGACGGAGACTCCTTTGGCACTGAACCTCAGACATATTGAGGTAGCTGCTTCGCCGCCTGTATACCTTGGCAACAGGATAGTGGCGTCTTCTGTGGCCCCTTCCGCCTTGGACTTCCCCATGGCCCTGCACCCCTTGTGCCTGTGCCTAACCTCCCAAAGGTGGCTCCCCTGGAGGCTGAATGTGGACATCTGGCCTCCTCCCCCTTCTGGCCCTCCCTTCCTCCTCAGAGGAGGTGCCTCCAGTAGGTAGCACAACTCCCATTCCCAGGCTAAGGGAAGGCTCCCTGAAACCTGCAGGCCCCAGAAATGAACTTTACTGTAGAGTCCTGACCTGAAGGCTGTTACTCATGTCCAAGCAGCTCTTTTGAGTTTTGAAGTATTCCAGCTCACACAGGCAAGTATCAGTAACTTTCACAATTAAATATCTAACAGATGCCATTTGCGGCCCCACTCACCCCACTTAGCCCGCCCGTGGATGAGGTTTATACAAATGTCTCCTGCCCATTGCGTCCATGTGATGTCCTGTAGATTGCACAGACCCTGAAAAATTGCAGTCAATCGCTGCCTCAAGGGCCTTACCTACATGATTAACTAATGGCGGGCATGCATCCGAGAACATTACGCGCCTGCCCACCTAAGTATCATGATGGCGCGTGGTTACATCGGGACGCTCGCATGACATCACCACGCATCATTTTACGCATCGGTGTGTGGCCCCCCGGGAAAAGTCTGGCCCTAGATTCCAGGAAGGATCCATTGGATTGGAAAATAGTGAATGTAACTCCTTTATTCAAAAGGGGAGAGAGGCAGAAAGCAGGAATCTATAGGCCAGTTAACTCAACATCTGTGTCATGAGACTATATTATTTTTCATAATGTTATTGTAGACTTATTGGTGTGAGTGTAGATGGTTGTGTGTGTATGATTGATTTAATTGAATTAGAGTCAGATTGTCTACAAGGCTGAAATTTATCAAAAGAGTTATGTGTAAAGCAGACATTCGAAATGGAGATGGATAAGCTGGGGTGAAAAGGTGTGAATGAAATGTGCAATTTGATAAATGAAGGGCTTGTTTGATTTTCACAGGGATGGTAGTATGTTTACAACTGATAAGATAAGCAAGGCCAAGCAGTGTGTTTATTTTTCCCAAAAGGAAAGAGGTCGTATTGATAACATGGAAGATTTTTATATTATGAGAAAAGTACTTTTCCGAAGAGATGTAGAACAATGGAATTTTACACGTTAAAGAGACAGAAACATATATAAAGAAGGGTGGAAGGTTATGTGGGGTGTGGCCATGTAACATGTTGAAAGGTACACCACGGGGAGAAGTTTCTCCCTGTCGGCGGGGTTAAGCAGGATTGGGTGCGGGCAGGTGCACAGCCAATTTCCACCCACGATCAGCTGCGCACCGCCATTTTACATGGGTGCAGAAATCTCCCTGAGGCACAGGGCTGCCTCAGTGGGATTAGTTTGACTGTCAAAAATTTTAATGTTAAAAAAAATTTTAAGACATGTCCCCTCATGTAACCGTGTCACAAGAGGTGGGACATGTCAATGAGCTGTGATAAAAAGTTTTATTCAATTTATGAACACTTCATGAAACCTCAACCTGCCCGTGGATGAGATTTCATGCTAAATGTGAAGGCCACCTGGCATCTTTGCTTGCCCGCCAACCTTAAGGTTGGACGGGCAGCTCAATTAATTACTTTAATTAGCTTTTAAATGGCCTTAATAGGCCTTTGATAGTTCAATGGGCACGCAGCTGACTCTGGTGCGTGCCCACTGATTTTCATTGTTCCACCATTGGTGAACATGGCTTCATTTGCCTGTGCCCTAAGCATTGGAATGCCCTCCCTACATCTCTCTGTCTCTCTACCTCCTTTAAAAAACTCCTTAAAACCTACCTCTTTGACTAAACATTAGGTCACCTGACCTAATATTTCCTTTTGTGACTTGGTGGCACATTTTGTTTTACGATGCTCCTGTAAAGTGCCTTGGGATGTTTTAGTATGTTAAACGTGCTACATAAAGATAAGGTGTTGTTGCTGTTATTACATATAAACACCCAGTTATCTTATTCTGAAATTCTAGAAAAATATAAAGTTTCATTGCAATACGTTACATGAACGTGCATGTTGCCACTTTATATGCAAAACTGCTGATACAAAGAGACATTTCTTCATGAAATGGGCATGGGAATAGAAAACAATAAAAAAGGTTTAGAATTGAGCAGCAAGTGTAGGAAGGTATACCAGAGAGTAGGAACAGGAATTTGATATTTCAATCCCAGAGCTATTTTTCTAAATCTCCGCTATAGTTCCCTTGAGATGCTGCCTTTGGAAATCATAGCCTCAAACATTAAACATCAAGGCCCATCCATCACAGTGCATATTAGCAATTAGAACACCATCGCTAAAATGTCAGTGATGACCTAAATCACGGCATGAGCTGACAAAAGAATTTGCAACAAACGCGCTACTATCTGAAATCCATTTATATAAGGGACACACAACATATAACATGAAAATCAATTTTTTGACAATTCCTATTTGCAATTAGATTGCATTGTGTAATATGATCTTGCCTATAAAACTTTCGGAAAGCTTTTGACAAATGTACAAATGTGAGGAAATTCACACCCCAGGAACAGTGACAGATTTTAGTTGGTTCATTGGTTCTGATTGAGTCAGGAACCTTTAATTATTCGTTATCAGGCTGAATAAAATGCATTTTGGAAAAAAAAACAAAGAGATCATTTTATAAAGGAAAACCGCTCAGGTTAAAAAGTGATAATGGAGCGACATTTTCAAATAACTTGTGTTAAAGATCCTGCGGTACTTTTTCAGAGAACAGCAGTAGAATCGTCTTCGTGTGATGCATTTTGCCGTCGGTGAGCAGGGGGGGCGGGGCCCACTCGCTGACGGGTAAAATGACGCGGGATGACATTGGGCAGAACTCCCGACATCATTCCGGCCCATTTAAATTTTCAGGAAGGCGGGGGCGCAGCAAAATCAGCTGCGGGCCCACCGACCTGTCAATGGCCAATTGAGGCCATTGACAGGATCGTTTAAACAATTAAAGGACCTGCCCGTCCAACCTTAAGCTTGGCGGGCAGGCCAGGAGCCCCGGCGGTAAATAGAAAAAACATGAAACCTCATCCACCGGCGGGATGAGGTTTCATGTAGGGTTTAAAAAAGTTTAATAAAGTTTTACTGACATTTATGAACATGTCCCAACTCATGTCACATTGTCACATGAGGGGCACATGTTAAGGATTTTTTCTGTTGCTATTTTTAATGTTTTTAGAAGTGTCAGCGATCTCCCTGAGGCTGCACTTAGCCACAGGGAGATGTGCGCTCTTTCATGTGCATGTGCGAAAGAGCGCACTCTCACCTTTGGGGAATCCACCCCCGCCCCCACAGGGAGCGCATAGCGCTTCCCACCGGACATCACGCTGGGCGGGCCTTAATTGGCCCGCCCACTTAAAATGGTGGTGGGGCCCACTTCTCCGGCAGGGATCGGCACCCCGCCCGCCGGAGATTGAGTCAGGCTCATCCGCCCGCCCGACAGGCAGAAAATTCTGCCCTGTGTGTTTGAGACAGCATTCTTCCCTCAAAACAAAGCAGGGGACCTGCTCGTTATCTCATTTGGCATTTGTGGGATCTTCCTGTGCGTAAATTGGCTGCTGAATTTACCTGCATCACAACAGCAGCCACTCCACCTTCATGATTAATTCCTGTACTGCATTCTTTCTCTCTGGAGCTTTGCCCCAGCACCTTTAATTCATAAAATCTACTTCCCAGTGCTGGTGCATTATAAGAATGCAAATGACTCAGAACAAAGGTGTTAAATTTCCTGGCCCACTACATTAATTTTCGCTGTGTCGATTCTCCTTCTTTCCTGATATGTTGCTTTCTTCCCCAGTCTCGGGCACAAATTCTTGGCTGTCACTTTCGGTGTGGCTCTGAGGGAATCCTGTATTGTCGGAGGTGCTGAGTTTCAAATGAGACATTAGACAGAGGCTTTGTCCGCCGTCTTAGGTGGGTGTAAAAGATTCCACGGCCTGAATTTTACCCTTGGCGGGCGCACGTGATCAGCGGGCATGGGACTGGTCGGGAATGGACCGCCGAACACATTTGGCCCCAGACTGCGATATCACGCTGGCTGGCCAATTAACGGGACACAGTAACTTAACTTGACAGGATACAGTAACCAGTACTTTACAGTACAGGTACATACAGCGCTTTACTAAAATTGAGTGAGTCTGGGCCAAGCAGAAAGTGCCCCAGGAAAGTGATGACACTTGCACGAAGGTCACAATTTAGATAGACGGAAAAATGGTGCAAGTGCAATTCTGTTGGCCAGGCAATACTCTTATCAGTGAATCTACAATCATTCACACTAGGCAGTCTGAAGAACAAAATAAGGACCAGCGTTAATGTTTCTGGTAGTTGTACTGGCAGATTAACTTTTTTAAGTAGGAGAGATCCACACTTGAAGGAAATAGAGAAGTTACTAAAGGCGTGGACAGAGCACCAGCATCAAAGGAGGATCCCAGTTAATGGTCCAATCATTGGAAACAGGCACTTGAATTGTACAAGTACACACAAAGTAGTAAAGAGAGTAGTGCTCGTGTCACAGGTGATAATAGTGACAATGAGATGGCACAGAAGGTGCCTCTCCTTTGTCCCGGTGGCTTTAGAAAGTCAAATTCTGGGAAGCTTGGAACCTATCTAATTCAATCCCATTACAAAATATGTTTGCAACTCGCGATTTTGTCCTCTGCGAGAATTCATGGGAACACAATCCTTGCGTTTGGTGGGACTTTACTGAAATTAGGAATTAAACTAACTGTCCTTTTCTTGGACTCGAACTCAAGTTCTGTCGAAGGGTCATGAGGACTCGAAACGTCAACTCTTTTCTTCTCCGCCGATGCTGCCAGACCTGCTGAGTTTTTCCAGGTAATTCTGTTTCTGTTTTTGTTTTGGATTTCCAGCATCTGCAGTTTTTTTTTTTGTTTTTATAACTGCTGAATGTTGGGTGGAACGTGAGTTATGGGAAGGAAAGGGAAAAAAAAAAATTGCTGCTTCATTGAACACACACGCTGTCACGGCAACTTAGATAATCGGGAATGTTTCCCTCTGGCCATTTTCTTCAGTGACATCACAAACAAGAGCTCAAAGGTTTCTACTGTTCAGTGTTCCAAACCAAACAGCAAATACATTCTAAAAGATCAGAAGCTTTGGAAGAAAGTCCTCCACAAATATATTAAAAAGGAGACTCTATTGACAGCTTAGGTTTTTAGGAGCTTGGGAATTGTATTTACTTTGGGCAGAATTTTGCCCGCGGTGAGCATGCGGGCTCCACCGGCTCGGCGGCGGCTGGACAGTCGACCCCCGCCATCGAAACGGGGCCCGCCACCATCTTGAGTGGGCGGGCCAATTAAGGCCCGCTCAGCGGCCTGCCCGATGGGAAGCACTGCTCCCTGAGGCAAAGTCCTGTCTCAGGGAGAAGAGTGACAGGTAAGTAAAGCCTAAAAATAGAAAAACATTAAAATTATTAACATGCCCCCCCCCCCCCCTCCTGCGACAATGTCACACGAGATGGGACATGTTAATAATAAACACTTAAAATTTATTACATTTTTTAAAAAACGGACATGAAACTTCACCCCGCCAGTGGATGAAGTTTCATCAATAATCTGGAGTCCGCTGGGGCTCCTGGCCTGCCCGCCAGCCTTAAGGTTGGACGGGCAGGGTCTTTAATTCTCTTAACTAGCCTGTCAATGGCCTCAGTTGGCCATTGACAGGTCGGCGAGTGGACAGCTGATTTCGCTGTCCCCCCCCCACGCCTTCCTAAAGATTTAAATGGCCCGAGATGATGTCGGGGATTCCTCCTGACATCATCCCGCGTCATTTACCTCTCGGCGAGTGGGCCCCGCCCCCAAATCGCCGAGGGGAAAATCCTGGCCATTGTGTCTTTTATGATCTTCAGCATGTCCTAAAGCACGGCGCAGCTAATTAAGTAATTTTGTTGTAAGGTAGGAAGCGTGGCAGATAATTTTGCACAGCAAGCTCCCACAAACAGAAATGTGATAATGGCCTGAGGTGGTCATTTGGCTGAGGGATAAATATTGGCCTAAGACACCAGATAGACACCCCACTGCCTTTCTTTGAATGGAGCTATAGGATCTTTAACATCCACCCAAGAGGAGTAGACAAGGTTTAATCTCTTCTGGAAGACAGTTTTAACACCGGGATGATGCCATTGATTGGATATTGATAGGATTTCACTTTACCTGCCCGCCGTTATCTCAAATCCCACATCGGAAACGGAATATTTCACACCCTTAATCCCTATGGGGTAGGGGGCCAGTTGGCTCAACAGGCTGATAGTGGTTCAGAATACCGCCGACAGTGCAGGTTCAATTCCCATTCTGACTGGGGTGGATTTGCGTCCTGCCTCCTTGCCCTGCCCCTGAGGATAGAAGACAATGGCCAACAAACACTGACAAAAACTGCCAAGAAAACAGCTCAGGGTGACACATCAGCAGTCAACAAGCCAAGGACCTGCCTTCAGACTGAAAATGACCCAATGGGGTAAGCATGACAAGTTAGCACTCGCAGAACTGAATCTTGGACAATGAAGTCACCACGCCAATTTTTTCACCCCCCCCCCACCCCTCACAGTTTTAGGTTTTAATGATAGGAAAGTGGGGTTAGGTGAGGGACAGGCTCCTTTACTCATGTGTACAACATTCCTACTCTGTTAGTGACACGTTACCAGGGATTAAAATCCATAAGGTCTTCTGCTTTTCACTGGCCTCTTTCTTCATCCAAGATGTTATTTGAAGGGTGAATCCCAGCTTCTTTAAGTGAAATAAAATCTAATCATTTTACACACAATGAATTTCTATGAAGTACAGTCACTTTGTACAGGCAGAGAAGACAACAACCACCCACAACCAGGAGAGGTCAATGCGTTTTGAATGCTTTAGCTGAGGAGGGAAAGTTGATCATGAAAGTTGATCATGATACTGAAAGGACAGCCCTTCTACACTATAATCATAGTATAGTAGGTTACTTGCTCAGGATTACAGTGATTTAGATTGACGATGAATGGCATTTGCTTGGCAGGACTTGAATTAAAGTTAGTAGCCACTTAAATACTTTTTCACTGTCTCTGCAGATTTGAGAGGACATATTAGGACGGAACAAAAGCAAAGTACTGCGGTTGCTGGAAGTCTATGTTCGGACCATATTGCGAATAGATAGAAATACATTGCGTACAAACCCACTCTATGACCTTGTCAGATTCCATTCAGTGGGTGGCTAGTTGGTAATGTGGGGATGCTCTTAAAGGTTGGACGACGGTCAATCTGCAGTTTGTTCCTCTTACATTTATCATCCAACCCATGGGAGTGAACTTTTTTTTTAAATGGAACTGGCTGATGGCAGGTGACATGCATATTGTGTGAGCATTTCACTTAGGTCGTTCTATGGGAGGATCATAGAGAAATAGGCAAAAAAAGAGGGTAATGATTATTCAGTTTGAAAGCTCCTCGGAAGATAATCCTTACATCTACATTTGTAACGTGCTTTTCAACACACATTCTTTTGCATCTCAATGCATCAATCAAGAGCGTTTCTATTCACAAAATATATATATAACAGATCACGAATTCTTGAAAAGATGGAGGGAACCAAGGGCACCTATAGTTATGCTTTTTAATCATAATGACAGAAACAAGTGCTTGTGCACCTTTTTAATTTGCTACAGTATGGTCTAATTACTTTAATTAGTCCTTGCAATTTCCAACTTGCAGGTGTCTGCAAAATAACACTGCAGGTCAAAATTATTCATTCAGAATGCTTCCACCATGTTTATTCAATAAACCACTATTCGGCTGGTCTTTTGTATCTCAATATACAGTAAGTGGGAAATGTTGTTAAACCGGGCATAATAATGTTATGCTGCTATGTAAGCTGAAATCATTAACCCTTTCAATAGCGTAAATTCACACTGGCCAGCTATTGCTAAACATTCGCTCTGGGAGATGGCTGGAGCTGACAAGGCTAAGATTTATTGCCCCTCCCGAAGATGGTGGTGGGCCTTAATCTTGAACCACCACAGTCCATGCCATGAAGGTCCACCTACAGAGTTGTTTTGTGGGGAGTTCCAGGCCTTTGACCTGGGGCTATGACAGAATGGGATGGAGTTCCAAATCAGGATGGTGCATGACGCAGAGGATATTTTGAAGGCGGTGGTGTTCCCATGCTTCTGCTGCCACGTCCTTCTAGGTTGTAGGGGTCGTGGGTTCAGAAGATTTTGTTGACGGAGCCTTGGTGAGTTGCTGTGGTGCATCTTGTAAATGGTACACACTGCTGCCACTGTGTGTCAGTGGCAGAGGGAGTGCATGTTTAAGGTGGGGTGCCGATCAAGCAGACTGCTTTGTCCTGGATGGTGTTGAACTTCTTGAGTGTCGTTGTAGAAACATTTGATAACCCAATCAGCCCCCAGGTCCTGAAGGATTTCATCTTAGGGTCTTAAAAGAAGTGGCTAGTGCGATAGTTGATGCCTTAATTTTAGCTTTCCAAAATTCACTAGATTCGGGGAAGGTTCCATTAGATTGGAAAATAGCTAATGTAACTCCTCTATTCAAAAAGGGAGGGAGACAGAAAGCAGGAAACTACAAGCCAATTAGCTGAACATCTGTCATAGTGAAAATGTTAGAAGCTATTATTAAAGATGTTATAACAGGCACTGAGATAAATTCAAGGTAATCATGCAAAGTCAACATGGCTTTGTGAAAGGGAAATCATGTTTAACCAATTTTTTGGAATTCTTTGAAGAAGTAACAGTTGCTGTTGTTAAAGGGGAACCAGTGGATGTACTTAGATTTTCAGAAGGCATTTGATAAGGTGGCTCATCAAAGGTTATTGCAGAAAATAAAAGCTCATGGTACAGGGGTTATCATATTAGCATGGATAGGAGATTGGCTAGCTAACAGGAAACAGAGAGTAAGCATAAATGGCTCATTTTCTGGTTGATAGGATGTGACGAGTAATGCGCCACAGGGATTAGTGCTGGGGCCTCAATTCTTTACAATGTATATAAATGATTTGAATTAAGGGACTGATGGTATGGTTGCTAAATTTGCTGATGACACAAAGATAGGTAGAAATGCAAGTTGTGAAGAGGACATGAGGAAGCTACAAAAGGATCTAGATAGTTAGGTGAGCGGGGAAAGATCTGGCAAATGGAGTATAACATAACAGGGTGTGAGGTTTTCCATTTTGGCAGGACGAATTAAAAAAAGAGAGATTGCAGAGCTCTGAAATGCAAAGGGATTTGGGTGTCCGTGTGCATAAATTGCAAAATGTTAGTATGCAGGTGCAGCAAGTAATTAGCAAAAACTTATAGAATGTTATCATTTACTGTGAGGGGAATTGAATAGGGAGGTTATGCTTCAGTTATACAGGCCATTGGTGAGAGCACGTCTGGAGTACTGTGTACGGAACTGGTCTTCTTATTTAAGGAAAGATGTAAATGCATTAGAAGCAGTTCAGAGAAGGTTTACTAGATTAATATCTGAAATGGGCAGGTTGTCTTATGACAAGAGGCTGGACAGGTTAGGCTTGTATCCGCTGGGGTTTAGGTGATTAAGAGGAAACTTGATTGAAAAATTTAAGATCCTGAGGAGTCTTGACAGGGTGGATGCGGAGATGATGTTTACTGTTGCAGGAGAATCTAGAACTCGGGGTCAGTGTTTAAAAATAAGGGGTCGCCCATTTAGGGCAGAGATGAGGAAATTTTTTTTCTCTCAGAGGGTTGTGAACTTTGGAATTCTCAAAAGGTGGTTGAAGCAGTCTGAGTATTTTTAAGGCAGAGCTGGAAAGATTCACGATAAGCAAAGGGGTGAAAGATTATCGGGGATAGGCAGGAATGTGAAGTTAAAATCAGATCAACCATCATCTTATTGAATGATGGAGCAATCTTGAGGGGCTGAGTGGCCTCCTCCTGCTCCTAATTCATTTGTTTGTATGTTTTAAGGATAGCAGAGGTACCGCTTTACATTTTGTTCCCTGCATTCACTTAATTGGTTGTGGAGGCTTCTATTTTGTTATATTTGCCTTGCCCAACTTTTCCTGTAGTACATCGAGTGCTGGTTCTAGCTCCTACCGGCTGTTTCTCTAGCCACTGAGAGCAACATTTCAAATGGTGGAAGGTCCTGGATTGTCAGTTGCAGCACAATCGGCCTGAAATTTTCCTCATCCTTATTTCTACAGTTAGGTTCATACTCGTTCCTCCCTTGAAAAAGAACCCAAGCAGTGCTATTGGTGTCACAGTTCCCTTCTCAGCAGGTGGCCAGCCAGTTCCTCATTAAAGGTGTCAAGTGGCCTTCAGCCAACTGCCTCCCTTGGAAGCTGTGGAAATATTCCACAGTTCACTTAGCATTTGAACACAATTATCCCATGCTACCATGTGGTGTAACAACACTGTCAATATTTGGACACAGTTTTCCTGGCCTTTTTCCAGCTCCTCTTTGCTTCATGATATCTGTATGGATCTGCTGCAGTATTGCCTGTGTTGAGTCAACGGATAGCTGTAATGAATCTCCTGTACTTTAAAAATAGATTATCAGGGCCACTGATTTGCAGTGACTGCATGATTGCATGAGTCAAATGGCATGTTTACTGCAGGGATGTTCTTTGCATTTTCAGACTCACAGACTCACACCAGAGGCAGATCTGGGGCTGGTGTTGGTGGGAAGTCAGACCGAGGTTCAATGCCCACTGACTGACAAACATTCCTGGGAAGTTCTGCTGAAAGTGACATGGGATGTCGTTGCAATCCTTCCCAAATATGGATGGACCTGTTTAAAGAATTGCTCATTTTGAAGGTGATGTTAAGTGAAGATTTTTCTTTTATTTATTCAAGGCCCACATTTGTGGCGATGAGCTGCCTTCTTGACAACTGGCTGGCTTACTAGCTGTGGGCTTGAAGTCACATGTAGGCTAGAATGGGTCTGGTTGGCAGATTTCCTTCTCTAAAGGAAATCTGAGAGCCGGCTGAGATTTTATGATGATCTGGTAGTTACGTTGTCACCATTGACAATGCTAGCTTTTTATTCCAGGTTTATTTAGTTAACTAAACTTAAATTCCCCAACTGGCATGGTAGGATCATTAGTCTAGGCCTCTGGATTACAAGTCCACTACATTCCTGTTTCCAATTTTCTGTCCCAGTTGCCATAGAAACATTGGCATAAGACAAAACAGAGTGTTACTGTTACTAAGATGAGCACTTACATTTTAAAAGAGCACTTACATTTTAAAAGGCCTATTGCTAAACCTTGGGACCCCACAACTTATCTTTAAAAATATTGACTCATCCCCAAGAGGCAGCCATCACTGTCGGCAATCACAGCCTAGCCGGGGTTATTTTCTTCATCCCTCCCAAAGTGGGTGCGTTCAGTCCAGGTAGGAAAACCCTGCAGGGGGCCTACAAGAAATATATGCCCGAGAACCCATTCTCTGCAAAAAAGAGGAATATGTTCGAGCCTTGCGACTTGCTTGAATTACCTGTGTAATATGTACTGAAAAGACTGAAATGATGATGTTTCCAATTAATTTCCGGCTGCATATTATGGCTATAGTTATACCTGTTCTGCTGTGAGGATGTCCATCAGACATGATGGGATAAAGTCAAAGTGGCCACTTTGCTAGCTTGATCGTTTTGGGAACATAAAGGTTAAGGGAGTGAAAATATAGTAAGGAAAACCTGGTCAATCCACTTCAGTCTTAAGGGAGGATATAGACAATAAAACAATTAAGAACCTGTATTTATAAGGGGTCAGGAAACATTCAAATGGTACCAAAATCTATTGATTATCAAGACACGAACAGGATAGACCTCATTAAGAAAATCTTCAAACTTCTTCTGATTTTCTGCAGTTACAATTGTGGTCAGGGGAGTGAGGACCCTTGAAGCTGTATGAAGATACACTTGGATTATGCTTATCAAACATACGGAATACTTGGGGATCTTGTAACAGTCAAAAAAGGCATTTTGAAACAGTTCACAGGGACTCTGTCCATGAGGGATGACATCACCTTTGAGCACTAATAGAGGGGATCATACAGGGAGTGACTGATTTCTGATTGCCACAGTTTTGAACATATATACAGAGGGGTATAATAAAGGTGCACCTTCCCTTTGTCCCTTACTGTTCAGCCAGGCGAAGGCCAACCCATCAGAAGTTATGTCTTTTCCCTGGGCATCTGACCAGCGTTCCAGGTGTGAACAGGTACTAGGGTATTGTAAGTATCACTCAAGGAAGTGAGTATCCTTGAGTCTCCTGGTTGAGTAAAGGCAGGTAGCCTGGGTTAAAGAGACTAGTAGTTTTTCTTTGGTTTAAAGAGTTAAAGAGATTGAGGAGCAAGGCTGGGGACTGTGTGGAAGACTCAGCTTTGTGGGTATCATCCAGACAACTGGAAGTGTAAACTTTTGATCTCCTATTTTAAAGTAGGACAGGGAGCTGGATTAAAAGGGCCAGTTGTCCAGTAGTTTAAAAGTTTAACATGGACTGGACTGAGAGGACTCAGCTTCTTTGGGACTTTTATAAAATGAGGACACAATTGGGTTAAAAGAAATCAGAATGTAAGTTTTGTTTCTCATTGATAGGTGCTGCATGATGCTATTCACTCATTCATCAGCTATCGGTGTGCTATTCATGTCCTGGTGGTTTTAAAACATAGTTCAATAAAGTTAGTTCAAGAATTTTATAATCCTACACTATTGCCAGTGTCATTGTTTATTCTATTCAAGTCTGAACCCTCGTAACAGTCCCTGTTACATCCGGGATCTTGGGGAGTCTATAATTCCCCATTGCTTTCTCCACTGTAACACCTTGGCAAATCAGAGTCAACTTGCCAACCAATCAGCATCCTTTACCCCTGTATTATAAATTGT
Source organism: Carcharodon carcharias (assembly GCF_017639515.1). Taxonomy (NCBI): domain Eukaryota; kingdom Metazoa; phylum Chordata; class Chondrichthyes; order Lamniformes; family Lamnidae; genus Carcharodon; species Carcharodon carcharias. The sequence goes on from NC_054470.1 coordinate 183,450,176, forward strand.
TGTGATCGTTTGAAATTTGGCATTCTTGCATCTGTCCTGATGAATGCAAGATGAAAAGCTTTGGCAACTTGTCTCTCTTTTCATCAAGATTTAAGAGCTATATAATTAAACCAAAGATGCCCAGGCGTTCGCTAGAATCAGTTTGGGCCAAAGGATCAGGCATATTTAAAGGCTTTTATTCCTATAGTGCCGTTCACAACCTCAGGGCATCCCAAAGCACTTAACACCAGTGAGGGATTTTGAGGTTCAGGCAAAGTTGCAATGTAGGAAACAAATTGTAGCCAATTTGCGCACAGAAAGCTCCTACAGCGATGTAATAATGGCCAGATAATTTGTTTTCGTGATGCTGATTGAAGGATAAATAATTGCTAGGACACTGCGGGGAAACCTCCCCTGCTCCTCTTCAAAATGGTACCATGAAACATTTACACCTTCCTGAGAGGGCAGACAGGGCCTCAGTTCAATGGCTCAACCAAGAGATGGTTTCAGCTTAGCTTTTCTGTGCTCAGGTCCCTGGAACTTGAACTATAAGCTTCCAACACAGAGACGAGAACGCAATCAACTGAACCAAGGTGGCACAGTCCCCTCAAGGGGAATCCTATACAATATGCTTCTTTGTCAGGAGAATTAAATAGTGTAGAGATCGCATTATTGTACTGGTACTGTTGAGAATAAAAGTAATGCAGTGGATTAAGCTAAAGACGGAAGTGTAATAACATAAACAAAATTCCTTTCATTTGTGTTTCTGTTTAATTGTTCTCTGCCTTAAACATGGGAATGGAAACTAAATGAATTTGAAAATGAGACGAAATTGTATAATGGCACTTTTAAAATATAATTTAAGGAAGAAAGGAATTGGAGATATAAAATGACATGTTAAATTATTTATACTTGTACAAATAAATACATGAAGTACAATGAGCCTGAAACATCATAGGAAACTGTTCACTGGTGCCCTCTCAGCTCTAACTCCATGAGTGAGATGTCAATGTAAAATCTGTCCCTTCCAGTGGGGGTGGGGGATAGCCATCGAGAGGGGATCTTACTTTCACAGCAGGTCGATGCAAGTTTGCAGATCCTGCTTGCAGTGTTGAAACAACGCAACTACATTTCGCCAAAGTTTGATCAGCTGCTATCACGGTCGTAGAAGTAAGATTAAACATAAGAGATTTTAGAAATAAAATATTTTTTTGCACAGAGGATTGTGAGAATGGGTAATGCGCTACCAAAGGCAGTGACTGAAGCAGAGACAATTGGCAGCAACATGGGCTGGGTGAGATCAGTGGTTGGAGCAAGCGGGACCCAATAGGAAATGGGAACAAGGTGAACACGTAGGCCAGAATTTTCTGTTCGGCATGCCGACACTAAAATGGCGTACGGTGACATCGGGCACACATCCCAACATCACTGCGTGTCATTCCGATCTGTCGTTCGGCGGCCACTCACTGGAGTCGGCTGTGCCCCCGCCAAACTGTCAAAGGCCTATTAAGACCATTAAAAAACGAATGAACCAATTGGACAGGGCTGCCCGTCTAACCATAAGATTGGTGGGCAGACGAAGAGCCCAGGCAGCCTTTGCATTTTTCACGAAACCTCATCCACGGGCGGGATGAAGGGTTTATTAAACATGAGGGGACATGTATAAATGATTTTCAACTTTCTTTATTTTAAACTTTAAAACTGAAGTTAATCTCCCTGAGGCAGCTCCGTGCCTCAGGGAGATTGAAGCGCTCTTTCGCGCGAGAGTGCTGGCCCCGACTCTCCCTCCTCCCTCCTGCCCTCACAGGGAGCGCTGAGCACTACCAGGCCCGCGTCACGCTGGGCGGGCCTTAATGGGCTTGCCCACGTAAAATGGTGGAGCGCAGCCGATCATGGACGGCTATCGCCTCCGCGCCCGCCCGTGCCCGCTCCCATCGGATACTCCCCATAGGATACTGCTCATGTTGAGGATAAACACCAGCATAGACCAGTTGGGCCAAACTGCATGTTTCCATGGTGTAATTTCTATAGTATTTTAATATCATTCTTAATTCAAATTTATGAATGAAAGTCTCTACAGTATACCACTGGGTTCACTATGAGCATTGGGATTTACAGGTAATCAACATCTTCCATAGGGATTATCAGTGCAACATATGCAAACATTTATTATTCAACCTCAGTCTCAGTGCTCTGATCCTTATTAGGCACCACTTGCTCATTAATGACTGGAGTTTGAATAATTGAAGTTGATATGAATCTATTAGAATATTCATATGAAATCCCACTGTCTGCTATTTAAACAAATAGCAGAGTATCATCCTCATACGCAAACAGAAAATACTGGAAAAACTCAGCAGGTCTGACACCATCTGTGGAAAGAGAAACAGAGTTAATGTTTTGAGTCTGTATGACTCCTCGAAACGCCAACTCTGTTTCTCTCTCCACAGATGCTGTCGGACTGGCTGAGTTTTTCCAGCATTTTCTGTTTTTGTTTCAGATTTCCAGCATCCAGGATATTTTGCTTTTATTATAAAGGTATTATCCTATTTGAACAATGGAAGTTCATTCGAACGTCAGAGTGGGATTTTAACCCTTTCACCTGCTTTGCTTGTGCTCAAATCATTTCTCATTTCCGCCAATACCCATCTTAATACTCATCCGTGGTTACCTTTTCAACATTTCACTGTTGACTTACTGAAGTCATGAACTGGATTTTCCTTTCGGGATCGGGACCTTGACATTGGGATTAAATGTGGGTCCCGAACCCGCACTGCATTAGGGATAGTCACCCGGCGTGATTTTTGTGGCACTGGCCACTTAATGGCCAGAAGGTGTACTGGTTATCCAATCAGAAGGATGTCCAGCAGTGAAAGAGCTGTAGCCTGCTGTTGCAGATAAGAGAGAGAGAGAGAGGGCATATCAAGATGGAGGCACCTTCTTAGCACTTCTGATTCCTAAAAGTCAGAATAGCTGCAGCTGCGAGACCGCACTTGGGGAGGGGGAGCCCCTTCACAGGACCGGCTGCAGCTCCAGCTGTGGCTATCGGCAGCGGGAGGGGCTTTGACAAGCAGTCCGGAGCACATGCCCTCCTAGCCTGCTGGTAGGAGGCTGCTTCCTTACTCTCGCTGTATTTTGGCTACTGCAGGAGATCTGACTGTTGACTGGAAACCTCCTGTCCGGCTTCCTGGACAATAGCCAGCGTCTGGACAGTAGCGGGGAACCGGGGCACGCTGGCTGGTGGCAGGGAATTCTGGGCCAAATCACCTCTGTCCCCGACCTCATCTCACCACAAAATTCCATCGGCCCGTTCGCCGATGAGTAAAGTGACGCGGGGTGACGTTGGGCGTGCGTCCCAATGTCTCCCCGCGTCATTTACATTTTCAGTTCGGCGGGCATGCAGCCGAGTTGGCTGCGTGCCCGCCAACCTGCCGATGGCCTGTTAAGGCCATTAAAAGAGTCATTGAAACCATTAATGGACCTGCCCGTCCAACCTCAAGGTTGGGCGGGCAGGCGAAGAGCCCAGGCGGCCTTCAGAAAAAGCATGAAATTTCATCCATGGGCGGGGGTGAGGGATTTAAAAAATTCCAGAATATTGTTGAATAAAAGTAATGGACATGTCCCAGCTCACGTGACGGTGTCGCAGGAGGGGGCATGTCATGAAAATTTTTTGGCACCCTTTAAGAAATTTTTTTTGTAACTTCCAACGATCCCCGTGAGGCGGCACTTTGCCTCAGGCAGATCTGTGTGCGCGGAAGAGCGCATTCCCGGCTCAGGGAATCCCCCCCCCCACCGCCCGCATCGGGAGCGCAAGTCGCTTCTGAGAGGACTTGGCGCTGGGCGGGCCTTAATTGGCTTGTCCACATAAAATGGCAACACACCCACGGTAGGGGGCGCTGATCCGGAACCCGCCTGCCCGTGCACACACCCCCCACCCCGCACCACCACCCCCCCCCACCCTCCCCCAACCGGTGGGAGGAGGGGGCAAGGGGTGCTTTCCCATTACTTTCTTTCTTTTATATATTTTTAATTAACAATTTAGATCTATAATTGCCATTACGTCTCCTGCTTCAATGGTAGATTTCAATTGCACTCTAGTTTGTTTTATAAAATGTGTTCACTCGGTGTTTTTTATTCTCTTGGCACATATGTCAAGTTTATCCTATGATTATGTGATACGTTCTTGTGAAAGTAATACAGGCAATTTTATATTTCTCTGTCCTCTTGTTATACCTGTGCCCTGACAGTGAGATTCTAACCAATAACGTGGGAACATCGTCATCCGCAAGTCTGCCTCCCAGCCACACACCATCCTCACTTGGAAATGTATCCCTGTTCCTTCATCGTCACTGAGCCGAAAGTCAAGGTCCCTTGCTAACAGCACTGTGGGTGCACCTACACCAGGGCCAGGAATTTATGGCCCCTCCCGTCTGGCGGGATATTAATGGAGATACAAATGGCTCGCTGCATCGGCCAGGGGGAGACACACCATGGCGGGGCCATAAAATCCTGGCCCAGGTGTATTGCAGTGGGTTAAGAAGGCAGCTCACTACCGCCTTCTCATGGGCAATTAGGGGTGGGCAATAAATGCTGCCCTTGCCAGTGATGCTCATATCCTAAGGATCAAATGAAAGAAACTAGTATTTGCCAACCTCCAGATTACCTATGATCCTAGGTTCACTGTTAATATCGATCATCATCATGCAGGTTACCTTTCACCTCCCCATAATATTCAAAAAGCAACGATGAATTAGTTCTATGCATTTCTTTTCAGATTTTGAGCTGTACACCTTCAAGTTTGTCTGGATTCAGGAGTTTGAATTACTGCCTCCTTTTCCATATAGGCACATGCTGCACTTGCTCAACAAATTCCTCGGTGATTTTCTTCCATTTCGCACAGAAGCCTACAGCAATCTCCAATTATTAATTGTCTTCTCTCGTATTGCAGCTGAATTGATGAGACCTTGCTTCATTGAAGGTTGAATCTCAAAAATCGCTTTTACTAATGAGATAGACTATTTCCTCAATTTAATTATTACGTGCTTTCCAACCATCTGAAAACTCAATACATAAGAGCTTCACATCGTTAGGTTTTAATCATGTCTCCAGTAAACTGATTTTATCCACTGCTTCATTCCATATACAATCTTCAAACGATGGCTGCTTTGGCATGATCCTCCAAAGAACAGAAACAGAGTGTTATGTCACTGCCAGCAGCTTTATCATTAAATCTTACAGCACTGGAGGAGGCCATTCGACTCAGCGTGTCTGTGCTGGCTCTTTGAAGGAACTATTCAGTTAGTCCCACTCCCCTGTTCTTTCCCCATAACCCTGCAAATCTTTCCTTTTCAAGTATATATCCAATTCCCTTTTGAAAGCTGCTATTGAATGTGTCTAGTTGGCGTCACTTTCATCGCTGAGTCACAGGGTTGTGGGTTCAAGCCCTGCTCCAGGATGTCAACACGGTAATCTAGTGCACTCCAGTGCAATACTAAGGGTGTTCTGTACTGTCAGAGGTGCCATCTTTCAGATGTGATGTTAGGATTGGACCCTGTCCACCATATCAGTGGATATAAAAGATTAAATGCCACTATTTCAAAGAAACACAGGCTTAAATTTATAGCAACAAATAATGCAAGAGAGTGAAGACATACAGTTTCCAGCACTATGTCAATGCCACTTATGAAAATCACTTTAGAACATGAAGTTGAGTGCAGGCCCTTCTGAGTTTCCATGGAGCTATAGAATGTCACAGACCATGGAGCTCACTTTATCTTAGAACAAGCGAAAAGAAATCTCCTTCTCTTCAATCCCCCCTCAAAGACCTCAGCGTTACTCTGCTTCAAACATTTGTTGAACTTTTATGTGATACCTCTAATCATGTCCTTTAGTCAAAGGTCCTGTCTATCAGAACTTGGCCAACACATCTCCAGCTAAGGTTTCTTTTTCATCCACCACACCCCCAGCTGGTTCTGGCTCTCTCTTCTTCCTCAGCAACACACCTTCAAGCAGAGGCTCGACTTCCATGTGTTTGCTAATGACACTCAGCTTTACCTGTCCATTGCTACTCTCAATCCCTAGACTGGCCCTGCACTGAGTATCTAACATAAAGTCATGGATGTAATACAGCTTCCCAAAGCTCAACATTGGGAAGACTCAAACCATCCATTTTATATCCCACCACTAACTTCGCATTCCTTCAACTCACTCTATTTCTCCCCTCTTCCCTAGCCACACAGTTAAGCTGAAGCAGATCACTCAGAATCATGGCCTCCTGTTCAACACATTCAAGGTGCATGTGTCCTATTGGAAAGAGTAAAGATGTAATGGAGTGAACATAGTTAGGGGACTGATAAGAGAAAATCAACACTAAGTCAACAGGTGTGAAGAATAGACTATAAGACACTTAGGCAAGATAGGAACAGTTACCCAGATAAGTGTGCGCACAAATACATGTAGCATAAGAAATAAAATAAGTGAGTAAGAAGCAAAAATCCATCAACTGTTACAAAGACCTGGTTAAAACCTCAGTGAGATTGGTAACCAAATATTCCAGACGAGAGGATCTTCAGAAAAGACAAGACAATCGGGAAAGGAGGTGAAGCAGCAATGTTGATAAAATTCTCATCCTTGTTTTCAAATCCTTCTATAACCTCCCTCCTTTCTATCTATGATATGTCCTCCACCCCAAAAAGCCTCTCAATATCTGGAATTCTGAATTCTTCCAACTCTGGCCTCATGAGCATACCTGATTTTGATCGCTGCAATCTTGGTGGCCATGCCTTCAGCTGGCTAGCTCCTAAGCTCCATTATTCCCTCCTTAACCAACTCCACCTCTCTACCCCTCTTTCCTCCTTTAAGATGCTCCTTAAAACCTACCTCTTTGACCAAGCTTTTGGCCACCTGACCTAAATCTCCCCATGTGTCTTGGTGTCAAATATGATACTTGTATCAAGTTAGAGGCGCTATATAAATATAAGCCATTGGTGTCAGAGAAGCCTAATTGATAATTACTGTAGTAGGAAGCAGGGATTTCATTAAGAGTAATCGGGCAGTGGACTGCCTTGGTTAGCGTTAAGGAACAGTAAAGGATAAAAGACTCTGTTGGGAGAAAAGACTCTCCTGATAGTAGCATTATAGAGCAAGAATACCTGGATGTGTGCAGCTCTCACAACACTCAAAAAGCTTGACACCGTCCAGGACAAAGGAGCCCGCTTGATTGGCACTACATCCACAAACATTCACTCCCTCCACCACTGACGCACAGTAGCAGCAGTGTGTACCATCTACAAGATGCAGGAAGTCACCAAGGCTCCTTAGACAGCACCTTCCAAACCCACAACCACTGCTATCTAGAAGGACATGGGCAGCAGATAGATGGGAACGCCACCACCTGAAAGTTCCCCTCCAAGTCACTCACCATCCTGACTTGGAAATATATCGCCGTTCCTGTGTCAAAATCCTGGAACTCCCTTCCTAACAGCACTGTGGGTGTGTCTACACCACTTGGACTGCAGCAGTTCAAGAAGGCAGCTCACCACCACCTTCTCAAGGGCAACTAGAGATGGGCAATAAATGCTGGCCCAGCCAGCGAAGCCCACATCCTGAGAATTAATGAAAAAAAAGATCAGCGAATCATGACTTAAAAGCAATGTGGTTGTAAAGGGAGATTTTAATTTTCACAAAGGTTGGGAGAAACAGAATAACTCAAATATTAAGAAATAAAGAAGGAAATAAAGCCAGAAGAATAGGCTTATACAAATGCCAGGAAAAGTGAAAATGCAGAGGACTGAGAGAGGTATAAAAGGATACAAAGAAAGTAAGCGGTGCAAAAGGGAACATGAAAATTCTGTTGCTGGGGATATTAAAGCTAACTGTGAAAATATATCAAGAGAAAATGTGTAGTAAAGGGAAATGTGAACACTTTAAAGACAGATGCAGGTATTGTTGGCCAGGATTTCCTGGTCAGTGAGCGGGGGTGGGGGGGGGGGGTGCTGCTCGCCGATGTATAAAATGACACGGGATGAGGTCCAGGTTGGCGGGTGCTCAGCCGAATCAGCTGTGCCCCCACCGACCTGTCAATGGCCCATTGTAGCCATTGGCAAAGTAATTAATGTAATTAGTGGGCCTGCCCGGCAGACCTTAAGGTTGGTGGGCAGGCCGGGAGCCCTGGTGGGCTTCAGAGAAAGCACGTAACTTCATCCACGGGCGGGATGAGGTTTCATGTATGTTTATAAATTTTTATTAAAAGTGTAATTGAAAGTGATGGACATCTCCCAGCTCGTGTGACAGTGTCACATGAGGGGCATGTCAGGAAAATTCTTTTTCTACTTTTAACATTTTTTAATGTGCAGACAACCTCCCTGAGGCAGCACTTAGCCTCAGGGAGATGTGTGCTCTTTCGTTCGCATGCATGAAAGAGCGCACTCCCAGCTGAGGGAATCACCCCCTCCCTGCCCGCACAGGGAGTACATAGCGCTTCCTTACAGACATCACACTGGGTAGGCCTTAATTGGCCCGCCCACATAAAATGGCGGCGTGCCCCCAACTGGGGGCACCAATCGGAGGCATGCCTCCATGCGCCCGCTCCTGAGCTTCCCCCCCCCAACCGATGGGGGCAAAATTCTGCCCCTTATATCTGTTTTCGCAATGAAGGAAGAGGATAAAATACCTGTCGGAAATTTATGAATAAGTCAAGGGTGGGGAAGGGGGATCCTCGTAGATTAAATGTCAGTAAAAAATAACGGTAATGCAGAAAACTTTCCATTTCCGGATTTGACCTGGGCAGGTTTACAGGTGAGCAGGGAACCACCCACCACCCTCCCCAAAACCCAACCCCCCACCGGCAGCAATTAGGAAAGCAATTACAATATTCAAAGAGGCAATTCATTCTGAATTGAACCTTGCGTTCTGGTTTGAACAGACAGCTCATGGATTTCCAAACTCTCTGCATCTCGCTGTGGGGTTTATGACACTTTAAGAGCCAATTTGCCCAAACCAGAACCATGAATAAACTGACCTGCACTAAATTGTACTCACCTTTCACTCTTCCCCTCATGAACAAATATTGGCTTAAATTCCCTCAGTGTGGTAAAATCCTCATCCTCATATCCTTTCACCCTAAACTTTCTCCAATCTTACAGGCATTCCTGCCTACTCTGTTCCTCTGACACTGGCACTATGTGCAATCCTCGTCTCTTCACTATCCATGTCCACCTCTCCAATGACAATGCTTTCTAGCAACTATGGCTGGAACTTCCTCCTTAAATGCTTCCACACATCCACCTCTCTCCTCATCTTTAGAAATCTTTTCAAACTGACTCCTTTTTGACCAAGTTTTTGGTCCTTTCTTCTTGACATGCATTTCCCTCAGTTACCTCTATTTATCAAGCCGTGATTTCCAAATGAATATTGTCGATATCCCGTTACATCTATACAATGGGACACAAAATGTTTCTGATACCATTCACTGAAGGTGCTTTGAGGAATGACAAACCCTGCTGTCCCAGAGAATATGTATGTCAAAATTATACTCACGATTTTTTAATATTTTTGACTTCTGGCAAATAGAGAACAAAATTAATGTTGTCACTTCAAATGCAGCCTATGTAGGCCAGCTGAAGCGATCTCTCCAAGGACAAAGAATGATCCAGTCTACATGGAACCTCTCGCCCCTGCCGAGATTTATTTTTGTATCCTGTTTCATAAGTAGAACAAGATTTTTTTTTTTATTTTACCCCTTATTGAACGTTGTCCTCACACATTCTCACTTCATTGTGGAATAGCGATGCATATAAGCAAAATTTATTGAATTTCCACTGTCAGGGAATGCCTTTGCAGATATCAAGATTCTACAAGGAGAGGAACAAATTCATTATTCAAGAGGATCATTCAGATTCCATTATATAGACTATAATTCCAGCTGAAACACCACTCTGATTGTAAAAAGGGGAAAAAAAAGGGAAATATTTCCTGAGGCTAATTTAAATGAGATCAAAAGCAGAAGGAGCCAGACTAAATTTGGATCTTCTATCGCTTAAGAACTTGCTGGGCAAGCAGCACACAAGCGTGCAGCATTTGCACTAAGTGTCACATATAATGTCCATGCAAATTTTATTTGGAGACACAATTCTGCTGTGGTTGCCACAAAAGCAATTCAGAGCAAATTAACTCAATTCACAGGGTTAAAGCAGAGTCATTAATTAAACAAAAGCCAATTTTCAGTGGCTGGCCGAGGTCGATGACACAACGAACTCAAGCCTTTGGTTACAAGCAATTGCATAGATTAAGCAACATAAACAGGCCATTCAGTCCTGCTGGTTAATGTTCCAAATGAATCGCCTGCCACCTTAATACATCTCACCCAATTACTATAACCTCCTTTATTCCCCTCATGTGATTATCTAGCTTTCCCATTCCTTTATCTTTGCAATCCATCTCACCTATCCGTTGTTACTTTGCTGAGTACAGACTGTACTCCACCAGCTCATGCTTGCAAAACAACGTCAAAATGTCTACTGTTGGATGTGATTCCAGGATTAGGCAACACTTGCTAAACAATCCCGAGTGTGCTTATCACAACCAATTTAAGATAATCGGTCAAGCTCATTATGTGGCTCATTTACACTTGCTCAAGCAACATACACGCATTTGGAAGGGCCCATTCTCTGCAAATAAAAGGGATGTGTTCAAACGTTGCACTATTATTGAATTACCTGGATGCTTGGGGAGCTTCTAGCTCCCTGCTGCTTTCTCCACAGCAGTACCTCAGCCAAAGTCAACTTGCCAGCCAATCAGCAGCCAGCCTTTCTCCTGCTGTATAAATTATTGTCATCGTTTGAAATTTGGCATTCTTGCATCTGTCCTGCTGAGTGCAAGTCAAAAAGCTTGGGCAACATATCTCTCTTTTCAGAAATATTCAAGCTCTGTGCTATCGAGCAAGCATTGTTACTTTGCTCAATCAGTAACTGCCTAATTTGTTAAGCGGGCACAGTAAAGCCTGTCAAACAGTCCACCTGTAAAATCGGTGACAGTGCTCTTAGGACAGGGAGAAAATAAATGAGCTTGGGTTCTTTCTGCTGACCATTTAGGGGAGATGGTGGCGTGGTGGTATTGTCACTAGGCTGGTAATCCAGAGACCAAGGGTAATGCTCTGGGGACCAGGGTTTGAATCCCACCGCAGCAGATGGTGGAATTTGAATTCAATAAAAACCTGGAATTAAAAGCCTGATGAAACCATTGCTGATTGATGTAAAAACCTATCTGGTTCACTAATGTCCTTTAGGGAAGGAAATCTGCTGTCTGAAAGTCTGCTGTGGTTGGCTCTTAAATGCCCCCTGAAAAAGGGCAATTAGGGATGGGTAATAAATGCTAAACCTAGTCAGCGATGCCCAAGTCCCATGAATGAATAAAAAAAAATTTGCTCCAGTGACCCCTGCTACAAGGCACGGTGTGAGCGGACACGATGCTGGCCATTGCTCAGTGGCAGCAATCTCTCGTCTCAGCCAGGAAGTTGTGGGTTCTAGTCCAACTCCAGAAGCTAGAGGACAAAATCTGAGCTGATATTCAGGCCTCTTGTGCATTTCTGATTTTAACTGGTGGCCGTGCCTTCAGCTACCCAGGTCCCAAGCTCTGGAATTGTCTCCTGAAACCTCTCTGTTTGTCTACCTCATTTTCCTCCTTTACGACAGTTCTTAAAATCTAACTCTTTGACCAAGCTTTTGCCCATCTGCCCTCATATCCCATGATGCGACTTGGTGGCAGAATTGGTCTTGTAACGCCGCTGGCAAGGATATTACGGCACCACCGGAGTGTGTCTCCCCCACCCCCCCGATATGTACGGTGAGCCGTTTAAATCTCCATTCAGTTCGGCGGGACCGTAATAGCGCGCTGGGCAGGAGGGACGGTAAAATCCTTGCCCCTGTGAAGTGCCTTGGGACGGTTTATTATGATAAAGGTACTATATAAATTAGCTGCTGTTGTTGATACTCCCAGCGCAGTAGCGGCGGTGTGCTGCACTGTTAGGTGTGCTGCCTTTCGGATGAACTGTCAACCGAGCCCCTGTGTACCCTCTCAGTGGTACATTATAGATCCTGGGGTGCTATCTGAAGAAGAACAGGGGAGTTCTCCCTGGTGTCCGAACCTATCCCTCAAAGCGTTAAATCAGATGATCCAGCTAATTATCTCATTGGTGATTGTGGAACTTTGTTAAGTGGTAACTGGTCACAATGCTTTTTACATTACAACAGCGCTTTGGTAAATTCTGATCTTGTGAAAAACACTTTAGAAATGCTTGTTGGTTCTTTCTACAAATGATCACCTGTGATGTTATTGAACAAAGACTTTCCATTCTTGTACCATGCTTCCCTCTCTGCTATTTTCAGAAAGAAAGATTGCTTTTATATAAAATATTCCATGTCCTCAGGGCATTGCAAAGTATCAGGCAGTAGATAAATTAAAATGTCATCTTGCTTGCTATAGAGGCAAAACAGGGCAGGCAGATTGTGGACAGCCAGGCCCCACACACAACACTGAACCTCCACCGGTGGCTTAAGCACATGTAAAAGGTCGGACAGAGATGGGCCAGCTTAGTGTGCTCCATACTCTCGTAATGATTGAGACACCCTTTATCCACTTGGAGCACCACTTAATTTGCTGGGAGAAGCAGAAAAGCATATGAAGAGACAACCACTCCCCACCCCTTCCAAGGACAATCAGTGAAAAAAAAATAAATGCTGGCATTTTGTGGAATACTTCAACAAGAAACAAATTTAAACCTTGAAGTTATAGGGAGATGGCAGTGGAGTGGTAATGCCATTGGACTGGTAATCCAGAGACCGCAGGCTAATGCTCTGGGAACATGGGTTCAAATCCCACCACGGCAGCTGGTGGAATTTAAATTCAATTAATAAATCTGGAATATGAAGCTAGTCTCAGTAGTGGTGACCATGACAACTATCATCCATTGTTGTAAAAACCCATTTGGCTTTCCCTAATGCTCTTCAGGGAAGGAAATCTGCAGACCTTACCTGGTCTGGCCTACATGTGATTGACTGACAGCAACAGCGGTTGACTCCTAACTGCCCTCTGAAATGGCTGAGCAAGACATTCAGTCCGAGGGCAATTAGGGATGGGCAACAAATAATGGCCTTGCCAGTGATGCCCACATCCCATGAATGAATAAAGGAGAAAAAACGGACACAGAGAAATGTTCAATGTAGCGTATTCACAGTCAGCTCGTGCTAGCAGCTGAGGTGTTAAAATCCGTTTGCTAATTTGGGGATCGTTTAGGTTAAGGGCAGAATTTTCTGCCTGTCGGGTGGGTGGGCCCGACCCAATCTCCAGCGGGTGGGGAGCCGATCCCCGCAGGAGAAGCAGGCCCCACCTCCAGTTTACGTGGGCGGGCCAATTAAGGCCCCCCCAGCGTGATGTCCCCCGGGAAGCGCTATGCGCTCCCTGTTCGGGTGGGGGGGGGTTGATTTCCCAAAAGCGAGAGTGCGCTCTTATCGCACATGCACACGAAAGAGGGCACATCTCCCTGAGGCTAAGTGCAGCCTCAGGGAGATCGCTGACAGTTTTAAAAACATTAAAAACAGAGAAAAAAAAAATCCTTAACATGTCCCCCTCATGTGACAATGTCACATGAGATGGGACGTGTTTATAATTTACATAATAACTTTATTAAGCTTTTTAAAACCCTACATAAAACCTCATCCCGCCGCTGGATGAGGTTTCATGTTTTCTCTAGTTGCCGCCGGGGCTCCTGGCCTGTCCGCTAACCTTAAGTTTGGACGGGCAGGTCCTTTAATTGTTTAAACGATCCTGCCAATGATCTCAATTGGCCATTGACAGGTCAGCGGGCCCGCAGCTGATTTTGCTGCGCCCCCACCTTCTTGAAAATTTAAATGGGGCGGGGTGACGTTGAGGGTTCCGCCCGACATCATCCCGCCTCATTTTACCCGTCAGCGAGCAGGCCCCGCCCCCCTGCTCACCGACAGCAAAATTCAGCCCTAAGATTTAAAGTTGAGTTCTGTGCAAGATGTCAGCTAGTGAGAGGAGCTGGGGTGTAGCAAACTACACATTGGGATAAGGAATTGATAATCCATGTTACTTTTGCATGGGGCTTTAGGGACCAGAAGTCAAATTAAATGAGGAATTAAATAAATTACAACTTTAGGGTAAACAGCTGAGGAATGAGAGCTGAGACATTAAGAAAGGAAGTAAAACTAATCAACAAGGGCCCAAAGGTAAGGGGTTGCAGTGATATTAATAGACCTGTGCATTTTGGTTAAGAGAAGATTCACATACAAGTTACTAGACCTTGAAGGCCACTAAAACTGTAGTTAATGAAGACATGACTCAAGGCTGAGAATGAGGATGACTTTCATCTGATTGGCTTGAAATATTTAGCAGTGATTTGGAATTGTGGCAGAGTTAATAAGAGAGGATCTGGGGGGGTAATCAAAAGAAATGATTTAATCTGAGATAAGCAGAGAGACAAATCGATTTTGAGTGGAAATCTGAGACCTAGATAAAGATATTGAAGAAACAAAGCATGCCTTGAGGGAAAATCAACACATTTAAAGGGCATTGCATGTTAGGGGAGATTAAAAAGGTAAAGGGATTTGATGGAGCAGATACAGATAAGCCTATTTTTAATTATGAGAATCCAGAAAGTGGTGGGGATGGGAGGGTGACACATTTTTAAAATTAGAACTGGGCCATTGAGGAGTGAAATTAGGAAACAATCTTCACCCATAGGGAAGCGGAAATGTGAAATTCTATGAATATCGATGGCCGGTGAGCTGAAATATTCAAACGTTTTATTTGGTAAGGGGTTCAAGGGAAATGGAGCTAAGGAGAGTAAATGGAAGTACAGAGCAGCTACGGTCTCAATGAGTAGCAAAACAGGCTTGAGGGCCTGAATGGCCTATTCCTAGGGCAGAATTTTGAGCCCGGCGGGTGGGCTCCCTGCCGTGCTGGGTGGGGACGGACGGAAAGCAAACTGTCGCCGGCGATCGGCGCTGCACCGTGATTTCACACTGGCGGGCCAATTAAGACTCGCCCATTGTGAAACGTGAGCAACGGCGCTCAGCGCTGCCTGTGTGGGCAGGGGGATGAGGGTGAGTGGACCCAGCACAAACTTCACGCATGCGCGTGAGTGGGCGCTGCATAATCTTCCTAAGGCATGGAGCTGCCTCGGAGAAATGAAGCGATATATATATATATATATATATATATATAAAAAAGAAAATAAAAATGTTATAAAACATGTCCCCTCACATGACTCTGTCACACGAGCAGGGGCATGTTATTAATTCAATTGCAAGACTTTTATGATATTTTTACTCACTTCTGGAAATCTCATCCCGCCCATGGGTGAGGTTTCCAAAGAATTGCAAAGGCCGCTCGGCCTTTTCACCTGCCCGCCAACAGTTAGCGGGAAAAAATGTCACTTAGTTGATTATTTAGCGGCCTTACAGGGCTTTTAGTTGTCGGCGGACGTGCTGCCGACTCTGGTGCGCACCCACCCGACTGAACTATCGCGCGACTGGGCGTTACCATTGGCACGCCCGGCCGACGCCAACGTGCGTCGTTCCACGCTCGAGCAGGTGGGGCGCGCCGAGCGGGAACTTCTGCCCCTAACGATCCTCTAATTTTGTGACAGCCATTTTGCTGGCATAGGAAAAGCGCAAGAGACAGATGTAACATACGGCCTGCTGAACTGGATCTGCCATTCAGTATGATTCTGGCTGATCCTGAGTTTAACCTGCACTTTCCCGCCTGCTCCCTATGTTCCCTCATTCCCTCAGACACCAAAGTCTATCCCAGGCTTAAACGTATTTAACAATGGGGCCACCATAATCCGCTGGGCCAGAGAATTTCAAGGGTTCACAATGCTTTTGAGTGAAGAAACCTCCCCTCATCTCAGTCCTAAATAATCAGCCCTTTCCCCTGAGGCTGTGCCCCCCCCCACCGCCACCCTGTGTTTTAGTTTCCCCGATCAGCTGAAACAATCTCTCGGCGTCCACCCCCAACAAGCTCCTCCAGGAAACAGCACGGGTAGAATTTTGCCCTGGTCGGGTGGCAGACAGACCCAGGAGAGGCCGTGGAAGCAACCGCTGCCCGCGATCAGGGCCCTGGCTGCAATTTCACGCTGTCGGGCCAATTAAGGCCAGCCCGGCGTGAAACACACACTCAGCGCTGCCTCTGTGGGGGGGGGGGGGGGGTCGGGGGGGGGAGGTGTTGCGGTGGGGGGAGGGGGATAAGCTCGGAAGTTCGCACATGGGTGCGGGTACTCGTAGGAAAAGCTCCCTCAGGCACAGAGCTGCCTCAGGGAGATGAAGGTTTTTGAAAGTAAAAAAATATTTTTACAGTGTTAATGACGTGCCCCCTCATGTTTCGCCGTCTCACGCTATCGTCATTCCTTCACCGTCACACGAGCAGGGACATGTTAGAAATCAGTTTGAAAAATTAAAAAATTTATTTTTTAATGACCGGTCGAATCCTCATCCTGCAAAAAAAAAAATCCAAAGGCCACTTGGGCATTTTCACCTGCCCACCATCTGGAAAGTTGGATGGGCAGCGCAAAATTTCATTTAAATAGATCTTTGATGGCCCTCATCGGCCTGTTGATTGTAGGCGGGCACGCTGCCGACTCCCAGGCGCGCCGGCCAAGCGAAATATCGCGCGAGTGCGCGATGGAGTCAGGATGCTCGTCCGACATCATCGCGCATCGTTTTACGCTCATTCAGGTCGGGCGTGCACCCTGCCCAGCCAATGCAACATTCTGCCCTACGTTTCAGTGAGTTTGCCTCTTACTTTGGTACACTCGAGAGAATATAGGCCCAATTTGCTCAGAGCTTAAAAAGGGATAGAAACAAATATTGATACTTCCTGATTATTCAATTTGCTTTTAAATTAAATTGTGTGAAATATTTTGAGGGGGGAATGAAAATACATTATCAGTGAGTTGCAATCTATCTGATATAAAGATTCTGGTGTGCATCTTTTTATCTGATTATGTAGTTGCTTCTGTGCTAAATTTCTTTTCTGGTCATTGATATATTACATCTCTCCAGGGCATGTATACACATACAGAAAGATGTCTTCGATTTGCAGTCAGCATTAAGAAAGATCATTGGTTATCATAGAGAAAAAATGTAATTACGGAAGTGTTTTTATGAAATGCTTCAAACATCCCTCCTAATGTTCCTTCATTAGTTACAACATTTAATGTAAAACATTTTTTTTAATCTTTTATTTGTGCCAGAATTGATTTGCTGATGTAAAATATGAATCATACTTCTGGAATCCAATAAATGAGGTTGTTTAGTTAATTCATTGGATCTTTACAATGAAGGAATATGGTAGTAGTAGTAGTTACATATCTCTGGACCCTCAAATTAGCCTGTGAGACTCCAGCATTCAAAATGCACTGCAGCAGCTCGCCAGGCCTCCTTCAGCAGCACCTTCCAGCCCATGACCTCTACCACCTAGAAGTACAAGGGCAGCAGATGCATGGGAATATCATCACCTGCAAGTTCTCCTCCAAGCCGCACACCAGTCTGATGTGATATTGCATTCCTTCACTGTTGCTGGATCAAAAACCTGGAACTCCTTCCCTAACACTGAGTCTACATACATCGCAATGTTACAAATGTGAAGCTTTATAAGATGGCTATCTTTAAACTGTATTGTTTAATGCAAGGTAAAATGGAGCAGTGGACCCAGAGCCAAGCAATGAGACTTCATACTAGTTTTGCATGGAGACAAGTACGTGTGACTTAGTTGCCATGGGGTCAGGGGCCCAGATCAAAACCTATTGAGAAAGGTGCAAACTTTAACACCTGTATACAAAGGAGGGGACAGTTGACCTTACCGTTGCAAGACTTATAGATGCAGGGATCCTGGAGAGAGAGTGAGCGATGCTGCTACATTTTCAAAGCAAAGAAGCTACAGCTAAGAAAGTAGGATGCTTTTAAGAATAAGCTCCCTGTATAGAAAGAAGATGGGGCTTTTTGAGAATGAAGAACCAAAGATTCACCAAAGTGGACCTTATGGCTGGAAGTCCATTCAATTATGTTCAGAATATTGAGTGATGGAGAATTTTTTTAAAAAGGACACTGGAAGACTCACTGTGATCTGGCAGGGAGAAGCAAGCCTGCTGAAATGCCGGGGAGGGGTTTGGATTTCAATCCAGAAGGCTACATTTCTGCTGAGAGTGCAGTGTAAAGTATAAATGTAGTATGGGGTTTCCGGTCATGTTCACAAGTTCACAAGGAATACCTTTTCTGAAGTTTAGTTGCCTACTACATAATGTTAGCTGATGTCAATTTCAATTTTTTTTGTTACAGTAAAAGCCTTAAAAGTTGAAATCTTGCCATGTGATCCTTTGAGTCAGTCCCTGGAAATTTCTATCGCTTTTTTAAATCTAACGGTATCTAGGGGAATTGTAACAACATGGACTGCAGCAGTTCAACGAGGCAGCTCACCAGCCCCTTCCTCGGGGCAATTAGAGGAAAGGCAACTCACCCACCACTACCTAATTCAGGGCAATTAGAAATGGTCAATAAATGTTGGCCTTGCCTGTGGTGCTCATAATCCACGACTGAGCATAAAAAAAATGTTTATTACTTTTAACTGATTCTCCTGCTGATTAGTGGAGTGTAAACCTAGTTGAATTAAATGGGTTAGAGCAGAGCAGAGAGAGGCATTTTGGACATATATGTCAAGCATTTGCTCCACCAATATTCCCAGTGAGTAATTTTGGATTCCGACTTTATGGAAGGAAGAACACCTTACTGGTAATGCTGGAGTTGATGGAATAATAAAGGCACCCAGGGTAAATATGTTCCAATTGGACACTCAGGGCACAGTTATCTCGATGGACTACAAATTGTTACCACATCAGGATGTCATTGATACTTTGGAATTTTCTAACTTTCTATGGAAGCGTTACACAAAATCATAGGATTTCTTTTGCTTGCAATTAATAGCTTCTTGCAGTACTACAGGATGTGGGTTTATCATAAAGACTTTGCTCCACAGCATTATAACATGTGTCTTTGATTTTATTTATTGCTGCACAACTGCTTTTATAAGCATTGTGTCAATTAATTGTCAATGGGCTGTTGTAGAATGGTCAAGAACACCACATTTGCCCAGGTAACCGTAGGTATTTTGAGAGTAACTCTTTTTTTTTAATTGATCCACAGGCAGGATATGGGCATCGCTGGCTGGGCTAGCATTTATTGCCCATCCCTAGTTGCCCTTGAGAAGGTGGTGGTGAGCTGCCTTCTTGAACCGCTGCAGTCTATGCGGCGTAGGTACACCTGCAGTGCGGTTAGGAAGGGAGTTTACACATGATATAAATATAAGTATTAAAACATTTCAGGAGTGACACAATCGGTTAGTTTTCTGCAGTTCATGCAGCCCAATTCACATTTCATAAATCTGACTGCTGTAAAACTGCTGCAAACTGCTAATTCGATAGATAGCCATTTAAAATCAGCAAAAAAAGGCACCATCAGAAAATTTTAACTAAAACAGACAAATATATTTTAATTCAATACACCTTTTAATATCAGCCTTCCCATACAGTACGCAAGATAATCACAAACCCTTTTTGCTGAAATCTGGGATTAACGACTAAGGTCAAAGCTGGAAGCAAATTTTTCGGCTTATGGACTGCTCAATCAAATCCCTCTTGGAATCAACTCTGATGTTGTAACGCATCTAAATTGAGCTGCTGGCCATTAATTGTAAATGCACTTGCAGTTGCTTTAGTTCTCCAGGTTGTTAAAACTGCTCAATTAGCTGAATCCCTACATAGATGTGATATTTGGCGTTGACAATTACGATTGTTTGACAGAGGAGCCTTCTGTTTTAATAAGGACCCCTCGATACTGTATTGTACACTGACAAAAATAAATCACAAGTGATGACTTGATGTGCAGTATGACTCAGTGGTGTGTTTCGATACCTGTTGCATTGTCATACCATGATTAACCTTCCTCAGTAGCAGTAATAACTCTAATGCCATTGGATGCATATTAAAATGAAAAACCAGGCCGTAGCATAATAATGACATTCATTCGCACAATGAAACCATTAAAATTGGTTGCTATTAGCTATAAAATGCCATCAAATGTAGAAAACCTGTCAAATTAACTGTTCCAAAGCTCACCTCAAGCAGGCACAAGGATCCAATTAGACTCAGAAATGCAGAATTTGTGGTATAAATATATGCAATTTAATGCACAATTCTGACAGGCCACTGCATAACGTAGCTTTAATGGTAGATGAAACTGTCTTCCATTGTGCTTGAATTAAAAGCACTGTCTTAAAGGTGAGGATGTTACAGTTCTTCCAGTACCTACAGTGCGTCACATTCTTGCAAAGGTGACTTTATTAATAGCACAGGAAGACCTCATTCTAATTTATTCCAAAAAGAGCGACATGATACTGTGGCACTGCAACATATACAATTCTGTGATCGCTTTAACCATTCTAGGTGACAACAGCTGCCAGTTCCACAGCCCCCAAATTTTGCAGCTAAACGAGCTGCAAATGTTTTTTTTTTCCCCTTATAAAGAGAAGTGACGCCAGCAGGGCAAATTAGATTATTAGATTTAGATTATTTCCATTTAAAAGCTTTCATCATCATGCCTGGTTTAGCTAGTGCTGCCCATATAAATGTTGGCAGAACACAGGTATTAGTCCGTGATGCTGATACAACTAAAGCAGAAACAGGAGAAACGGGTGGGGGGGGGGGGTGCGGGGGGTTGGTGAGGGATTTTCTGCACCTGCCCCCAGGGACCTTCCGGTCCCACCACAAGCCAATGGGCTTCTGGCTGGGGGGGGTCACCTTGCCCGCAGTGGGTCCCACCCGTGACAGGGCCAGAAAATCCTGGCCAGAAAGTGGCACCATAGGTTCTGCTGACTGAGGAATGAGGGGCGGAAAACACAATGAAGAGCGGTGGTCAACCTAAGCTCTTAAGGAAAGAGGGTGATGGTGGAACAGTGGTTGCATTGCTGGACGAATATTCCAGAAGCTTAAGCTAACAATGCAGAGATGTAAGTTCAAAACCCACCGTAGCAGCTCGTGAATTTAATTGAAGAGCCCTGGAATTTAAAAAATAACACTGTTTCAGTATTGATAATGTAATCATGAAGCTCTGGATCGATGCAGAAACCCACTGGGTTCACGAATGTCCTGCAGGGAAGGAAATCTGCCTCCTTCTTGCGCTGGCCCATAAGCGACTCCGGACCCACAACAATGTGGTTGACCGCCCTCCGAAGTGGCCGACCAAACCACTTGGCTGCACAAAGATGGGCAATAAATGCTGACGTCGGCAGCACTGTCCACATCCTGTGGACGGGTTATAAGCAAACTATACAGCCTCCTTCTAATATATGGCCCAGATCTTTGGGTCTCCATATCGTCGGAGATCGGACATACCACCCACCCACCACCCCCCACCCCACAAGATGCACGGTGGAACTTCCAAGGGATGCCAGGAAACAGGGGAATTCTCCAGGAATCTGAACTTCGAGTGGGCAATTCCCCTCTTTTCTGAGACACCTCCGAACAATTCTCTTACTCTTAGCTAGAGTCAGGGATTATGGACAGTTCTGACTTACTTAGTTGGATGGTTATCCAGGAAATAGACATGAAAATCCTAGTGTAACTCCTGGGTAACAGCACAACTAACACCCCCAATCACTCACTGTGACCCCTCCCTCCGACTACCCACACTGACTCCCTGACTACCCACTCCCCAATTAAGCCCTGACTCCCACCCCCAACCCCACCTGACTGGCCCTCACAACCTGACTAACCCCTGACTTACCCCCTGACCCACCTATCGCCCTACCATCCTACCACCCCACCCACCTACCACCTAACTCACCTGTCACTCTACCCACTCTAACCATCTCACCCACTCTATCCATTCACTAACATTCATACTGGGCGTTTAATCTTACCTTACAGCGGCTCATGCTGTAGAAAGGGGGTGCATCTTCTGGGCTGATTGCCTTCACTGGTCTTTGTGTGGATTCCTGCACTAAGGGAGTTCTCCTGCATCGAGGATCGGAAGTCTGGTCCTTTTTACACATATCCAGGTAAGTGGGTAGTTTTCTGCTTGATCAGCGCCACACACAGCAGTTCCCACTCTGATCGGAAGATTTACGTCTAAATGTACGAATTTAGATATCCACCTCAGTGCTTTGCTACCGAGCCAATTCCCCATGATAAATTTGTAAGGAAATCCATGAAAGGATGAAATCCACCTATTAACACTCGGCCTGGAACACTTAAAACACACGCACACATGTGCACACACACACAGGTGCACACACACACAGGTGCACACACACACATGAATGCACACACATTAATGCCCACAGTTCCGCACAAATTCCATGCTTCCAAGGTGCAGCCTGAAGCTGAGGCATTTTGCTGACAGAAAGTGAAGGGAAATTGGAAGCTGCATATTTCTCACCAAACTGGCAGGGATCAGAGAGACATGCATCTGATCCAGGGAGACATCAGCCAGGTTTTTGTCAAGGAGATGGGTAACCGGAGTCGGGAACATTCCCTGGAACTACTACTCTTGTATCAGGTGGTGTGTGCATGGGCTGGATAAGGGCCAGCTGCCTCTGAAGGAAGGCCCAAGGCGGCAATGGAAGTGGGTGAATCGTGAGGCCAGTAGATTGGAAGGCCCATCTCTGCTTACTGGAATAACAGCCCAGTTGTATTCATGGTTGTTAGGCCTTCTAGCCCTCATCCTTTCACCCCTACCACCCAACTCCCATGCCCCCTCCATGCCACTTCATATCCCCTATGCCCTCCGCCCACCATGCCCCTCCTTTCCCCCTCACATCTACCAAGCCTCTTCCATCCAACCATTACACACTCCATCTACCATGCCTGCTTCATGCCCCCTGTATCTCCCATGTCCATGCCTCCTCCATTCCTCCATGCTCCTTTCATGCCCTCATTCCCCCTCTATGCTCACTCACCCAGTATGCAATAGGTAAGCAAACAATGAGTCATGTAATAGTGGCAAAACTTTGAAATGCTCATGAAAATAAAAAACAGTCATTTAAAAATCCCTTGGAAAACAATTGCACCTCTTACCTTCTCATTAAATTGTCAATCAAACACAGTTAGTCAAATTCCCATTGTGAAAACCTCTAATTTTGTCCAAATAAACACACAGGTGCTGAAAAACTGTTTCAAAGAAATATAAAGTTATTACAAGATAATGAAGATGCTAACCAAATAACCCTTGCAGCCCCCTTTGCAACTGTTTAAGCAAACTACTGCCAGGCCATGTCCATTAACCATTCTTGGAGCTCAGCCAAGCATTCATCCAACATTGAGACACAGTGATAGCAGTGTGTACCATCTACAAGATGCACTTCAGCAACTCACCAAGGCTCCTTCGAAAGCACATCCTAAACCCACAACCTCTAATACCTAGTAGGACAAGAGCAGTAGACGAATGGGAACACCACCACCTGAAAACTCCCCACCAAACCACAAGCCTTTTCTGACTTGAAACTATATTGTCGTTCCTTCACTGTTCCGGGATCAAAATCCCAGAGCTCCCTTTCTAACAACACTGTGAGCGTAGCTACACTGGATGCAGTGGTTTAAGAACATGGCTCAGCACCACCTTCTCAAGGGCAACTAAGGATGGGAAACAAATGCTCACCTTGTCAGCAATATCCGCTTCCCATGAAAGAATTTTTAAAATGAGCGGTTAGTTCTATTTCTGCATTTCCCAATATCATGGATGCACTCATTCCACATGAGAGAGTGTACCACTGACCATATTGATAAAGGCAGGAAAAGAGGTGCCCAGGGATTGTTTCCTGCAACAGGTGGTCTTAGGCGCCTGTTTTATGACTGAAAAAAAAAAGTCACAAATTTCTAAGCCAATCGCCGATAAATCATTGAAAAGAAAACAGCACATTCTCCAGCAGCAACATTGCAAAATCTTGTTTCAGTCGCCAATTAGGATTGTAGACATACGTCTGTGCATGTTTCTTTTACTTCCTGAATTTATAATCTTAAAAAACCTGCTTTTAGAACCCAGGAATCTTTAATGAGCTCCTGTCACTGCCAATATCTGTTTAAAAAAAGTCACCTTCTGTGCTAGTCCTGCAGGGCAAAGAATGGGCAGCCTCCTACTGGGGAACGGTGTCCTGGGAAGCAACCTTTATGGCACTCCAGCACACTTAATAAATGTACTGTGCAACACCATTACTTTCCGTTGCTGGTGCTGCCTCTTAAATGTCACGATGAAGGAGAGCTGAAAGAACAATTCTTTAAGGTTCATTTAAATCGCTCTTTAAGCACCGCAGGGAGCAGACTGAGGAGTATGAAGTGATTGCGTCAGGTTCTGGGTTGCCATGCCACCTGAGCGTAGACTACTGTTCACTGGACTGTGGCACCAGCTGGGCTAGATTTTGTTTGATATATTTGAATTATACCTTATTAAAATTCTTATTCACCTTATTCCACTGTACCTTTTTATTTGTTTGGTGTCAATTCAGGGTTTTTCTGTCCCACTACCATAGCCACATTGTAGTTCGATTAAAAACAAATTCTCCACAAATGCTTGCATTACACTGAAACATCTGATCTAAAGTAGATGTCCTGTACAATGCAATGATGCACAACAATGGTCAGGTAGGACTTCAGTGATTTTCTTTTTCTGTTACCTTTAGGGCTGAGTTTCAACCAAATGGAAGAAAAAAAGAACAACATTACATTTATATAGTGACTCTCACAAGCTTAGGGTGTCCCAAAGTGCTTCACAGTCATTGAAATAACAATTAAAAAATGTAGCCACTGTTGCAATATTGGAAATGTGGGAGCCAATTTATGTACAGCAAGCTCCCAGAAATATAATGTGATAGTGACCAGGTAATCTGTTTAAGTGATGTTGTCTGAAGAATAAAATATTAGCCGGGACACTGAGGAGAACTGCTCTGCTCTTGTTCAAAACAGTGGCATGGGCCCTCTTATTTCTACCTGAGAGGGCGGATGGGACACCATTCCAGCAGCACGCCTCCCTTGTGCCATGTGGAATAGAACAGTGTTTTAAGGATGCACATTAATAATGCAAATTGTCCAGGAGCTTGTGGCGAGGAAAAGTGAATCATAAATCACATGTGATATGCACCATTCCATTAGATTCACCACATGGCATCCCACCATTAGCTTCCCCATGAATTTAATGAAAATGCTGCATATGAATATTAATTCTCCATTACACTCACCACAGAAAGTCAAGTCTAGTAATTAGCGATGAAAACAATGTGATAAATGTTAATGACTGCCAATCAACCTCTCTGTCTCAGATAGTGTAGTCTCATTCCTCCTGGCAGTGAATTATTGTTGGAGATTTAAAGATGTCAGATATTAAATGTAATTATTTTCTTACTTTTCCTTTCTGTCTCTTTTTCTCTTTTTTTTTATCCCAATATGTTTTCCTCTCTTTTTTTCGCTCCTGTATTTCCTTTCACAGGCTTTCTCTGTCATTCTACTTATCTCTCAACATTTACATTTCAATTGTTAAGGAGTTAGAACTTGATCCTGCCATTTGCAGAGGTCTCAAATGCCCTGTCGCTCCCATTGCAGCAATATCCAGCAAGTTAGAGAGCAAAAATTTTTTGATGCAGGAAAATGTCTAACTAGCTGCGAGATGCCTTGTTGCAGAAAATCTCAGCCCATATTTGTGTGATCTCGCTGGTCCCCAGGAGGACAGGATACACAACGTGTTAAACTATCGGCCCAGAACTTTTTGCAGTGGGACATCTCGTGGTGTGACCTTGCACTCTTCAGCTGAAAAAGTTTCACAGCTGTAAGCTGCAGGAAGTGTGAGCTAAAAGGAGGATTTAGATACAGCAAAATAAAGAAAAGCTGCTTATAAAAACTGAAAGATTGATATCAAGAGGATAGCGATTTAAAATGATTGGCAAAAGAACCAGAGGCGACAAGAGGTAAGACAATTTTTATGTAATGCATAGTTAGGATTCCACTGTCTGAAACGGTGGTTAAAACAGGTTCCATAGGAGCCTTCAAAAGGCAACTGGATAAAAATTTGAAGGAGTAAAATTGCAGGGATATGGGTAAAAATTGGGAATCGGAGTAAGGATTGTTCTTCAGTAACCATGGGGGATTTTAGCCTACATACAGGCTGGAAAAATCAGATGGGCAAAGGTAGCAGAGATGAAGAGTTCATAGAATGTTTCTGAGGTAGCTTCTGAGAACAGCACGTTCTGGAGCCAACCAGAGAGCAGGCTGTATTGAACAACAAGATAGGATTAATTGATAACCTCATAGTGAAAGTATCCTTAGGTAGCAGCAAGCATAATATGACTGAATTTTACATTCATTTTGAGGAAGAAAAGAGTGCTTCTAAAATTAGTATTTTAAACTTAAATAAGGGCAATTATGAGGGCATGAAAGCAGAGCTAGCTAAGATGAACAAGCAAATGAGGTTAAGGTCAATAGAAGTTCAGTGGCAGACACTTAAAGGGATATTTCAGAATACACAGAATATGTACATTCCAATGAAAAAGAAAAATTCCAAGGGAAGGGCCCACCTTCCGTGATTAACTAAAAAAGTTAAAGACAGCATCAAACTTAAAAGAAAAAGTATATAATTACACAAAGACAGGTGGCAGGTCAGAAGATGGGAAAGAATATAAAGAACAGCAAAGAATAACAAAAAAATGAATAAGGAAGGAAAAATTAGAGCACAAGACAAAGCTAGCTAGTAATATAAAAACGGGCAGTAAGAGTTCCTATGGATACTTAAATAAGGAAAGTTAGAGTGAGTGTTGGTCCTATAGAAAGTGCGTCTGGGGAATTGATAATGGAAAGTAGGAAGACGGCAGATGAATTAACCAGGTATTTTGCTTCGCTCGTCACGACAGAGGACACAAGTAATATCCCAGAAATAGCTGTAAATCAGGAAATGGAAAGGAGGGAGGAAAATTACAATCACCAGGGAAGCGGTATTGAGCAAGTTGTTGGGGCCGCGGACTGACAAATCCCCAGGTCTGAATGGACTTCACCCTAAGGTCTTGAAGGAAGTGGCAAGTGAGATAATGGATGTGCTAGTTTTAATTTTCCAAATTTCTCTAGGTTCGGGGAAGGTTCCATTAGATTGGAAAATGGCAAATGTAAATCCTTTATTCAAAAAGGGAGGGAGACAGAAAGCAGTAAACTACAGGCCAGTTAGCTTAACATCTGTCACAGGGAAAATGTTAGAAGCCATTGTTAAAGATATTATAGCAGAGCACTTAGACAAATTCAAGGTTTTGTGAAAGCGAAATCATGTTTAACCAATTTATTGGAGTTCTTTGAAGGATTCTGTGTTGTGGATAAAGGGGAACCGGCGGATGTACTGTACTTAGATTTCCAGAAGGCATTTGATAAAGTGCCACATCAAAGATTATTGTGGGAAATAAAATCTCATGGTGTAGGGGGTAACATACTGGCATGGATAGAAGATTGGCTAGCTAACAGGAAGCAGAAAGTTGGCATAAGTGGCACATTTCCTGGTTTTCAGGATGTGACGAGTGGTGTGCCACAGGGATCAGTGCTAAGGTCTCAACTTTTTACAATTTATATAAATGACTTGGATGAAGGGTCCAAAGGAATGGTTGCTAAATTTGCTGATGATACAAAGTAGGAAAGTAAATTGTAAAGAGGACATAAGGAGGCTACAAAGGAACATAGATAGGTAAGTGAGTGGGCAAAGATCTGGCAAATGGAGTATAATGTGGGCAAATTTGAAATTGTCATTTTGACAGGAAGGACAAGAAAGAAGCATATTATCTAAATGGTGAGAGATTACAGAGCTCTGAGAATCAGAGGGATCTGGGTTTCCTAGAATCACAAAAGGCTAGTATGCAGGTACAGCAAGTAATTAGGAAAGCTAATAGAATATTATAATTTATTGTGAGGGGTATTGATTACAAAAGTATGGAGATTATGCTTTAGCTGTACAGGGCACTGGTGAGACCACATCTGGAGTATTGTGTACAGTACTGGTCTCCTTATATAAGAACATAAGAACATAAAAAATAGGAGCAGGTCTAGGCCATTCGGCCCTCAAGCCTGCTCCACGATTCAATAAAATCATAGCTGATCTGACCCAGGCCTCATCTCCTCTATCGTGCCAGCTCCTCATAACCCTCAACACCCTGATATTTCAAAAATCTATCTACCTCCTTTTTAAATACTTTCGGTGATTGAAGGAAAAATGATCTAAGGAAAGAGATTTAAGGAAAGATGTAAATGTGTTAGAAGCAGTTCAGAGAAGGTTTACTAGGCTAATACCAGGAATGGGCCGGTTGTCTTAGGAGAAAAGGTTGGACAAGTTAGGCTTGTATCACTGGAATGTAGAAGAGTAAGAGGCAACTTGATTGAAACTTTTAAGATCATGAGGAGTCATGACAGGGTGGATGTGGAGAGGATGTTTCCTCTTGTGGGAGAATCTAGAACTAGGGGTCACTTTAAAAATAAGGGATCTCTCATTTAAGACAGAGATGAGGAGAAGTTTTTTTCTCTCAGAGGGTCGTGAGTCTTTGGAACTCTCTTCCTCAAAAGGCAGTGGAGGCAGAGTCTTTGAATATTTTTAAGGCAAAGCTAGATAGATTCTTGAGTGTCAAGGGGGTGAAAGGTTTTTAGAGGTAGATAGGGATGTGGGTTTGAGGTCACAATCAGATCAGCCACGATCTTATCGAATGGTGGAGCAGGCTTGAAGGGCCGAGTGGCCTACTCCTGCTCTAATTTGTATGTTCAGATGTAAAAAAGCCTGCACAGACTGGATGGGACAAATTGACTCCATCAGTGCTGTATTATTCTATTATTCTATGATGAATTACATATTTAGCAGGTACATGGCTTTAATTAGGATTGTCAAATTAATTAGAAACCATTTGAAGTCACAGCCTTGAGATGAACCCGTTCTCAGCTTCTTCAGTTATCTCTTCCTTTAGCTAATAAACAGGAACCCCATGAAATATAACACGTATTATCCTACACTATAACCTATCCCTAAATAGCTACTGGGAGGCTGACCTGTAAACAATTAAATTGCAGACAGAGGCCACATATTGTTAAGTGCCCTATTTCCTTTATAATTTTTTTGTGAACTAATCTAATTAGTACTTTGTCACTGTTAAGTTATCTGTTCTACTTTTCCAGGGTAATGAGCTAAGTGTGTTTATGGGTTAACGAGTAATTATGCTCCTAAGGGTATCCATTTTTCCCCTTTGGTTCCCTATATGGTGTTAGGGAGAAGAGTGCCTTCAAGCGTCACAATTAATCAGTCGATCACTAACTGATCTCAGCAATTGATCCTTCTCGTCAACCTCAGGATATCACATTTTCACTCACGTTCAGCTTTTTTAACATCATTTCTCTGACCTTATGTGGCATCTTAAGAAACGAGCTATCTAGCTGATTGCCTCAATCAATTTCTTCCAATGAACCTATCCAAATTAGAACCCGAAATTGATGGTGAACAAGTGCCCAAGAGTTAACTTAATTAGTTTTGTGGCATTGCTAAATTGAGGAGGCCTGTCTTTCAATTATATTTGCATTGCACAGGGTATCTATTTCCTGGTCCCATGCCAGAGAGTGTCTAAATCACTTGTGTGAGGTGAAATTATGTTTCCTCCTCTTCTACCTCCTTCCTACACCACCCCTCCCCACCCCACTCCCCCCTCTGCTCTCATAAAATTTTCGCATTCCTGGATCCCAGTAAAAAAAAAAAGCTTATACTTATATAGATCCTTTAACACAACAAAACATCCCAAAGCACTTCACAAGAGCATTCAAAGTTTGAGGCTGAATCACGGAAGGTGAAAATAGGACAGATGGCCAAAAGCTTTGTCAAAGGGGTAGGTTTTAAGGGAAGACTTAAATGAAGAAAACAAGGTAGAGAGGCAGAGAGGTTTAGCGAGGGAATTCCAGACTTTGGGGCCCATAAGCAGCTGAAGGAATCATGGAATCTTAACGGCACAAAAGGAGGCCATTCGGTCCATCATGTCTACACTGGCTCTCCAGTGCCATTGCCCTGCCTTTTCCAAACACCCTTGCACACTGTTTCTATGCAAGTAATCATCTAATGCCCTCTTGAATGTCTTGGTTGAACCTGCCTCCACCACACTTCCAGGCAGTGCATTCCAGACCCGAATCACTTGTTGTGTGAAAAAGTTTTTTCTCATGTCACACTTGTTTCTTTTGCAAATCACTTTAAATCTGTGTCCTCTCGTTCTTGATCCTTTTACGAGTGGGAACAGCTTCTCCCTATCTACTCTGTCCAGCCCCCTCATAATTTTGAACATCTCTATCAATTCTCCTCTCAGCCTTCTTCTCTCCAAAGAGAACAGTCCCAGCCTCTCCAATCTATCCTCATAGCTGAAGTTTCTCATCCCTGGAACCATTCTTGTAAACCTCTTCTGCACTTTCTCCAATGTGTTCACATCCGTCCTATAATATGGTGTCCAGAACTGTACACGATATTCCAGACGAGATCTAACAAGTGTCTCATATAAATTCAGCATAACCCCCCTGCTCTTGTACTCTGCTTAATATGCCCCTATTAATAAAGCCCAGGATACTATATGCTTTATTAACTGCTCCCACCACCTGTCCTGCCACCTTCAATGATCTATGCACATATACACCCAAGTCCTTTTGCTCCTGCACCCCTTTCAAAATTTCACCACTTATTTTATTTTATCTGTCCATGTTCTTCCTATGCATCACCTCACACTTCTGCACATTGAACTTCATCTGCCACCTATCTGCCCACTCCACCACCTTGTCTATGTCCTCTTCAAGTTCCACACCATCCTCCTTGCATTTCACAACATTCCTAAGCTTTGTTTCATCTGCGAACTTTGAAATTGTCCCCTACACACCAAGATCTAGATCATTAATATATATCAAGAAAAGCAAGGGTCCCAATACTGACCCATGGGGAACTCCACTACAAACCTTCCTCTAGCCCGAAAAATATCCATTGACAATTACTCTCTGCTTCCTATTTTTCAGCCAATTTTGTATTCATGTTGCTACTGTCCCTTTTATTTCATGAGCAATAACTTTTCTCTCAGGTCTGTTGTGTGGCACTGTGTCAAATGACTTTTCAAAGTCCATGTATACCACATCAACAGCATTACCTTCATCGACCTTTCATGTTACCTCCTCAAAAAACTCCAGCAAGTTAGTCAAACACAATTTGCCCTTTAGAAATTCATGCTGGCTCCTCCTTATCAACCCATATTTTTCTATCTGACTACTAATTCTATCCTAAATAATTGTTTCTAGAATCTTGCCCACCACTGAAGTTAAAGTGACTGGTCTGTAATTGCTGGGCTTATCCTAACAACCTTTTTTGAACAAGGGCATAATGTTTGCAATTCTCCAGTCCTCTGGCACCATTCCCGAGCCTAGGGAAGACTGAAATGTTATGGGAAGTGCCCCTACAATTTCCACCCTCACTTCTTTCATAACCTTGTATGCATCTCATCTGACCCTGGTGCCTTGCCAAATTTAAGTACCAACAGTCTATTCAACACTTCCTCCTGATCAATTTTGAACCCTTATGGTGACAGAGTTTCCTCATCTGTCACCATGGCCTGGGTAGCATCTGCCTCCTTGGTAAAGACGGATGCAAAGTATTCATTTAATACCTCAGCCATGGCCCCTTTGTCCATGTGCAAATTCCCTTTTAGGTCCCTAATCAGCCCTACTCCTCCTTTTACTACCCTTTTACTATTTATATGCCAATAGAAGACTTTGGGATTTCCCTTTATGTTGGCTGCCAGTCTTTTCTCATACCCCATCTTCGCTTCTCTAATATGCTTTTTCACTTCCCCTCTGAGCCTTCTGTATTCCTCTTGGTTCTCAATTGTATTTTCTACCTGACCTGTCATAAGCACACTTTTTCTTCTTTATCTTAATTTCAATCTCCTTTAGCATCCAAGAAACTCTGGATTTGTTTGCCCTACCTTTCCCTCTCAATGGAATATACCTTGACTGTGCCCGAACCAATTATTTTTGAAGGTAGCCCATTGATCAGCTACAGTTTTTCCTGCCCTCTTTCGTTCCAGTCTATCTGGCCCAGCTCAGTTCTTGCCCCATCAAATTCAGTTCTTGTCCAGTTAATTATTTTTACTCTGGATTGCCTGTAGTCCTTTTCTATCATCATCCTAAAATATAATGATCACTGACTCCGAAATGTTCCCCCACTGACACGATCTACTTGGCCTGCCTCATTTCCAAGAACCAGGTCCGACAGTGCGTCTTTTCCTGTTGGATTGGACACATACTGCCATAGAAAATTATCCTGAACACAATCTAGGAACATTTTACCCCTCTCTGCCCTTTACACAACCACTGACCCAGTCTACATTCGGGTAATTAAAGTCCCCCATTATAACTGCACCACAATGCCTGCATCTCTCTGCAATTTCCCTGTAGATTTGTTCTGCTACATCCTTCTCACTATTTGGCAGTCTATAGGCTACACTGAGTAATGTAATTGCACCTTTTTGTTCCTTAGCTCTAGCCAAATTGATTCTGTCCTTGAAACCATTTGGACATCCTCTTTCTTCAGCACTGCTCATTGTTATCCTTAGCCAATACCAACATCTCTACTCCTTTCCTTCCTTTCCTATCTCTTCTGAACACCTTGTACCAGGGAATATTTAACACCCAGTTCTGCCCTTCCTTGAGCCAGGTCTCTGTTATTGCCACAACATCATATTTCCAAATAGCAATTTGCACCTAAACTCTCCAACCTTATTTACTATACTCTGTGCACTCACATACATGCATAGTAACCCTGATTTAGATTTTGTTACTTTCTCCCTTACCCCGAATTTATCTATTAACGTACGATTCACTATACTAGTGCTATCTATCCCTCTCGGTATTTTGTGCACCCTGGTATTCCTCTCTAATATTTTCCCTTGGTTACCAACCCTTGCCGAGTTAGTTTAAAGCCCTCCCAACAGCACTAGCAAAACGCCCCACAAGGAACTCAGTTCTGATAAAAACAAAAAACTGCAGATGCTGGAAATCCAAAACAAAAACAGAATTACCTGGAAAAACTCAGCAGGTCTGGCAGCATCAGCGGAGAAGAAAAGAGTTGACGTTTCGAGTCCTCATGACCCTTCAACAGAACTAGGTGAATCCCGTTCAGTTCTGGCTCTGTTCAGATATTACCCGTCCGGCTTCTACAGGTGCCATCTCCCCCAGAGCCAGTCCCAGTGTCCCAGGAATCTAAAGCCCTCCCTCCTGCACCATCTTTCCAGCCATGCATTCATCTGCCTTATTCTCCCACTTCTGTCCTCACTGGCACGTGGCACTGGTTGTAATCTGGGGATTACTACTTTAGAGGTCCTGCTTGTTAATTTTCTACCTAGCTGCCTAAATTCTGGTTGCAGGACCACATCCCCCTTCCTACCTAAGTCATTGGTAACAATGTGGACCACGGCATCTGGTTGATCATCCTCCCCACAGAAGAATGTCCTGCAGCCGTTCTGTGACATCCTTGACCCTGGCACCAGGGAGGCAACATACCATCCTGGAGTCACATCTACGGTTACAGAAACGCCTGTCTGTTCCCTTAACCAATGAATCCCCTATCACTATAGATCTTCCTTTCTTCTTCCACCCCTCCTGTACAGCCAAGCCGACCATGGTGCCACAAACTTGGCTCTGACTGCACTCCTCTGATCAATCAGTACTCTCACCAGCTTCCAAAACAGAAAACCAATTTGTGAGTGGGACCCCAAGGGAATCCTGCACTATCTGCATACTTCTCTTGGATTGCCTGGTGGTCTCCCATTCCCTCTCTGTCTCCAGGCCCTTAAACTGCGGTGTGACCACCTCTCTGAACGTGCTATCCACTTAGCTCTGAGTCTCGTGGATGTGCCACAGTGACCCCAGCTGCCGCTACAGCCTTGAAACCCAGAGCTCAAGGTTCTGCAGCTGACAGCAGTTCCTGCACATGTGGTCATCTAGGACACCGATAACGTCCATGTCTTCTCACATATTACAGGACACACATTCTGCATGATTGAGCTGCCCTGCCACATCTTAACTCTACTTCACTTACGTTAACTTTGTTCTACTTTGAATTATTTAAATAACTTTATTATATTGGCCCTATATTTCCCTTATTTTCTTTCTGACAAAAGATAGATAAAGAAAGGAGCACCTTCTCCCTTGTCATCGAGCTCCCTCAGTCACCAAACTCCAACTGAAGCTCTCTTCTGCAGCCAAAAACAGCACTCCAGTGAATACAAAGTCAGCACTATAAAATAGCCTACTTTTATACTCTCTAAACCTAGCTTCTGGAAGCCTGATTAAGCCAGTTATCTAATTAACTACTTGCAGCCACAAGCAGAGCCTGTTTGAGCCCTGTTTTAAGGCTGGGCTAAAACTCACCTTCTTCTAACCCTAACAGCAACTTTTAGTTAATTGCATAATAAAGAAAGACTAAACTTTAGGTAGAATTTAACTGTTAATTTAATCCTTAAACCCCTTCAGTGACCAAACTCCAACTGAAATTCTCTACTGCAGCCAAAAAACAGCACTCCACTGAAGACCAATGGTGAAATAATTAAAACCAAGGGGTCAGAATTAGAGGGGCGCAGATATCTCGGAGGACTGCAGGCCTTGAAGGAATTTAAGATATAGGGAGGGGTGAGGCCATGGAGCAATTGGGAAACAAGGATGAGAATTTTAAAATTGAGCTGTCTTCCTTTACTCATGTCTGGGCCTATTGTAGACTCATTATGATTATTCAATCCATTATCGTTGTGACAAACAGGATGATAGAAGGTGAACTTGATGGACCTTGACCTTGTCTCATCTGGAAATTCTTACTATCCCTTATGGTCAGATCGCCTGACATAACCTTCTATTTCCATGTATTATTTGGGTGTAACAAAACTCAAATGTTAGGGCTGTTTATTGGTATTGACTTAACAGTAAGACCAATATTGCTGGGCATGTGTAGCTCACAAACCTCACTAACCATACAAAGTACAGCCAAGGATGTAATATATGGACGTTCCTTTCTCACGCTATCTTCTGCCCAACATATTCTGTGTATTATGCAAGGGTGTTCAAACAATTCAACACTTTCTGGCCTGCGCTTGCATGTGCATATGTGTCTGCATGTGCATACATGCGTGTATGTCTGTGTGCATGTTTGCATGTGTGTGAATGTGCCTCTATGCAGAGTTGGTCTTAAAGAACCTTGTTGCATGATTTTAGGAAAAAAAGACATGTTTTAAAAGTTTTCCTTCTGTTTCATTGGAGAAGGCTGGTTTGAACTGTAAACCTTGGCTCATGTAAATTTTTGGGTGAGGTTTGTAGCACAGAAATCCTTTGAGTCTTCACTGCAGTGGACTATTTTGAGCTCGCGTTTGCTTTCAACATGGCATAAAGCTAAAAGTGCTCAGGACCACAGCATGTTAGTTCAGAGATGAAAGAGCCTCGATAGGTGCTGTATTTTCCAATAATTAGCACTCAGAGTAGCTCATTGGGAAGCTCATTGTAGTGGAAGAGCTGGTAATGATAAGATGGCAAACAAATACACAACATGGAAATCAACACCACATTCCCTTTGGCCAGTGGAGAGAAGATGGAAGAATCTCGTTGAAGATTCCATAAGCAGTAAAGTCTTCTGCAAATGAGAATTTTCCTCAGTTGTACATAAAATTCGATGCATTATCTTCCGGTCAAAAAGCAGCTCCTGCAAATCCCTTGCCCGGTCAAAACTAATTAACTGGAAAATTGAAGCGCTATCCCTTTGAATGACTGGTGCACTTTTTATGGTAGCATAATACTTTTTCCAAATGAGGAACATCAGGCTTCTGATATTTATATTTGTGAAGCAGCTTAGCAATTTGCCAGGGGCACTTCAACTTTTGACACCTCGATAGTCTGAATTTAAATAGCAAAACCTTACATAGAGCTTAACTGATACCCCATGATCTGCTCTGATTTTCAGACCATGAATAGGCCCCAAGCGGTTACAACCTGCAATCTCTAATTTCCTTTTCCATTTTCTTCAGTGAAGTATGTTCATTTTTACTCAGAACAATGTGTAATGGGTAATTTTACAATGTTACTCATGAACCGGAGGTAGTCTCCAACATTACAGGCCCTCACACTTTCTACAAATGCAACTTCCCAGTCAGAATTGAAATATCTCTAGGGTATAAATGTTAGGAACATAGGAACAGGGGGAGGTTATTCAGCCCTTTGAATTGATCTGTATCTTAACTCCATTAACCCAATTTGGTCCTATGTCCCTTAATACCCTCACCTAACAAAAATCTATCTTAGTTTTTGAAATTTTCAATTGGCCCTGCCATCCCCACCCACTATCAGCCTCAACAGCTTTCTGGGACAGAGAGTTCCAGATTTCCATTATGCTTGCATGAAAAAATACTTCCTGATATCATCTCCGAACAACTCAGCTCTAATTTAGTGGATCGCTGGAAAAATAATACTTGCAGTTTTTAACTTGTCATCAGTAAATAAATAATTAGGTGACTTAAGACTCCCTCTTCAAGTCTCATGGGAAGACACTGGCCAAGTAACTTTAAGCTTCCAATTGGGCAAGACAGGAAAGATGTTGAGACTCTTGAACAATGGCAAATATGTCATAACATCATAGGTGCTTTTATACCACGAGTGCAGTTCTTGAAGGAAGGCCTGCTCTCCCTCTACTGGTTGTGTTCTATATTGTGGGTCCCTTATACCAGTGACATGCAAACATGGAGAAGCTATTTCAGCAATGTGAAAGTGGGTAGCCAATCCTTTGCATTGGCTTTCTATGTGGCTCTGTATAAAAATGGAGCGGGCTCACCAATGGAAACCAACTACACCCTCCACTCGGCATCCAAAAGAAGGAGCAGTCACTTTTCTGAACCAGCAAACGTGTCAAGTAGAAAGGTTAAAACTCAGGTCATTTTAAAATCACGACTGAAGCGAGAGTGAAATAAGATACACTAGATGTTTCATAGATTAGTTGTTGTTCTGAAAATTTTATTATCTGTATACTCATTACCCTGCTTCCCAACTGATCCCCAACATGTTCCCCAGGAACTTCTTGTGAGCCATTGGCTCATTACAGGATCTCTTCAGTAAATTTTATTGCTTCTGCCTTCATTCTCATTTTTGGGGTCCTGCTATGGCACTTGAACAAGAACAAAATTTTGGGACTTCAGATCGCTATCCTTCTGGATCTGGGCAGATGATGGAAGTCAAAATACAGAGAATTTTAAAACAGCGCAGGTGGTCACCCTTGACCTCCCCATGAATGTCAAGAAACTGCCGTGTTGAAACAAAGTCCAAGTGCTGCAGAGAATTAGAGATGGTATTTATGAGTTAAGGACCATTTGAATGAGGAGATTAATGTTCTTCCATTCAATCTCTCCCACCCAGAAAGCAAACAAGTGAAACTGTGGACCCTCATTCCTGCAGGTAGTAACCTGTTCTTAGAGATTCCTGAAATGTCAAGTTAATGTCGACTTATTTCCCTGTCTGTTTCTTTCTTTTCTCTCTCTTCATCCAATCTTTCTTTCCCTCTCTTGATTCCCCTTTCTTAACATGTTTTGACTCTAATTCCCCCTGAATTCTTTCTTCATTTTGCCTCTTCTTCTTTCTCAGTCTTTAACTCACATTGGTTGAAGAGATACATTGTTGGTCCGGCTGTTCACTGAGGTCCCAGATGTTCCGTCGTCCTTCTTACCAGCTCACACTTCCAGAAAGTTCCGGAGCAAAACATTATCCAGCTGACGGTGAGGGAAAATTCTTAACTAATGGGGCATAGTGTGAGATTCCCTATTCCAATAAATTTGGGTGGTTATTATATGATAATTATACAAAAATGGGCCCTGATGTATCGTCAAATAATCAAGGTATTAGCCACTGTGCAAATATTCCACTTGCTAAGGTATTCTTTGGTAAAGATGGATATTGCCTCTATCTTGTTGACTTGTGTGACCTGAATGTGCCCTTGAATGTGTTGATGCAAAACTCTGTGCTATCTTCTCTTTATGTTATCTAGCAAACTGCACTATCCCACGACTGCATTTTCTATCAGGTCAGTGAACTCTTAGAGAAAAAGATTTGCCTCCGTCACAGCAGCATTTTAAAATATGCAGCAGATGTTACAAGCCGAAGAGAGGGTTGACAAGCCAGCGAAGCGCTGGAAATAATCAGATCGAACACAACAAGGATGCAATGAACTCGGCAAACACTGGGGCGGGGGAAAGAGGTCACTCACTGCAGGCGCCCTTGCTTACCTCTGTCGCTGAAGTCATCCACAAGAATGATCTCTGCTACCAGCTGGTCTGGCGAACGGCTGATGACACTGTGCACTGTCCGCAGCAGTGACGACCAACCCTCATTGTGGAAAGGGATGATGATACTGGTGTTTGGCAACTTCTCCAGATACATTTTATGCTTGCAGCTGGAAAGAGATAAAAGAAAGGTCAGTGAGAGAGTGACGGGGACAGGGGACGGGGGTGTGGGGGTGTCGTCTCATTCACTGATGGGTCACTGTGAACATACAAAATTGGCCAGTGGGGAAAGACCAGCTGGCCCACCAAGCCTACCCAACACTCACGATAGAGGTCATGGAGGTCCACAGCACAGAAAAAGGCCCTTCGGCCCATCAAGTCTGCGCCAGTCAAACAAGTACTTAACTATTCTAATCCTGTTTTCCAGCACTAGGCCCATAGCCTTGTATGCCAGGGCATCGCAAGTGCACATCCAAATACTTCTTAAATGTTATGAGGGTTTCTGCCTCTACCACCCTTTCAGGCAGTGAGTTCCAGATTCCCACCACCACGATGGCCTCAGCATCCTGACCAAACACTTCCTTTCTCTCTCACTCCCTTCCCTCACCTTCTCCCAATGTATTGTCTCTTGGGAGTGGCAAAAATGCCGAGGGAAAAAAACCCAGAGCCAATAAGGGAGAAAGAAATCAGAAAAAAAAAATCCTCTCTGACCTCCTCAGACCTCTTGGACCAGGTGTTAGTGATTTATACCTTTTACATGATTCAATCTCTACCCCAGTCTGAAACTGGTCCAACTCCATCTTGGAGGCAGACAGAGAGTCAGCGCCCACCACACACAACCAGAAATTAGGATTTCCAACCCTCCAGGACTGGTCTGGAGTCTCCAGGAATTGAAGATCAATCCCCAGGACACAGCTGTGTGCAACCCTGGAGAAAAAAATCATTTAACATTTTTTTTCTTTGGCTGTTTCTCTCTACCAGGTATAAAAATATCGAAAATGGGGCTGGTGGGGGAAAGGCTGTTTGGCTGACAGTCAAGCATCATTCAATTGATATTGAGTCTTTTTACTTTCCAATTGGTGTGGGAAGGCAGTGCGTCACAAGGATGGATGTGTTGGCCGACTAATGTCGGGATCGTGGGGGCAAGTCATGTGATGAAAACTCCAAGAATACTTTTAAGCACAGTTGGCAACCCTACCAGCAACTCACTCACAGGCTCACTACTTCCTGGAAGGAAGATAAACTGGCTAAAGTCCAACCTGTTGCTATTCTCAAATCACTTGACACATTCATGATGGGGGATGGGTGGCAGGGAAGGGAGCCGAAGGGTGAGGATGTCATTTGTTCTGTTCTTGGGGAAGTCTGGTTACTCCAAAGGCAGCACAAGTAAGATTAGGAAATGGAGTAGGCCATTAAGCCTCTCGATCCTGTTTTGCCATTCAATATAATCATAGCTGGTCTGCACCTTACTCCATCTACCAGTAATGCTTAATGCTCTTGTTCAACAGAAATACAGGAAGATGTGGAAACTTTGTTTCATTCTATCCCTCGCTCCTTTTTTACAACTATTTCCTCCTGTCCTCCCGAAGTGACCCGCTGTTGAGGTGCAGTTCCATGGGAGCCAGTAACCTTCCAGCCCTTAACAGCAGGCCTCTTCCCATGCAGTACATTGGGTCATAACATGGACTGCAAGAAAAAAAAATAGCCAATTGGTAGTGCAGAACTTGAATATTGCTGAAAAGAGAGACATGTTGCTGAAGGTTTTCATCTTGCACTCATCAGGACAAACACAAGAATGCCAAATTTCAACCATTACAACAATTTGTACTACAGGAGAAAACTACTGGAGAACACAAGCATGGTCAGTGTTGTCTCCTGCCTGAGGAGGTTGGGATTGAATTTTCCGCACCTCTTTCTCACCAGGAGTTTCTTTCTCTCACCTCCTAGGACATTGTATGGTTGCAGAAGGAATTAGGAAGCACATGGAGCCCCGTGACTGTGGGGCTGGTTTGACGGGCACTTTGTTCTTTACCTGACCGTCATTTTCCTCTGGCTGGAAAGCCAATAGCCAAAAAAAGTGTACATATTTGTATGCACAAAAATTAAGAGCCACTTTTGTTAGGGCCTGCAGTTGGGGCTTGCTTGGCATACTGCAGCTCCATATTGGATAATAGCGGACACAGTGTTAATGATTATCGGATGTGGATTTACTGCGTGCACAGCCTCTTGACAGCAAAGGGAATTCATTGAATCAGCTCTTTCAGCTGGTATCAGTACAGCCACAAGTCAGCAAAATGGGCAATCCATGTTAGTATTAAAAAGAGAAAATGCTGGAAAACCTCAGCAGGTCTGGCAGCATCTGTGGAGAGAGAAACAGAGTTAACGGTTCAAGTCCGGGGGGTTGGACAGACATGGGCCTGGGCGAGCGCATAGCCGATTGCCGCCCACGATTGGCAGTGTGCTGCTATTTTACATGGGTGGGTCAATTAAGGTCAGCCCAGCATGACGCACACCGGGAAACACTGTGCACTCCCTGTGATAGTGGGGGGGTCGGGGGGTGGTAGGCTGAGTCGGGGTCTGCACTCTTTCGTGCATGCGCCTGACAGAGTACAGAAATCTCCCTGAGGCAAAGAGCTGCCTCAGGGAGATCAGGTTTATTTTTGAAAATTTTAATAAAGGAAAAAAAAATTAAGATGGTGGTCACATGAGCTGGGGCACGTCAATGAATTTTATCAAACATTTTTACTAAACTTTAAAAAACCTTCATGAAACCTCATCCTGCCCGTGGGACGAGGTTTCAGGATAAATGCGGAGGCCGCCTGGGCTCTTCCTCTGCCCGCCAACCTTAAGGTTGGATGGGCAGCTCAGTTAATTAGTTTAATCACTATTTAAATAGCCTTAATAGACCTTTGACAGTTCGACGGACGCGCAGCCGACTCCAGTGCGTGCCTGCCGAACTGACGATCTGAATGAAGCGCGGTGACTTTGGGACCCCTGCCTGACATCACTGCGTGACCTGAAGATTCTGCCCTTTAACTCTGTTTCCCTCTCCACATATGCTGCCAGACCTGCTGAGGTTTCCCAGCATTTTCTCTTTTCATCACTGCAGAGATTATTGGAGCTGATCAACCATGACCTGCCGAGAGAATTATTAGCTCACTTTAATGAAGTATGGAGGGCAGTGAAAATCCCTCTCCAAGTCAATGCTCCCCCACTCCGCATTCCTTGCCCACCAATATAACATTTAGTTTCCTTGAGGAACCGACCTTGTTGGAATTTGCCAGTGATCTGGTGTTAACCTATTTTTTAAAAAAAACTGCTAAATTTTAGGATGTGGGTATTGTTGACAAGGTATCATGTATTGCCCCTTGTGTTAACTGCCCTGAGAAGGAAGCAGCAGTGGTGATCGTGTTAGACTTATTCTTGAATCGTTCCATTTGATAAGTTGACACAACTGAGTGATTTAACAGCTACAGAGGGGCAGTTAAGAGTTAACTATGTTGATCTGAGACCACAATCAAATCTAGGCCGAACTGGGTAAGGATACGATGGTCCGAATCTTCTGTTCAGGGTCGGAATTCCTGTTTCCAACCCTGAACAGACAAAACAAAAAAATACTCGCTTAGCTTCCTCTGATTTTTCAGGGCAGTCTCCCAATGGAGGATCCCGCAGACGTCAGTCAGTGCAGGGAACCCCGTAGGGAGCAGCAGGGAGAATCTGTGAAAAAACCATGCCCCCTTTTTATGGCACTAGCTGTCGCATTGTGGTAAGTAGAGAATTTGAATGGCCCAAAGCTTCTTTGAAAAGATATGGAGAAAAGGTAAGTGGCAAAGTAGGTAAAGGGGTAGGATGGGTGAGAGTTTAGGGTGGGTAAGGGGGTAGGATGGGTGAGAGGGTAAGGTAAGTGGGTAAGATGGGTGAGAGGGTAAGGTGGGTAAGGCAAGTAGATAGGGCAATAGGGTGGTAGTTATTTTCCAATTTATTTATTTATGGGATGCGGGTGTTGCTGGCTGGGCCAGCATTTATTGCCCATCCCTAACTTCCCTTGAGAAGGTGGTGATGAGCTGCCTTCTTGAACCGCTGCAGGTAGTTGGGTAGGGTGGTTATGTTGGGTCAGATCAGAGGTTAGGGAGTGAGTTGGGCGAGGGGGGGGGGGGTGGTAATCAGCTCAGGTGGGCATCAGGGTGTCAGTGGGGGAGTCAGGGGGTGGGGGGGTTGTAGTAAGGGTTCGATTAGGATGGGGAAGGTGGGTGGTGGGCTCAGGGAGGAGTCGGGGAAGGGGACAGTGTGAGCGATTCGGGGGGTCAGTTGTATAGTTACCCAGGTTTAGACCAGGTTTTAATCTGTCTAATATTTCCTGGATAACTATTTGGTAAGTAAGTCGGAACTCTCGGAGTCTCCAGCTCTAACGCAGAGTCGGAGACTTATTTGGAGGGTCCCGGGAAGGAGGGGAATTGCCCATCGGGCATTCAAACATTTTTGCAATTGCCGCAGAGCCATTGTGATGGGACTTCTAGGGGTTCCCGTACCCCACTCGGGGGCGGGGGGGCGGGGGGGGGGGTAAGTTCAGTCTCCTTCTCAAAGGGACGTTAGTGAACTAGTTGGATTTTTGCAACACTCTGGCAGCTTCACAGTCACATCTGGCGGTACCAACTTTTTAATCCCACATTTTCTTTTCAACGGTATTCAAATTCTTAAGTTACCAATGGTGGGATTTGAACTCACATTCACCGGACCATTCATTCAGGTCCCTGGATCACCAGTCCAGCAACATAACCATTACGATACAATATAGGACCAATTGTGGTCTGGGTCTCGGCGTGAATAGAGACTCAGACCCAAATGGAGTCTAAAAGCAGGGAAGTAGCGAAGGGAGGCGACTTTCCCAATCCAAAATATGATGCAAACATGCCTAAATTTGTTATGCAAACCATTTCTAGCCAAGTGGTCCTATTCTAAACCCTAATGCTCTGCTGTGTATAAATCTGGAATAAGCACTTTTTGCCATGATGAAACCTAGAGTCAACTCTCAATTTACAGTTTAGCCATTCTTGAAGTTTCTGTCAGCTCACTTGTCTACTCCTGCACTACAGTAGAGCGCGGAGAGAGTGGTCATTTGAATCTCTCACCCCCTGACTCTCAGCCCTGCTGCTCATGGTGTTCTATATAAGTTGGAGTCTGCGGTAGTTTTAAAGATTGTGTAAAGCCCAGCATGGTTTGAAATGACAGCATTTAGCTTCAAGCCAAATATTAATGGAACATTCTCACATGTTGCTGGATCAGATTGTGAAACTGCGCTGAGCCTTGTCCATCTGGAGACCTTAAATAAGTGAACAATTTCCCCCAAGTTCCCACATGATTATAGTAGTAAGGCACTGGCTGGTAGTTAAACTGTAGCACAATGTTCTAAAGCACTTCACTCAACTCATGAACAATCCTCATTTACCATGTAGGACATTGCAAAATGCTGCTTTTGCAGTTATATTCCTCATTCATTGAAGGGGCCAGGTGTCATTAAAGTCCTTTGGTTTTTTCACTCTTTCTTTGTGCAGTGTTTCCATTCTGATCACAGCCCACTCAAACCCCTCTGCCACAAGGCTAGATAGCTCATACAGTTGAGAAGAGGGGAGCTTTCATAAGGTCATAAGAAATGAGAGCAAGAGTAGGCCGTTCATCCTATTGAGCCTGCTCCGCCATTCAACAAAATCATGGCTGATCTGATTGTGGCCTTAACTCCACTTTCCTGTCAGTCTCTCATAACTCTTGACTCCTTTGTAGATCAAAGCTCGGCCTTGAATATGTTCAGTGACCTCCAATGCTGTGTGGGGAAGAGAATT
This sequence comes from Carcharodon carcharias, assembly GCF_017639515.1. Taxonomy (NCBI): domain Eukaryota; kingdom Metazoa; phylum Chordata; class Chondrichthyes; order Lamniformes; family Lamnidae; genus Carcharodon; species Carcharodon carcharias. Next base: position 183,494,371 of record NC_054470.1, read on the forward strand.
CCAAGGACTAATGGCTGTCTGAGAGAAGGAATTCCTCCTGATCTCTGTCTTAAATGGAAGAATCCTTATTTTGAATCCTTGCCTCCTAGTTTCAGATTCCCCACGAGGGGGAACAGTTTCTCTGCATCTACCTCGTCAAGCCCCTTCAGAATCTTATCTGATTCAATAAGATCCCCTTTCATTCTTTTAAACTCCAATGGGTACAGGCCCAACCTGCTCAACCTTTCGAAAGACAACCCCAAGAATCAGTCTAGCGATCCATCTCTGAATTGCTTCCAATGAAAGTATATCCCTCCCTAAGGTGACCAAAATGGTACACAGTACTCTAGTTGTACAGCCGTAGCAAGACTTCCCGACTTTTATACTCCATCCCTCTTGCAATAAAGGCCAACACTCCACTTGTCTTCCTTATTACTTGCTGTACCTGAATGCTATAACTTGTTGTGATTAAGGTACAAGGACACCCAGACCCCTCTGTACTGCAGTGTCCTGTCGTCTCTCTCCATTTAATTAATATTCTGTTTCGCTATTCACCGTTAGCACCCTGGGCTCAATTACGGATTACACATAGTTTCACTATGTGATCACTTCAGTTATTATATTGGAGCTTCTTTCCAGTGTGGATAGCACTCTAGCCTCTAAGTCAAAGGTTTCAAGGTTCTAATCATACGTCAGTATCTTGACTACCTAACTCAGGCTGGAATCACAGACTCACACAATGCAGAAGAGGCCCTTCGGCCCATTGAGTCTGCACCAACACGTGAGAAACACCTGACCTACCTACCTAATCCCATTTACCGGCACTTGGCCCATAGCCTTGAATGTAATGATGTGCCAAGTGCTCATCCAGGTACTTTTTAAAGGATGTGAGGCAACCCCCCTCCACCACCCTCCTAGGCAACGCATTCCAGACCGTCACAACCCACTGAGTAAAAAAGTTTTTCCTCACATCCCCCCTTAACCTCTTGCCCCTCACCTTGAACTTATGCCCCCTTGTGACTGACCCTTCCACTAAGGGAAACAGCTGCTCCTTATCCACCCTGTCCATGCCCCTCATAATCAGGTCACCCCTCAGTCTTTTCTGCTCCAATGAAAACAATCCAAGTCTATCCAACCTCTCTTCATAACTTAAACGTTTCATCCCAGGCAACATCCTGGTGAATCTCCCCTGCACCCCCTCCAGTGCAATCACATCCTTCCTATAATGTGGCGACCAGAACTGCACACAGTACTCCAGCTGTGGCCTCACCAAGGTTCTATACAACTCCAACATGACCTCTCTACTTTTGTAATCTATGTCTCGATTGATAAAGGCAAGTGTCCTGTTTGCCCTTATCACCACCCCACTAACATGACCCTCCGCCTTCAGAGATCTATGGACACACACACCAAGGTCCCTTTGTTCCTCAGAAATTCCTAGTGTCATGCCATTCATTGAATACTTCCTTGTCAAATTACTCCTTCCAAAGTGTATCACCTCACACTTTTCAGGGTTAAATTCCATCTGCCACTTATCTGCCTATTTGACCATCCCATCTATATCTTCCTGTAGCCCAAGACACTCAACCTCACTGATAACCACCCGGCCAATCTTTGTGGCTTCCACAAGCTTACTAATCCTACCCCACACATAGTCATCTATGTTGTTTATATAAATGACAAATAATAGGGGACCGAGCACAGATCCCTGTGGTACGCCACTGGACACTGGCTTCCAGTCAATAAAGCATCCTTCCGTCATCACCTTCTGTCTCCTACAACTAAGCCAATTTTGAATCCACCTTATCAAATTACCCTGTATCCCATGTGCATTTGCCTTCTTTATAAGTCTTCCATGTGGGACCTTGTCAATGGCTTTGCTGAAATCCATATAAACTACATCAAGGGCACTACCCTCATCTACACACCTGGCACCTCCTCAAAAAATTCAATCAAATTTGTTAGGCATGACCTCCCTCTGACAAAGCCATGCTGACTATCCCTGATCAAATTTTGCCTCTCCAAGTGGAGATAGATAATCTCCTTCAGAATTTTCTCCAATAGTTTCCCTACTACTGGCGTGAGAGTCACTGGCCTGTAGTTCCCTGGCTTATCTCTACAACCCTTCTTAAATAGCGGAACCACGTTAGCTGTTCTCCAGTACTCTGGCACCTCCCCCGTGGCCAGAAAGGAATTAAAAATTTGGGGCAGAGCCCCTGCGATCTCCTCCCTTGCCTCCCTCAGCAGTCTGGGACACAAATTATTCAGACCTGGAGATTTGTCCACTTTTAAGTCTGCCACTTTTAACACCTCCTATACCTTGTCACTCCCTATATCAATTTGCTCAAGAACCTCACAGTCTCTCTCTCTGAGTTCCATATCTTCATCCTCATTCTCTTGCGTGAAGACAGATGTGAAGTATTCGTTCAACACTCTAGCGATGTCCTCTGGCTCCACCCATAGATTGCCCCCTTGGTCCCTTATGGGCCCTACTCTTTCCCTGGTTATCCTATTCCCATTGATATACTTATAGAATATCTTGGGATTTTCCCAACTTTTACCAGCCAGAGCTTTTTCATATCCCCTCTTTGCTCTCCTAATTGCTTTCTTAAGCTCCACCCTTCATTTTCTGTACTCCACTAATGCCTCTGCTGATTTGTTTCCCTTGTACCTGCTAAAAGCCTTTCTTTTCTTTCTCATTGTATTCTCAATATCTCTGGTCATCCATGGTTCTCTGGGCTTGTTACTCCTTCCTATCACCCTGGAGGGAACATGTTGAGCCTGTACTCTCCCCATTTCCTTTTTGAACGCCCCCCCACTGCTCCTCTGTAGACTTCCCCACAAATAGCTGTTCCCAGTCTACCTTGGCCAGATCCTGTCTTATTTTACTAAAATCCACTCTCCCCCAATCCAAAACATTTTTTTGCAACTTGTCTATTTCTTTGTCCATAACAAGCTTGGAACTCCAATGCAGTATGGAGGGAGAGTGCAGCACTGTCAGAGGTACCACCTTCAGGATGAAGTCTTACATTAAGACCCCTGTCTGCCCTCACATGAGGACATAAAATACACCACAGTACTATTTTGATGTAGAGCAGGGGAGTTCCCCCCAGTACCTTAGCCAACATCACTGATTATCTGGTCACAATCACGTTGCTGTTTGTGGGAGATTGCTTTCCACAAGTTAACTGATTCTTACTGTTGTGTATGCCTTTAAGCGACAGCAGCACGCCGTTGTAGTATAAAGGTGTTCAGCAGAACAAAGATTAATGTGGGACTCAGAACAGTACCTCCCACAGTGTGATGTAGAGAATGACATGATAGTAGAATGTGGATTAGTGTCTAGAAGGAGCCAGCACCCATGCATGGTAGTATCTGGGTATGTACATAGTTGTGGGTTAACAATAAATGGTTTATGTTTGAACATACAAGTCTCCAGACCTCTTAGAGAGACACCAAACAACACTACATTACAGCAGTGGCTACAATTCACAAAGTACTTAATTGGCTGTAAAGTATTTTGGGATGCTTTAAGGTTGTTTAAAACAATTTCTTCCTCTCTTTGCTGTTGGTTGCATGCAAATGTTAAAATATAGGGGCAAAGAGATGTACCATCAGCAAAAGAGACAAGTGGGTGGACCCACTCAATCCCGAGATGGGGTGAAGTGTGGGAAGTTGAAAGGGAAATGAATAGCTAGCACGATGTCCAACCAGCATATACTGCTCCCAGCCTGGGAAATACTTCTGCAAAGTAAAACATTCAGCAGCTTGTGGCCAAGACATGTGATTGTGCTCTGCATAACTACAATGAGATGTCACAATCCTTACAATCAGTGGCACTCGTTCAAAGTGTTATTGAGCTAAATTCATTCCATCTCATACTTCAAGATGTTCAAGAGACCTGACTAATTTCTTCACTGTTGGACGCTTCTGATTTCCTGCTTTGATTTTGCTTCTCCTCTCAATTTTGCTTCAAACAGGAGAAGATGAAATCTGTTATGAATAAATACATGTAATTTCATCAACAGGTCAATACGAAGCAGAACACTTTCAATCAGAAAACTTGGAGTTTAATCAGAAAGAAACAACTGTGACAGGGACAAACACAGTTTAGCTAATCAATGCTTGCAGTTGGCCTCACAGAGTTTAAGACTAAAAGGCTATTGGATTGTATCTTGAGCTACATCCTCACTACCTCACCCCACCCTCACTAGAACTGCTTCAGACATCTGTTTGCAATGCAATGCAAGGTGTGCTCTTCAGTTCAAAAACAACGACAGCTTGCATGTATATAGCGCCTCTAACGTAATAAAATGGCCCCAGGCATTTCATTGTAGCAATATCAAAGAACGTTTGACACCGAGCCACATAAGGAGAGGGTAAGGCAGTCAGCTTCAAAGAGGCATGTTTTATGGAGTGTCTTAAAGGAGGGAAACGAAGTAGAGAGGCCATGAGGTTTAGTGAGGGAATTTTAGGGCTTAGGCAAATGAAGGCTTGGCATCTGACAGTGAAGCGATTAAAATTAGTGATGCTCAAGGGTCCAAGATCAGAGGAGTGCAGATATCTTGGAGGGCTCTAGGCCTGCAGGAGATTATAGAGATGTGGTGGGTGGAGGGGGGTGGGGGAGGGGGGGGGGTTTGAAAACAAAGATGAGAATTTTAAAATCAAGATGCTGTTTGACCTGGAACCAAGTAGGTCAGCAGGCACGGTGGGGGTGGGTGACAGGTGAACTTGCTGCAAGTTAGGGCACAGGTAGCAGGGTTCTGGATGATGTTAAGGTTATTGGCAGTGGGAAATGCAAATCTGGTCAGGCATGTGTTGGAATAGTCTGGAGGTCTGGCATGGACGAGGATTTCAGCAGCAGGTGAGCTGAGGCAGGGGTGGAGTAGGATGATGATATAGAGGTGGTAATAGGTTGTCTTGGCGATGGAGCAAATGTGCGATCAGAAGCTCATCTCACCCTGAAATAGGACATCAAGATTGCCAGGGAGATGGATGAAGTCGGTGGCTCAGAAAATGGGGCAGGGACTAAAAACAATGGTTCCAATCTTCACTTGGAGATTTCTGTTCATCCAATGTTGTGTGCCGGAGAAGCAGTTGGGCAATTTAGAAACAGGGGAAGGGTCGAGAGAGGTAGCGGTGAGGTAGAGGTGGGTGCCTTTGGCAGGCACATGGAACTGACTGTGTTTTTCACTGATATCATGGAGGGCAGCAGGTAAATGAGAAATAGGAGGAGTTCAAGAATAGATCCTTGGAGACACTAGAGGTAACAAACCTCCAAGAACATTGTACTCTTCCAATTTTGGCCCCTTGCACATCCCCAGTTTACATCACTCCACCACTAGCAGCTGTGCCTTTAACTGCCCAGACACTAAACTCCGCAAATTGCACCCTGCACTTCTCCTCCTTAAAACCGCTCCTTAAAACTCACACCTTTGATCAAGCGTTTGGTCACCGGTCCTACATAAAACTATCAGCTGGATTTTCAAGTCCCACCAGCCGCCTGGATCGTCTGGTCCCGCCGGAAGTCAATGGGCTTTTGGCTGGGTCGCCGAATCTCCTGCAGTGGGTCCAGCCACCACAGGGCTGGAAAATCCCGGCCTTGGGGGAGGGTTTTCCCCTCCTTGGGTGGGCTCAGCGGGGGTGGTCGGGAAGCCGCCCGCCGTCCGCGATAGGGGCCGGACTGTGATTTCAGGCTGGCTGGCCAATAAAGGCCCACTCAGTGTGAAACACGAGCAGCAACGCTCAGCGCTGCCAGTGTGTGTGTGTGTGTGTGGGGGGGGGGAGAGGTGGGCGAGCAATAACTTTGTGCATGCGCGTGAGCATGCGCTTGAAAGTATCCCTGAGACAGAGATACCTCAGGGAGAAGAACAGTTTTCGAAATAAAAAAATAAAGGTTTATAATATATTAGAAACCTCGTCCCCTCATGTGACTCTGTCCGTAAGGTTGGACGGGCAGCTAAAAATTTCTTTTCATTACATTTTTAATGGCCTTAATAGGCGATAGATTGAAATATCGCGCGAGTGCGCAATGATGTCAGGACACTCGCCCAACATCACCGCGTGTCATTTTATGCACAGTTGGGTCAGGCGCATGCCTGTCCGCTGAGCTCAAAATTCTCCCCTCTGGCTTGCTGTCAAATTTTGTTTGATAATTGCCCCTTTGAACTGCCCTGGGACAGCTTGCTATGTTAAAGGCAATATAAAAATGCATCATCGATCATGATGGTCCCACAAAGACCACAAAGGAGAAGAGAGTGGCTTAATGCATCTCACCCCAACTGTTGCATATTGACACCGATGTTTCAGGGTTTTACCAAGTGACACATTAATTTTGGAGTTACTTTTGGAAGGTGGTTGTCATGTTTACTCCCCATTTATTCTGAAAATTTGATACTTGTCAATAAGATTGAAGCTTAGGTATCAGGCAGCGATGAGTGAATATGAAGACGTGGTACAAACCCAGAATTTTGTTCACACAAAGTGTAAGAGTTGTGGAGTATGTTACACACTGAAGATTACTGAAGTGGATATCATGCAAAGTCCAAAACGCAATGGAATGCGTTGCTGGGGAGAAAGGATGAGCTGAGGGATACAGTGACATGGGGACTTGATAAGGTGATTCTATGGATTCTACAGTAAATTTTATGGGAAACGGGGGAAAACTCTCCATTCGATGGAGTCATTCTTGACACAAAGGAAGATGGTTGTGCTTGTTGGAGGTCAATCATCTCAGCCTCAGGACATCACTGCAGGAGTTCCTTAGGGTAGTGTCCAGGGTAGTGGGATGCAAGTGAATGTCTTTGATATCAAGCCTGCAATTGATCGAGCCTGCCATCAAGAAGCCCTAGCAAAAATGGAGTCAATGGGAAACGGGAGAAAACTCTCCATTCAATGGAATCACATTTAACACAAAGGAAGGTGGTTGTGGTTGTTAGAGGTCAGTCATCTCAGCTCTAGAACATCGTTGCAGGAGTTACTTAGGGTAGTGTTCTCAGCCCAACCATCTCCAGTTGCTTCATCAATGACCATCCTCCCAAATAATGTCAGAAAGGGGATGTTTGCTGATGATTGCACAATGTTCAGCACCATTTGTGACACCTCAGATGCTGAAGCAGTCCATGTTGAAATGCAAGACCTGGACAATATCCATGCTTGGGCTGACAAGTGTTAAGTAACATTCATGCCACACAAGTGCCAGGCAATGACCATCTCCAACAAGAGAGAGTCTAACCACTCCCCCCTTGACGTTCAATGGCATTACCATCACTGAATCCCCCACTATCAACATCCTGGGGGGTTACAATTGATCGGAATCAGGACTAGCCATATAAATATTGTAGCTACAAGAGCAGGTCAGAGGCTAGGAATCCTGTGATGAGTTACCCACCTCTTGACTTCCCAAAGACTGTCCTCCATCTACAAGGCACAATTCAGGAGTGTGATGGAATACACTCCACTTGCCTGGATGAGTGCAGCTTCCACAACACTCAAGAAGCTTGACACCGTCCAGGACAAAGAAGCCTGATTGAGGGCACCACATCCACAAACATTCACTCCCTCCACCACCGACGCACAGTAGCAGCAGTGAGTACCATCTACAAGATGTACTGTAGGAATTCACCAAGGCTCCTTAGGCAGCACCTTCCAAACCCACAACCAATACCATCTACAAGGATAAGGGCAGCACCACCTGCAAGTTCCCCTCCAAGCCATATACCATCCTGGCTTGGAACAATAATGCTGTTCTTCATTGTCGCTGGGTCAAAATCCTGGAACTGTTTTTCTTTATTCTTTCATTGGGATGTGGGTGCTGCTAGCAAGGCCAGCATTTGTTGCCCATCCCCAATTGCCCTTGAATTGAGTGGCTTGCCACACCATTTCAAAGGGCAGTTCAGAGTCAACTATATTGCTGTGGGTCTGCAGTCACATGTAGGTCAGACTGGGTAAGGAAGTCAGATTTCTTTCCCTGGACATCAGTGAACCAGATTACTGAGGCTAACTTTTCAATTCCAGACTTGTTAAATTAATTTAAATTCTACCAGCTGTTGTAGTGGGATTTGATCTCTTGTCCCAAGAACATTAGCTGGGGCCTCTGGATTTCAAGACCAGTGGCATTATCATTATGCCATCATCTCCCGCAAACTGCCTTCCTAACAGCACTGTAGGTGAACCTACATCACATAGACACAGCAGTTCAAGAACATGGCTCAGCATCTTCTCAAAAGCAATTAGGGATGGGCAACCAATGCCAGCCTTGCCAGCAATGCGCACATTTCATGAACTAATAAGAAAAGTGGTGACTGCTATTGTTCTTGACTAGGGAATGAGAAACCAATGGTTTTGGTACTAGTCCGGCAACCTAGATATTAATCTCCTCTGCTGTTCCACTCTGATAAGCGTGAAATTCAATAAATCTGATAACTTGTGACCTGGGGCCAGAGGAAATAACATTGAAGGCTATTGAGCCAGGGTAAAAACCTAACAGATTCATTAATGCCATTTAGGAAAAGGAACATCCCACCCCACATGAGGTTTGGTTTATATGTGGCTCTTGCCCTAAATGAGGTGGTTGACAGTTAACAACATTAAGGAACTAAGGCTGGACAATAAATAATGTCTTACCAGAGTCACCCACATCCTAAGAACTTGCTTTGGAGCATTCAGTGAAATTCAGAGCATTGTACGAATAATAGGAGTGATTGGCAGTCTCACGTTCATGCTGAATGGGTTTGCTAATCATTTTGTTGAACAGGAAGACATCAGGGCAAGAGGTCTGAAAGGTAATGCCTAATTTGGAGGATTCCTGTAGAGGGTGAATGACACAGTACAAGGTGAGAAAACCAAAGGACATGATGCTCAGTTTGCCCGAGGAAGAGGTGCCTGATCAGGCTGCAAACGTGTGCTCTCAGCTTGCGGGATTTTGTGATGATAAACGCTGAGTTGAAAATTGGTTAACTTTTTGTCCCACTTTCCAAAAGCGTAATTTCTGTATTAACGTAGAATAAGTAAAAGATTTGTACAGCCTACTCGCCCGCATAGAATCAAAGTAGGCCATTAAAATAAAAGCGATCATTCTGAAAGTGCTGATGTTACTAATTTGAATGTGCTCAATTATCAGGATGTTTCCTCGCAAAAGGGTCCATATATCACCCACATTTCAGAGCAGCTATGTTAACACGCTAACGCCACAATAATTTTAGAGTTCTCAGCTAAGCAGGCATTGCCTGGAATATGGAATTCCTTGAGCAAGGCTTTTTTTAAATCACCCTCCCTGTTGACATTAGATATCTGGTTTATTAGTCATGCTCCAGGGATTTGGGTGGAATTTTACCAGGACCTTGGAGATAGATTTAGCAATGGTTGACGGTGTGGGGAGCAGGGGGAAAAAACAAAATTAATTTAAAAAAAAGATTGCAGAAAGGAAGGCCAAAACATTCCCACTTTGTCCGTTTTTTTGCCTGGTAGTGGTGGTGGTGGTGGTTGGGGGGGTGGGGGGTTGGGGGGGGGGGGGTGCGGTTTAGCGCAATGATTGCAACATGCCCAGTAGCAGTGGGAAGTCAATCAAGATGGATAATTAGGCAATCAACTGCCAGCTTACACCAAGACTGCAATTCTCCCAACATCACCCCATGTCAGCACCTCGGCAACTCAGTGGAAGCAGCGGCACAGTGGGAGATGGGAGTGGTGTGAGCGTTCAAGGGCTTTGCAAACTTTAATGACGATAATGGGGCAAAGCTCAGGACTGCTGGCAGAGGCTTGCCATTGGATGAGGAGTTCCTGGAGGCTGATATGTCTGAAACAGCTGGGGGTTGATGCAGTGCCATCCAGCTGATCTCCCCTCCATTCCATCCCTGCCTCACCTGCTGCATTCCCCTCGGCAGTACTCCGACTGCAGGCACAGTGAAGGCTGCCAGCTGCTCTTGCACTGGGCCTATGAAAAATCAAACCCCTGCTTTCTGCACCACAGTCCTTCATGGAACAGTGACCCTGGAGGCAGCCTGCTAACGGTTCATCATCCGGAAAATTGGCCCAAGGGGCAAGTTGCAGATCTGAACGGGTTGAGTTTCCATAAATACCACCCCTCCCCCACCATGACCAAAAAGTTTGGAAAAGCCTCTCCTTGAGTGTAAAATCCAGAATGACATTTGAGTGCAGTACTGAGAGAGAGAGCTGCGCTGTCGGAAATGGCATCCTTCAGTTGAGACATTAAACTGAGTCCTTGGCCGGGATTTTCCAGCCCCATCGTGGGTGGGACCCGCCGCGGGCCAGGGAGTGCCCCAGTCAGAAGTCCATTGACTTGCGGCGGGACCGCAAGATCCTAGCGGTGGGCGGGTGCGCACAATCCCGCCCCTTGTCTGCCTTTTCAGGTGAACGCAAAAGATCCCACGGCACTATTTGAAAAAGATTTCTCCTCGTCTCTCAACAGCTAGAGTATTGGGTACCGTTATGGAATCTGCATTATAGAAAGGATGTGATTGCACTAGAGAGAGTGCAGAGGAGATTTACCAGGACGTTGCCTGGGCTGGAGAGTTTTAGCTATGAGGAGAGATTGGATGGACTGGGGTGATTTTCCCTGGAACAGAGGAGATTGAGGGGGGACATGATTGAGGTGTATAAAATTATGAGGGGCATAGATAGGTTAGTCAGGAAGGAACTTTTCCTCTTGGCGGAGGGATCAATAACCAGGGGGCATAGATTTAAGGTAAGGGGCAGGAGGTTTAAAGGTGATGTGAGGAAGAATTTTTTCAGCCAGAGGATGGTGGGAATCTGGAACTCACTGCCTGAAAGGGTGGTAGAGACGGAAACCCTGATAATATTGAAGAAGCATTTGGATGTGCACTTGCGATGCCATGGCATACAAGGCTATGGGCCTAGTGCTGGAAAATGGGATTAGGATAGTTAGGTACTTGTTTGACTGGTGCAGGCTCGATGGGCCAAAGGACCTTTTTCTGTGCTGTAGACCTCTATGACTCTGTGACTCTATTACCAACATTTCTAGTCATAATTACACAGTTGTTTGTGCAACCTGGCTGCCATCGTTTGTTACATCCTATCAGTGGCTGCAGTTCAAAGCAGCAACTTGCTTTTATACAGAACTTGCAATGTGGTAAAATATCCCAAGACACTTCATAGAGGCATGATCAAACAAAACTTGACGCTGAGCCACATACGGCGATATTTGGGTAGATGACCAAAACTTGGTCAAAGAGTTTAAGGGGCATTTTAAAGAAGGAAAGACGTTGGGAGAAAATTCCAAAGCTTAGGGCCTCAGCAACCTAAGGCATGGCTGCCAGTGGTGAAATGGTTCAAATTGTCAACACCAAAATTGGAGGAGCCCAGATATCTTGGAGGGTTGTAGGACTGGAGGAGTTCACAGAGTTAGGGAAAGGTGAGACCATGGATGGGTCCGAAAACAAAGATAAGAATTCTAAACTTGAGGTATTGTACAACTAAGAGCCCATGTAGGTCAGCGAACATAGAAGTGTGGGGTGAACAGGACAAGATTAGGTTGAGAGAGCAGGATTTGGGTGAGCTTAAATCATGGAGATTGGAGTCCAGCCAGGTGTATGCTGGAAAGGTTGATATAGTCTGAAGGTAACAATGGCAGGATTGAGGGTTTCAGCAGCAGCTGAGCTGAGGCAGGAGCAGAGGCATTGACTTTGCAGATCTTAGTGATGCTGCAGATGTTTGGTTGGAAGCTCACCACAGCTTAAAATACGACATCAATTTGCAAACACCCTTCATTTGCAGAAAAGAGCATTGGGGTGTCCTGATGTATGGACGGTACTATATAAATGCAAGTTATTTCCTTTTTTATGCTGACATGGTCTCTGCTGCAATCGCTGTCAGATTGTCCACTCCATGGTCTCACCAGCGACTTAATTAAAAAATAGGCTAATGGCAGCCAGCAATTTACCATGAACCACCCTCTCTCAGCTGATGAATCAGTACTCCTGTGTTGAACATTACTTAGAGGAAGCATTGAGGGTGGCAAGGGCGCAGAATGGATGGGGGACTTCAATGCCCATCACCAAGAGTGGCTCGGTAGCACCGCTACTGACCGAGCTGGCTGAGTCCTAAAGGACATAGCTGCTAGACTGGGTCTGCAGCAGGTGGTGAGGGAATCAATAAGAGGGAGAAACATACTTGATCTCATCCTCACCAATCTGCCTGCCGCAGATGCATCTGTCCATGACAGTATCGGTAGGTGTGACCACTGCACAGTCATTGTGGTGATGAGGTTCTGCCTTCATGTTGAGGATACCCTCCATCATGTTGCATGGCACTGCCACCATACTAAATGGGATAGATTTGAAACAGATCTAGTAACTGAATACTGGGCATCCATGAGGCGCTGTGGGCCATCAGCAGCAGCAGAATTGTATTCAAACACAATTTGTAACCTTATGGCCCAGCATATCTACCATTACCATCAATCTAGGGGATCAACCCTGGTTTAATGAAGAGTGCAGAAGGGCATGCCAGGAGCAGCACTGGCATACCTAAAAATGAGGTGTCAACCTGGTGAAGCTATAACACAGGACTACTTGCCAAACAGCATAAGCAGCAAGTGATAGACGGAGCTAAGCGATCCCACAACCAGTGGATCAGATCTAAGCTCTGCAGCCCTGTCACATCCAGTTGTGAATGGTGATGGACAATTAAACAACTCACTGGAGGAGGAGGCTCTACAAATATCCACATCCTCAATGATGGAGGAGCCCAAACCGCAGCACAAAAGATAAGGCTAAAACATTCGCAACAATCTTCAGCCAGAAGTGCAGAGTGGATCATCCACCTTGGCCTCCTCCGGAGGTCCCCAGCATCACAGATGCCAGTCTTCAGCCAATTCGATTCCTCCACGTGATATCAAGAAACGGCTGTAGGCACTGGATACTGCAAAGGCTATGGGCCCTGACAGTATTCCAACAATAGTACTGAAGACTTGTGCTCCAGAATTTGCTGAGCCCCTGGCCAACCTGTTTCAGTACAGCTACAAGACTGGCATCTACCCGGCTATGTGGAAAATTGCCCAGGTATGTCCTGTACACAAAAAGCAGAACAAATCCAACCTGGCCAATTAGCGCCCCATCAGTCTACTCTCCATCATCAGTAAAGTAATGGAAAGGGTCATCAATAGTGTTATCAAGCGGCACTTACTTAGCAATAACCTGCTCACTGATGCCCAGTTTGGGTTCTGCCAGGGCCACTCAGCTCCTGACCTCATTACAGCCTTGGTTCAAACATGGACAAAAGAGCTGAACTCCCAAGGTGAGGTGACAGTGACTGCCCTTGACATCAAGGCAGCATTTGTCTGAGTGTAGCATCAAGGAGCCCTAGCAAAACTGGAGTCAATGGGAATCAGGGGGAAAACTCTCCACTGATTGGAGTCATACCTAGCACAAAGGAAGATAGTTGTAGTTGTTGGAGGGCAGTCATTTCAGGTCCAGGGCATCATTGCAGGAGTTCTTCAGGGTAGTGTCCTCGGCCCAACCATCTTCAGCTGCTTCATCAATGACCTTCCTTCCATCATAAGGTCAGAAGTGGGGATGTTCGCTGATGATTGCACAATGTTCAGCACCATTCCTCAGATACTGAAGCAGCCCATGTCCAAATGCAGCAAGACCTGGACAATATGCAGCTTGGGCTGACAAGTGGCAAGTAACATTCGCGCCACACAAGTGTCAGGCAAAGACCAACTCCAACAAGAGAGAATCCAACCATTGCTGCTTGATGTTCAGTGGCATTACCATCACTGAATCCCCCATTATCAACATCCTGGGGTTTACCATTGACCTGAACTGAACTGGACTAGCCATATAATTACTGTGGCTACAAGAGCAGGTCAAAGGCTAGGAATTGTGCAATAAGTAACTCACCTCCTAACTCCCCAAAGCCTGTCCACCATCTACAAGGTACAAATCAGGAGTGCGATGGAATACTCCCCACTTGCCTAGATGAGTGCAGCTCCCACAACATTGAAGAAGCTGGACACAGTCCTGGACAAAGCAGTCTGCTTGATTGGCACCACATCCACAAACATTCACTCTCTCCACCACCAACGCACAGCAGCAGCAGTGTGTACTATCTACAAGATGCACTGCAGGAATTCACCAAGGATCCTTAGACAGCACCTTCCAAACCCTCAATCACTACCTCCTAGAAGGACAAGGACAGCAGATAGATGGGTACACCACAACCTGGAAGTTCCCTTCCAAGTCACCATCCTGACTTGGAAATATATCGCCGTTCCTTCACTGTCGCTAGGTCAAAATCCTGGAACTCCCTCCCTAACAGCACTGTGGGTGTACCGACGCCATATGAGCTGCAACAGTTCAAGAAGGCAGCTCACCACCACCTTCTCAAGGGCAACTAGGGATGGGCAATAAATTCTGGCCCAGCCAGCAATGCCCACATCCCGTGAATGAATAAAAAAAATGTGCCAGTCGTTCGAATGAGCTTTAGCCCCAATGGTTCTGGATGAGGAATAACATCGGGCAGGACATCAGGAGGACTCCACTTTGTGATTCTTCAAACATCTTTAATGCTTGCCCAAAGAATGAGGTAGGATGTTGGTTTGACATCACCAGTAAGTCTGAGCCAACGGGAGAAACGCTGAGTTGGCACAGCTTTCAATAATGAAATCACTCACTGTGTGAACATAGCTGGTCGTTATGAGGCATTGCACCTGCTGAACATTCATTTACTATCTTTTATTCTGAATGACATTCACAGGAACAGGACGAGGGCATTCAGCCTTTTGAGTCTGTTCCACTATTCAATTAGATCATAGCTGATCTGTAACTTAACTCTACCTTCCGGCCTTGGTTCTCTGACCCCAAGAAAAAGCCTTTCAATCACTGCTGTGATATTTTCAATTGAACCACTAAAGCTCCTGCAGCTTTTCTGGAGGAGAGAATTCCAGGTTTCCTTTTCCCTTTGTGTGTAGAAGTGCTCTTGGCATCACCTGTGAATAGTCTAGTTCGAATTTGTAGGCTGTGCCCTCTTGATCTGGACCCCCCTGACCAGAGGAAACCGTTTCTTTCTATCATTTAATAATCTTAAACACTTCAAATAGGTCACCTCTTGATCTTCTACACTCAAAGGATTACAAAACTCATACATGTTATTTGACCTTGTAGTTTAACCCTTTTAGACCCGGCACCAGTCAAGTTTGAGAACCAAAGTTATGCAAGTGTCAAATCTACAGAGAAACCTTCTAAACTCTTACCTTGAAGATAATTTGTCTAGTTTAAGGATCCCACTACTACAGGAACATAGAAAGCAATTGCATCTGTCCGCGTAGAGCAAGGAGAGATGAATGAACGCCTTCTGAATCTGAAGAGGGTGCTGATACCTGATAATACAGGCAGTGGAAAGTCAACAAGCATATTCCAAGGCATTCGTTCAGAAGAAAAAAGTACTAGAGAGATGCATTACAAATGAGAAGAGTTTCCACCGTTAAAATAGGACACCATTAAGGGAAAACAGGCACTCTTATCTTTTAAAAGATCTGATTCTCTTTCTTGCTGCCGCTACCCCTGTTAAATGGCGCCTCCACTGAGACCTTTCTCAGTTCCTCTATTGCCAGGAATACAATGCCCACTTGTCATCGGGCAAGTGACAACTGCAGCTTTAGAAAATACCAAAGCGAAGATTCTGAGCAACAATTTACATAGTAATTGTCTCCATGTGTCAGGGTTTTCAATTTACAGCCCTGGTTTCAGTCAGACAATATTCCCACTCTAATGTAGCCTTGTCATTCTGGCTCGATAAAGCAGTGATAACCAGTAATTTTGCTGCAGCTTTTGACAGCTTTGTAAAATTAGCCGAGAGAGAGAGAGCGAGAACAGGAAAAATAGGGACTTCTCAGCTTCACAGCTGGGAGGTGATGAATTATTAGCCGGAATGCTGGCTCCATGCTGAAGTCTTCAGCACAACCTTGACATTATTATTTTATTATCGCCAGCTGTAGTGTTCAGGGATGAAATGAGAATTAGGCCGTAACCACATGTGCATTGTAAAAGACGTGGAAGTGGTGGACATCGACACAGACAACTGAGCTCTGAAGAAGAGTCATACGGACTCGAAATGTTAACTCTGTTTCTCTCTCCACAGATGCTGTCGGACCTGCTGAGTTCTTCCAGCATTTTCTGCTTTTGTTTTAGATTTCCAGCATCTGCAGTATTTAGCTTATATCTTGCTGTGTAACACAGAGCTGACCAGCAAGGTGCAAGCCATCTTCTCACAAGATGGAAGGTTGCCAGAGAGAAAGAGAGAGAGACAGAGAGTGTGTAAAGCTTTACACACAACAGGAGATTGGGCTTCTTCCAGGCTCCCAGCTGAATAAAGCAACATACAACGTTACACAGAAGTTACAGGGGAGCATTCGGCCTAAATGTTCTAAGCTGATATTTATTTACTGCTCGAGCCATCTCCCACCCTTCTTCACCTTAGCCTATCTGCACGTCCTTCTCTTCCTTTCTCCCTCATATATTTATCTAGTTTCTCATTAAATGCTGTTTGCCTTAATGTTCCAAATTTCAACTACTCTTTGGGTAAAGATGTTTCTCTTGAATTCTTAATTGGATTTATTATTGGCTATCATAGTTATGTCTCCTAGTTTTGGACCCCTCCACCAACAGAATCGTCTTCGTTCTACATCTGCCCTATCAAACAGCTTCATCATTTTAAAGAAAATGTGAGCAAAGCACATTAGTTAGAATGGAAAAAGCTACACTGAGTTACATCCAGTCTATAAAGTAGAGGAAGGCCATTCGGCCCAACAGATCAATGCTGGTGTTTATGCTCCTCATGAGCCTCCTCCCACCTTTTTCATCTCACACTGTCAAAAATCCTTCTGTTCCTTTCTCCCTTGTGTTTATCTAAATTCCCTTAAAGACATATATGCTATTTGCCTCAAGTGCTCCTTGTGAGGCAGAGTTCCACATTTTAACCTCTTTTTGGGTAAAAAAAGCTTCTCCTGAATACATCTTTGGATTCAATAGTGGCAATTTTTCTTTGATAGTAAGAGAAGCTCCCTGAGGTTCAATTTGTGACTCATACAAACCTTCTCTAAACCATGTTTTGATGCTAGCAGTGAGCACTCTTTATCTCCCTCAGTAATCCCATGGCGTACAAGCATTTAAAACCCAAACTTGACATCCCTCAACATTTGGTCCTGTCTTCCCTCTTACTTTTATTGAACCTTGGTGGTGTCCTGCACTACAGGGTTGTCAAGTTCGGTTGGATATATTCCTGGAGGTTACAGCGCTTGTGGTTAAATGCTATTCTGGAAGCAAAGGCCCTGAAGACTGGCTGGAAAGCCAAGGGCAACCCAATTTCAGCTATTTGCCAACCCAGCAGAATTTTCTGGGGATCAGGCAACTGAATAGTTACTATTGGGGCTGCCATTTCCTTTAAAGCAGCCTTATCCTACATTAGGCCTACAGGCCAGAGACTATCCCATCAACCTTTCATAACATGTGTTGACTGGTAGTAACAAAATGAGTTTCAGACGGTTTGTCTTCTTTGAACCTAACTGCTGAGTTTTTCACTCTATCGACATCAAATTGCTTAATTTCAAGTATCAATATCTATCTTGAACAGTGTCTATCATTAACCTTATCAAGCTCTTTCTAGGCCGAATGACTGCTGCTGCTGCCACCATGCTGTTGGTTATCCCCAAAAAGTTCCAGCACATTCTTCGAGTCCTCAACGTCAACATTGATGGGCGAAGGAAGATAGCGTTTGCTATCACCGCCATCAAGGGTGTCGGAAGGCTCACGTGGTACTGAGGAAAGCTGATATCGACCTGAGCAAGCAAGCGAGCTGAGGAGCTCTCTGAGGATGAGGTAGAGCGCATTATAACAATCATGCAGAATCCATGTCAGTACAAGATTCCTGAGCCGGTTCCTGAACAGGCAGAAGGACACTAAGGATGGAAAATACAGCCAGGTCTTGGCCAATGCCCTGGACAACAAACTGCGTGAGGACCTGGGGCAATTGAAGAAGATCCGTGCACACAGGGGTCTGCGACACTTGTGAGAGTCTCCACGTGTGTGGCCAGCACATAAAGGCCACAGGTAGGAGAGGAAGCACAGTCAGTGTGTCCAAGAAGAAGTAAATATTTCAACTACCAAATGTGTCAACAAATGTTCGGTTTATAAAAAATATTAACCTAATCAAAACAAAGATGGTGGGTCTCTTGGTTCTTATAGTAACTAGAAACTAAGCTAATACATTTGTCTTCTTAGTTGAAGTTTGTTCATTAAAATGCTTATTTTCTATTGTTTTGACTATTGGAAGGTACATTTCTAATGCCTTATCTTTCGGAAATTTGCTCACCAGCCATGTGAGTGAGAAAAAAAATTGATATGTGGCACCTCACGTGTAAAGGTTGGTTACCCCTACTTTAAAGAATGCCAACCTGTGCCCCCGCCAGGAGTTGCCGGCCAATCAGAGGCAGTTCAGCACTCGCAGCGGTGGCACCAGAAGCAGTGGCCAGGGTTAGGATGCAAAGAAAGCACGGCGACTTCCCAGTCAGGTAAGTGGGGCTTATGGACACTGGGGCCAGTTAGACAGGCTCCAGCGAGGGTCCATGGTGGGAATGATCGGTGAGGGCAGGAGGGGTGGGGTGATGATGCCATGGGTGCAGCTGGTGCTGCCGGGAGCTGGCCCTCCACAGGCCAAAGAGTATCAAAAGAGGAGGAACTACCCACACGCACCCCCCCCCCAACCACCCTTCAGGGATGCCGCCAATTCATGGGAGCCCAGAATGGACAATCAGCCTCAACACCCTTTGAGATGCCCCCTTTGGAAACAGGACCCTTAAAAGCTACGGCTCATAAGACAGATGGCTGTTTCATCGTGCTTTGGCATTAGAGGGCTGATTTTGGTGCTCACTCGGAGCGTACAGCAGAGAGCAGTTGGCCCAAAGCCTGTGATGACCATCTACCACAAGCATTGGGTAAAAAATACTATGACTCATCCCCACAGGGGATTGGGAGGCCTACATGCCTCACCGCAATGTCCAGGAGGTTAACCTTCATTTCCTGGAGAACCCAGGGCACTTCTGGCAAGTTATCAACATGACTGCACCACGAGACTTACCCCTTCATCTAGATTTCTCAATAATGAAGAAAAGAAACAAAATCATCAAAGAATTATTGACAAATTCAAGCTTTTGTTGAAGATGTTCCTAGTTAGATAGGTAAAGGAAGATCACAGGCAAAAGGCCTGAAATAAAAGAAAATCAAACAAAATAAGTGTGACGTGGTATAATTTTGTAGGAAGAATGAAGAAAGGGAAAACAGAATAAAGGATATAATTCCAAAACATGTGCAGGAGCAGAGGGAGCTTGGGATGTATACTTGCACAACCCATTGAAAATGGCTGGACAGGTTGAGCGGGTAGAGAAAGTAGTTAATAAGCACACGGCTTCATAAATAGAGGCATAGAGTAGAAAAGCAAGGAAATAAAGGTTAAGCCTCATAAAATGCTGGGTCACCCTCAACCAGAGTGTTGTGTCAAATTCTGAGCCTCAGACTTTGGGAAAGGCGTGAAAGCATTAGAGAAGGTGCAGAAAAGATTTATAAGAATGGTTCTGGGATGAAGATCTTCAGTCACATGGATAGATTGGAGAAGCTGGGGCTATTCTCCTTAGAGAAGGTTGAGAGAAGATTTGATAGATGTGTTCAAAATCATGAGAGGTCTGGGCAGAGTAGATACAGAGAAACAGTTCCTGTCAGTGGAAGGGTTGAGAGTCAGAGGACATCCATTCAAGGTGAGTAGCAAAAGAACCAAAGACAACATGAGGAAAAGCTTTTTTTTTGGAATCTACTGTCTAAGTGCATGGTGGAAGCAGATTCAATCGTAGCTTTGAAAAGAGAAATGGACAATTAGCTGAAGAAAATAAAAATTGCAGGGTTACAGGGAAAGGGCAGGGGAGTGGAACTAGCTGAGTTGCTCCTTCAGAGAACAAGCATTAGATTTGACAGGCTGAATGGCCTCCTTCTGTACTGTAGGTTCTGTACTGTTTCTACGATGCTTAGCTACAATTCTAGGAATTTCTGCAAGAACCTTCTCCGCTACCTGTCCAAAAATGAAACGTTATTCCAATTGCCTACATCCTCCGGCAAAGGTCACATCTCAAACCATGGGGGAATCGGGACATTTGCCGGGGTGGGAGTGAGCTGTCAGCGCCTGTGAGGGCACTTCAGAGTCACTCCAACACTCACGATCTAAGCATGCACTGCGGAGTAGCTCTCAGCAGTTCTGCTTGAGCAGCCCCCAGGCCATTCCTGGTTGTAGTTAGAAATAAACTTAACCAAACAATAGCTAAACTTACCCAAACCTTTGCTCTGAAAGAAAGCAACAAAAGAAAGAAATTGCATTTATATGGCAACTTTAATGAACTCAGGATGTCCCAAGTGGCTTCACAGATAATTAAGTACTTTTGAATTGTACTTGCCATTCCACTGTCGGAAACTCAGCAGCCAAATTGTGCACAGCAAGCTCCCACGAATAGCAATGACCAAATAATCTGCATTTTATGAATATTAAGGACCATCTTGCCACAGCATATGAGGCAATCAATCCCCTCTGGGGATGCGACATAGTATTTTCTACCCATTGCTTGTGGTAGATGGTCATCACAGGCTTTGGGCCAACTGCTGTCTGTCGTCCACTCTGAGGGAGCACCAAAATCAACCCTCTAATGTCAAAGCGCAATGAAACAGTCTGGTATTGAGGCTGATCGTCCAATCTGGGCTCCCAACTACTGACAACCTAGACGAGGAGCCTCACCTTGCAAAGAATTAAAGGAGAGCCTCTCAGGTGAATGTAAAGATCCCGGGTGATACGTCTAGGAGCAGTGCCTTGACCAATGTTTATTCCTCAACCAACATCACTCAAAAACATATTGCTGTTTGTGGGAGCTTGCTGTGGCAGGAGGGTCAGTAAGTAGAGGACACAGACATAAGGTGATTGAAAAAAGAACCAAAGGGGAGATGAAGAGATTATTTTTTTTATACAGCAAATTGTTATGATCTGGAACGCAACTACCTGAAACGGTAGAGGGAGCAGATTCAATAGTAACTTTCTATTCAGATTTGGATAAATACTTGATGGCAAAAAATGCAGAGCTATGGAGAATTTAGACAGCGAAAGGACCAAAGATATTGCCAACATAATATGCAGGATGTGTACTGTAAAGAGAAACAAAATGATAAGGGGAGTGAACAATTCTACACTAAAACATTTGATCCCAATCGCTGATGGAATTACTGTAAAACGGAAGCCGCAAGCCAATCTCTTCCATACCTTTGCAGTGAAATTGAAGTCAATCTTTGCTTCGTATCCCTGGGCTAAAGTCAATTATTTCCACCCACAACAATCACAGAATCACAGAACCTTTACGGCGCAGAAAGAGGTCATTCAACCCAACGAGTCTGCACTGGCTCTCTGAAAGAGTGTTCAACCAAATCCCCACTCTCCTGCCTTATCCCAGTAACCTTGCACATTCTCTCTTTTCAGGTAGCAATCCAATTCTCTTTTGAAACCTCAATTAAACCTGCCTCCACCACCCTCTTAGGAAGTTCGCTCCAGACTCCAACCAGCCTCGAACCAGCCTCGGGGTGAAAAAAATTTTCCTCACCTCACTTTTACTCTGAATCTGTGCCCTCTAGTTCTTGACGCTCTCTTGAGTGGGAACAGTTTCTCACTATTTATCCTGTCCATACCCCTCAGGGTTTTGAATACCTCTATCAAGTCTCCTCTCAGCTTTCTTTTCTCTAAAGAAAAACAGACCCAACCTCTCCAATCTATGCTCATAGCTATAGTTCTTTATCCCGGGAATCATTCTTGTGAACCTCCTCTGTACTCTCTCCAATGCCTTCACGTCCTTCCTCAAGTGTGGCACCCAAAACTGGATGCAGTGCTCCAGATGAGGCCTAACTAGTGTCTTTTACAAGTTCAACGTCACCTCCTTACTCTTGTACTCAATGTCCCTCAACATGCCCTACCATCTGCAATGACCTATTTATGTATACACCAAGGTCCCTCTGTTCCCTTTAGAGTTATACTGTCACACCATATTTTTCCTGTCAACATGAATCAGCTCACACTTCACTGCATTGAACATCATCTGCTATTTGTCTGCCCAACCCACCAACATGCCTATGTCCTTTTGAAGTTCAAGACTATCTTCATCACAGTTGACAGCGTTTCCAACCTTCGCATCATCTGCAAATGTTGAAATCATGCCCTGAACACCACAGTCTAGGTCATTAATATGTATCAGGAAGAGCAAGGGTCCCAACATTGACCCCTGGGGAACCCCACTAAAAACCTTCCTCCAATCTGAAAAACAATCATTTATCACTACTGTCTGCTTCCTGTCCCTCAGCCAATTTCTTATCCAAGTGCCTCCTTCCCTTTTATTCCATGAGCTAGAATGTTGCTCAAAGATTTGCTGTGTGGTACTCTATCAAATGCCTTTTGAAAATCCGTAACCAAGAACAGTGTTGACCTTATCAACCTTCTCTGTTACCTCCTCAAAAAACTGCAGCAAGTTAGTTAAACATGACTTTCCCTTAATGAATCCATGCTGGCTTTCCTTAATTAAGCGATGATTGATTTTGTCCCGAACTATAGTTTCCAGAAGTTTGCCTATCACAGAAGTCAAACTGATTGGTCTGTAGCTGCTGGCTTTATCCTTGCACTCCTTTTTGAACAAGGGTGTAACATTCGCAGTTCTCCAGTCCTCCAGCACCACCCCTGTGTCTAAGGAAGACTGGAAGTTTATCACCAGTGCCTCTGCAGTTTCCACTTTCACTTCCCTCAATACCATTGGATGCATCTCATCTGGTTACGCTATCTTATCTATTTTAAGTAAAGATAGCCTTTCTAACACCCCCTCCTTCTCAATTATAAATTCTTCTAGTGTACCAGTTACCTCCTCTCTCACCTTGGCCTGGGTAGCATCTTCTTCCTTTGTAAAGACATATGCAAAGTACTCGTTTAATGGCTCTGCTATTTCTCTTGTTTCCATCTCCAAATCCCTTTTTTTAATCCCCAATCAGCTCTGCTCTTTCTTCCACCACCCTTTTATTATTTACATGCTTATAGATAACCATGAGATTCCCTTTTATGTTTGCTGCCAGTCTCTTTTCAAGCTCTCTCCTTGCTTTTTGGATTAGTTTTTTCACATCCCCTCTGGTCCTTCTATATTCAGCCTGATTCTCCATTGTATTTTCTTCCTGACATCTGTTGTACACCCACTTCTTCCATTTCATCTTCACCTCTATCCATCTCGTCATCCAGGACACTCTGGATTTATTTGTCCTACCTTTCCCCTTCAAGGGAATATACCTTGACGTTGCCTGCAATACTGTTTATTTGAAGGTGACCCATTGTTCAGCCACTATCTTTTCTGCCAACATTTGATTCCAACTCACTTGACTCCAATGCATTCTTATCCCTTCGAAGTTGGCTCTCCTCCAAACATCCCTGCTCTGGGTTGTTCTTTGTACTTTTCCATGGCCAACCTAAACCTTATGATACAATGGTCACTGTCCCCTCAATGCCTTCCCATTGTTATTTGATCTACTTGGGTTAACTCATTCCCCAGGACCAGGTCCAACAGTGCCTGCCCTCTTGTTGGACCTGAACTATGCTGCTGCAGATAATTATCTGAATACACTGACCCTCTTGTCCCTTTGTACTATTTCTATCCTATTCTATATTTGGATAATTGAAGTCTTCTTTTATAATTACTCTATAATTCTTAGGCCTCTCTATAATTACTTTGCACATTTGTTTCTCTACATCCCTTCCAGTAGTTCAATCAATGTTATTGCACCTTTTTCATTCCTTCCCTCTAGCTAGAGAGATGCCATCCTTGACCCCTCTGGAATATCTTCTCTCTACAGTACTGTAATGCCATCTTTAATCAATACTGCCACTTCTGCCCCCACCCCTTTTCTTCCTTTCTTGTGTCTCTTAAACACCTTGTACCCAGCAATATTTAACATTCAGTCCTGCCCTTCTTTCAGCCAGGTCTCTGTTCGAGCAGTAATATCACAATTCTGTTTGTTAACCTGTGCCTATAGCTCACCAGTCTTATTAATCACACTCTGTGCATTCACATACATGTAGATTAACCCTGATTTAGGCTTTGTTACTTTCCCCCTTATTCTGACCCCATCTGATGACTTACTATTCCCTACTCTAATTCTGTCAAACTCTCCAAGCATTCTATCTACCTTGATACTACTCTCTGATATATCCTCCTTATCAGTTAATACTTCTCTACTTCCCACTGTGAGTTCCTCTCCTCTCCACTCAAGTTCTCACCCCCATGCCAATCTAATTTAAACCCTCCCCAACAGCACTAGCAAACCTCCCAGAAAGGGCATTAGTCCCAGTACTGTTAAGGTGTAACCCATCCTTCTCGTACAGGTCTCACCTGCCCCAGAACTGGTCCGAATGCCTCAGAAATCTAACGCCCTCCCTCCTATTCCATTTCTCCAGTCATGTATTGAACCACTCAGTCTTCCTATTCTTATGCTCACTAGCACGTGGCACTGGGAGTAATCCTGTGATCACTGCTCTTGTGGTCCTGCTTTTTAATTCCCTTCCTAACTCCCTAAAATCTACTTTCAGGACCTCATCTCTTTTCCTACCGATGTCAATGGTCCCAATGTGGATTGCAATCTCTGCCTGTTCACCCTCCCCCTAAAAAATGTCTTGAAGCCACTCTATGACATCCTTGACCCTGGCACCAGGGAGGCAGCATACCATCCTGCAGTCATGTCTATGGTTGCAGGAGTGCCTGTCTACTCCCCTACCACAATAGCACTTCCACTCTTCCTCCTCCCTCCCTGTGCAGCTGAAGTACCCATGATACCACGGAGTTGGCTCTTGCTACAGTCCTCTGAGGAACTATCTCGCTCACCAGTATCCAGAATGGAAAAACAGTTAGAGAGCAAGGTAGCCAGGACCAAATTTTTACCAATACCTCAAGCCCATCATTGAGTGATGGCTCTGTATGTGAGACACGCAACAATGAAAACTATTCTTTATACTGAGTGCTTTTCCAGTCAGTTGTATTAGAGGCTTGATCCCCTGGCAGGTACAAAAAGCTGATACATAAGCTTTTGCAATTGACAGCCAGGCCCCAGATCGCAATAGTACTGCTATATCTGAGTCTAGAAGTCAGTGCAAAAAAAGACTGGTGCTTTCTTGTAGTGTAAGGAAGCAGGGAAATGGTAGAATTATGTTTTTCATGTATAGAAGGAAAGAAAAGCCACTTGCACTTCTGTGGCTTTCACAACCTCAGGACATCGCAAAATGCTTTACAGCCAATGAAGTACTTTTGGAGTGTGGTTACTGTTGTGGTAGGAAACGCAGCAACCAATATGCACAGAACAAACTCCCACAAACTGCATTGCGATAACGACCAGATTGTCTGTTTTCATGACGTTGATTGAGGAATAAATATTGTCCAGGATCGCAGGGAAAACTCCCCTGGTCTTCTTTGAAATAGTGGCACAGGACCTTTTACATCCACCCGAGAGGTAAAACAGGGCCTCGGTTTAATGTCCCATTCATAAATCAACACGCCCAGCATTGCAGCTTTCCCTCAGAGTGGCACTGGTGTGTCAGCCTTGATTTTTGTGCTCACGTCCTGGATTCGGACAAATCCACCACCTTCTAACTTATAGGCAAGACTGAAAACCGATCTACGGCAATCCAATCAAGGTGGAAATGATACAAAGATGGCAGTGTTTCCCTCCCCGCCACTTGAAGAGTTGGTGGGAAATGCATCCTCGCATATCACTACAGCCCCATAGGCATTTAGCCCTCTGAGGAGTGTTAATTGGCTGTAGGCAGGACTTCAGCCCCTCACTCAGGAAGAAGCCCCACCGTAGAGACCTGCCGGCCAATCTGACATCCCTGTAGTCCCAGCAGCACCAGTGGTAGCAGTGGCCAGGACTGGGACTACAAGTAGTCCCCAAGTTCTAAGTCCCAGAATCCAGATTAAGTAAAAAGGGGGGGGGGGGGGTGGTCTCACGGCAGAGAGAGGGGGTGAGATCCAGTGGGCCTGGTGTTGGGGTTGGACAGAGAGGCATGGGTCTTGATGGAGGGAGGGAGCACCCCCATGGAGGCTGGCCTTAGGGGTTGGGGAGGTGCCGTTGAGGCAGTTTCCGTTTCCCTTGGGTAATATTACTGGATTTTTATAGTTAAACATCTATAAGGGACTGTTGCCTGAAAGGTGTTTACTTGTGGGTCTGACCGAATATGGAATCCTTTGGGGGAATGTTTTGTAAAATTAATTTCAAATGTGTAACTGTAGCCTTGTGTACTTAAGTATTCTTTTCTTCTTGTTAATAAAACATGTACTTTTAATTTTTTAAATCCCATAAGTGTCACTGGACTTCTTGCTCCCTTCGAAGGGCCAGAAAACTCTACCCATGGGGGTAATAAGCAGTTTTGGGTGATATTGAATTCAATGTTAAACTGGGACTGGTTCAACCATATTGCATGAGGTAACTGATAAGAAAACAATGCAAATAGTGGCAGAGATAAGGAAGCAAAGCTGGCAAGCTGATAAGAGATTCTTTGATGCTTGATAATTAAACAGCAGATCTTGGAGAGGAAACCATATAAAACAGCCCATTCTGCAAGGGTTTTCGGGAGAGTTATAGACACCGTCAAACAAGTCGCCACAGGAAGGAGACCTTTCTTTCTTCGCAAAGACAAGGAATCTGACCAGTTCTTTAGCTTGTGGTCGTTCTCGCTAAAAAGTATATATGAAAAGTTACTGGCTTTCTGGTCCAAACTTACATTGTCCATCAAATTAAATTCTTTAAAGTTAGAAAACGACTACAAGTGTCTCTCCTTCACTTTCTTAGCCTTTTTGTATTCTGAATAATGGAGAAAAAAAATCTCACAGTAGCTGAGACAGCGCCTTGGATGTTTCATATTTACACTTACTTTGGATGTCTGATGTCTGGCAGTGAACGGTCCAGGGCAATGCTGTTGCTCACGTAGATGTTGAAACCATTTTCCCTGTATGCTGAATCAGACTGATCCTCCTCTGCCAGTGGGTAAGGCTTCCCATGTTCACCCTTTCCTGCAACAAAGATTGAGATCACCAGTCTGTTCTTGACAAATTGCCCCCTGACCAAGATTCTGCCCTTCAGCCCTCCCGGCAGCCATGTTGAACAGTGCACTGGGAAGATTGATGGATGTAGTGGGGAGGAGATGGCCAGGAGGGAGGGGAGCCCTCAACTTCCTAACCATCTTCCTTGTGGATGCTGCTACCTCAATGAGGCCTCTTGAATGCAGAACCAGCCCTTCCATAACAAACAGCAGCAGCTTGCATTTATATAGCACCTATTGCATAGCAATATGCCCAAGGTGTGTCACAGGAGCAAAACAGAATTTGACACCAAGCCACATCAGTACAGGGGGCCAAAACCTTGGTTAAAGGAATTCGCCAAGGCTCCTTCGACAGCACCTTCCAAACCCAAGATCACTACCATCGAGAAGGACAAAGGCAGCAGATAGATGGGAACACCACCACCTGGAAGTTCCCCTCCAAGTCATTCACCATCCTGACTTGGAAATATATCGCCGTTCCTTCACTGTCGCTGGGTCAAAATCCTGGAACTCCCTCCCTAACAGCACTGTGTGTGTACCTACACCACATGGACTGCAGCGGTTCAAGAAGGCAGCTCACCACCACCTTCTCAAGGGCAACTAGGAATGGGTAATAAATGCTGGCCCAGCCAGCGAAACCCACATCCTGTGAATGAACTAAAAAAATATAGGTTCCAAGGAATGTCTTAATGGAGGAGGAAATGGAGGTCGAGAGGCAGAGAGGTTTAGGGAGAGAATTCCAGAGCTTGGGGCCTAGGCAACTGAAGGCACAGTCACCAATGGTGGGGCGATTAAAATCGGGGATGCACAAGGGACCAGCATTGGAGAACCAATGATATCGCGGAGGGCTGGAGGAGGTTACGGGGATAGTGGGGAGAAAGTCTCTGGAGGAATTTGAAAAGTAGAATGCGAACTCTAAAATCCGAACCTTGCCAACCTGGGAGCCAAGGTAGGTCATTGAGCATTGCGATGATGGGTGAAGAGGACATGATGCAGGTTAGAATGTGGGCAGGACACATTTGCCTGAGTTCGAGTTGAAGGGCAAAATATGCAAGGCTAGCCAGGAGAGCATTGGAATAGTCAACCGAGAGTGTGATTGTCTGTCAAAGGGTTACCAACCCCCTAGGATTGGCTCCAGGCATTGAAGTTACATCCCCAGGGCACTACTGTGGGCAAGCTGGGAGAAACAGGATTGTGGAATTAAAATCAAATGGTGTTCATTTTTATTTTCTTTGAACACTTGCATTCATTGATTATAAAATATATTGGAGCCAGTTTGTTCTGGGGGAATAAAAGGCCTTTTCACTCACAGTCATGATTAATCTAACAGGCTAGCAAAAAACCTGTGGCCTTTTCAGTAGGCTGTGGGAAGGCCCGGAGGATGGGCCAAGTGTGGGTATATAGGGGTATTGTGGTTCAAGGAAAAGTGACAAAACTTCCAGGAATGCACCCGACCACAATTGGCAACCTTGTCACTACTCAAAATGTAGACACGTCATTTCCCTTCACAAGTGCTGTTGGGGCCAAGTGGAATTTCCACTGCCCCCTGGTGGCAGGGTTTGGGACACTGACGTCAGGGTCAAATTTTAGGCAGGGGGCGGGGAGGGGTTGTCACATTCCTGCACTATGTGGAGAGCAGTCACCTAGCAGTGACTTTCCCCAAATTGGCCAATTAGTGGCCAGAGGGCAGACTCACCATCCAATCGCAGATGGTGGGTGATCTCTCAAGCTGGAAGCCAAATCAGAGTCCATCAGCACTGAAGGAGCAGCACACTGTCTTTTTAGGATAGAGAGAGAGAGACAGAAAGAGGGTGCCTGAAGATGGAGGCACGCTTTCCCCAACTTTTTAAACTGTTAAATAAAGCAGCCGAGCCATCATTGTGGGCAAGGGCTGGAGGTGCTGTCCTTTCGGCCTGTGGCTGTAGCTGTAACCAGGCAGGCGAGAAGGGCCTTAAAGCCTGCCTTGAGTGCTGACCTGCTCGCCCGAGTCCGCCAACAGGAGGCCACTTCCAGGCAACGTGCCTGGTCCCTGATGCCTCGGAGGCCAAACGGAAAATTCCAGTCAGCCTCTCTCAATAGCGCGGGCGGGTGGCCCTGCTGAGACCACACCCCTCCCAGCCCACCTCCAGGAAAATGGCTCAATGGGGGCACGATGGTGCCAGCAAACAGACGCCTGCCAGCAGCACGAATTTCAACTCCCCCACCCCCCCCCCAACTCACCTCCGTGCTCGCCCTCTTCGAGGGCTAAACACCCTGCCCCTGGTTTTAATTAGGGTTTAACGCCCCGCCATGAAGTTACTCTGATTGAACATTCGTGTTTGAAACTGAGTGATGTCATCAAAAGAATGGGAGCTCTCTTGCTTTAAGGGGTTAGGCGAAAGGTGAAAGGCGAAAGAGCAAACAAGCAAAAACTGGCTGGGCCAGCATTTATTGCCCACCCCTAGTTGCCCTTGAGAAGGTGGTGATGAGCTGCCTTCTTGAACTGCTGCAGTCCCTGTGGTGTAGGTACAGCCTTTTTCCTCACCTCCAATACTTTAATGCCCCTATGATTTTCTCCTGGGTGATTTGCAGTAGATTAACCTTAAACACCTGGGCCAGTATCTTTGAGGTGGCATGCAGGGGGGTGTAAAATAACGCGTGGTGACGTTGGGCTTGCGTCCTGATGTCACTGCGTGTCATTCCGGTTTTCAGTTCGGCGGGCGCGCACCAGAGTCAGCTGTGTGCCCGCCGAACTGTCAAAGGCCTGTTAAGGCCATTTAAATATAAATTAAAATAATTAACGGAGCTGCCCGTCCAGCCTTAAGGTTGGGGGGGGTAGGCGAAGAGTCCAGGCGGCCTTCGTATTTATCACGGAACCTCATCCACGGGTGGGGTGAGGTTTCATAAAGTGTTTATAAATTGAATGAAAGTTTTTATTAAAGTTCATTGACACGTCCCACCTCATGTGGCACCGTCACATGAGGGGACATGCCAGAAATTTTTTTTTTCTCTTTATTTAAATCATTGATAATGAAGCTAATCTCCCTGAGGCAGCTCTGTACCTCTGCACCTGAGGCAGCCTACTGCCCCCCACCCCCCCCCCCACCCCCCCCCACCCCCCGCACGGGGAGCGCTCTGCGCTTTCAGGTGTGCGTCACACTGGGTGGGCCTTAATTGGACCGCCCACATAAAATGGCGGAACCCGCCCCCGCCCGCTCCCACTCAGCACCCCTCCCCCCACCCCCCTCCGGGGAGAAAATTCTCTCCCTGGAGATTCCAGGATGATGCTGGAAGGATGGCCACCCTATTTCAGACTCATGGCATTAAACTAAACGTTCACAAATACCCACAGTATTTCCTGTACTTCTGCGTTTAAAAGGACTATAATATCAGCTCTAACTCCCAGTCCTTATTTTTTCTCAAGGCTGACCCAAACAATAACCTCAGTCATAAGTCATTGAATCATAGAATCATGTAAAAAAAAAAGACATATTTATAAGTGTCTTTCATTGCCACCGGACACTTTGGCATCACAGCCAATGAAGTACTTTTTGAAGTGCAGTTACTGTTGTCATACAGGAAGTGTGACAGCCAATTTGAACACAGCAAGATCTCACAAACAGCGATGAGATAATGACCAGGTAATCTGCTTTTGATACGTTGATTGAGCGATAAATATTGGCCAGGACACTGGAGATAACTCCCCTGTTGTTCTTCAATTAACGACATGGGAACTTTTGCATCTGAAAGGTTTAAAACCTCAACCAAACAACAGCAGCTCTAACATGCGCAGTGTCAGCTTTGATTTCTGCAGTCACGTCCTGCTCGAATCCATAACTGTCCGACTTTGGTACAAGAGTGCTGCCGTGGACCATAGCACAGGAGGAGGTCACTTGTACCATTGTGTCAGTGCTTCTCTCTGAGAAATCCATTTCGCCCCAGTCTCCTGCTCTGTTCTCCATAGCAGTGTAAATCTTTACCCCAAGGATTTGTGCAATTGCCCTTCGAAAGTTACTACTGAATCTATTTCCACTGCCCCTTCAGGCAGTGAGTTCCAGCCGCAAAAATTCGAAGTGTATTCTTTGCCAGGCTTGTGAATTGTGTGTCATTGGCAAAATTAGGAATGTGGAGGAGAAAAGCGATCCCCATATCGGTACAAAGGGAGCACTAGTTCCAAGCATTCTCCGATCCAAGAAACACCAATAATCCAAACTCTTTGTTTCTTGCCTGTCAGCCAACCTTCCATCCACATTGCTCCATGCCACATACAACATACAGCTTAACTTTATTGAGTGACCTTCAGTGGTCCAGTGATCACTGATTAGATCACTGACCTAGTCATACAATGGGGAGGAGTGTGGTTAGATTAGAGAAGCTTTGCTTCAAGTCTTCTATCCGGTTAATAATTTTGTTAAGATAGTAGAGCAAACTATGCTTGGTACTTAGATAAAAGCAAAAAACTGTGGTGCTGGAAATTCAAAACAAAAATAAAAATAAAAATACCTGGAAAAACTCAGCAGGTCTGGCAGCACCTGCGGAGAAGAACACAGTTAACGTTTCCAGTCCATATGACTCTTCATCAGTTCTGCAGAACTCCTGCAGTGATGCCCTGGAACTGAGATGACTGACCTCCAACAACCACAACCATCTTCCTTTGTGCTAGGTATGACTCCAACCAGCAGAGACTTTTCCCCTTGATTCCCATTGACTCCAGTTTTGCTCGGGCTCCTTGATACCAGACATGGTCAAATGCTGCCTTGAAGTCAAGGGCAGTCACTCGCACCTCACCTCTGTAGTTCAGCTTCTTTGTCCATGTATGAATTAAGGGACGAAAGAATGGGTGAAGGAAGGAGGATTGCACACAGTGGCAGTGTCAGAAGAATGGAACATGTGGGAAAGTCAATAAGGCTAGGGGGTGATTTCAGATGTTGGGTTATGGAGACAAGGATGAGGTTGTTAACGTACTGAAGGACATGGTGCCATTGGGTTTTGGTGAGGAGAGGGGAAAAAGGTCAATTGAATTTAATGCAGATCAAGGTGGTTACTGCAATGTTTGCTACATTAAAACTGTGACTATACTTCGAAAGTACTTTGGGACCTCCTGCTTTTGCGAAGGGCCTCGTACCAATGCAATTCTTTCTTTACTTGCACACAAATAAGATTTGACATCAGCCTCTGGAGGTCGCTAGCATCACAGATGCCAGTCTTCAGCCAATTCAATTCACTCCATCTGGTATCAAGAAATGGCTGAAGGCACTAGATACTGCAAAAGCAAGGGGCCCTGACAATATTCTGGCAATATTACTGAAGGTGTGCTCTAGAACTTGCTGCGCCCCTAGCCAAGCTGTTCCAGTACAGCTACAACACTGGCGTCTACCCGGCAATGTGGAAGATTGCCCAGGTATGTCCTGTACACAAAAAGCAGGACAAATCCAACCCGGCCAATGACTGACCCATCAGTCTACTCTCGATGATCAGTAAAGTGACGGAAGGAGTCATCAACAGTGCTATGAAGTGGCACTTGCTTAGCATTAACCTGCTAACTGATGCCCAGTTTGGGTTCTGCTAGGGTCACTCAACTCCTGATCTCATTACAGCCTTGGTTCAAACATGAACAAAAGAGCTGAACTCCATAGGTGAGGTGAGAGTGACTTCCCTTGACATCAAGGCATTATTTGATCGAATGTGGCATCAGGGAGTGTTTGCAAAACTAACCATTGCCCCTTGACATCGAATGGCATTACCATTGCTGAATCCCCCATTATCAACATCCTGGGTGTTACCATTGACCAGAAACTGAACTGGACTGGCCATATACATACTGTGGCTACAAGAGCAAGTCAAAAGTTAGGATCCCTGTGGTGAATAACTCACCTCCTGACTCCCCAAAGCCTGTCCACCATATATAAGGCACAAGTCAGGAGTGTGATGGAATACTCTCCACTTGCCTGGATGAGTGCAACTCCAATAACATTCAAGAAGCTTGACACTATCGAGGACAAAGCAGCCCACTTGATTGGCACCCCATCGCAAACATTCACTCCCTCCACCCCAAATGCACAGTGACAGCAGGGTTTACCATCTACAAGATGCACTTCAGGAACTCACCAGGTTCCTTCTAAAGCACCTTCCTAGCCCATCACCACTAACATCTAGAAGGACAAGGGCAGCAGATAGATGGGAACACCACCACCTGGAAGCCACTCCAAGCCAATCACCATCTTGACTTGGAAATATATCGCTGTTCCTTCACTGTCGCTGGGTTAAAATCCTGGAACTCCCTTCCTAACAGCACTGTGGATGCACCTACACCACATGGACTGCAGCGGTTCAAGAAGGCAGCTCACTATCACCTTCTCAAGGGCACCTAGGGATGGACAATAAATGTTGGCCCAGCCAGTGATACCCATACTCATGTTATACATTATCATTGACAGAGACCTCTAAGTTTTTCTTTGGCTCAATTTATTTTCTTGTTCTTGCCTGTTGCAGTTAAATTCTGATTTAGCTTTGTAATAAGATGCCAAGAACACAAGTAAGCACAGACTGTCAATGTGTGGAAGAAAGAGCCGAACATTCAATCTGTCAAATTAATTCCTTTGAAACACGAGGTGAAATCTGGTGGATTCTTGTGGATTCTATTTGTCAAAATTAACTTTGGAACATAAGAACGCAGAGAGAATACCATTTTGATTTATCTGATCAGCAGAATACCCAGTTTACCACCTGTATCTATTAATTGTCACTTCAATTCCCTCTTCAAATTACTGATCCTGTCAGCCACGATATCCCCTCCCTAAGCAAGCCATCCAAATATTTATGAGCCCTTCTGCAACATTATTTGGTATATTCACTCTCCCCATCCCATTTCTGTAATCTCCTCAAGCCTTACAACCCACCAAGGTATCTGCGCTCTCTTAATTTGCAGGAGTTTTTTTAGATATATAAAGGATAAGAGAGAGGCAAAAGTGGACATTGGGCTGCTTGAAAATTATGCTGGAGATGTAGTAGTGGGGAACAAAGAAATGGTGGAGGAACTGAATAGGTACTTTGCGTCAGTCTTTAAAGTGGAAGACATGAGTAACATCCCCAAAGTTCAAGAGAGTCGGGGGGCAGAGGTGAGTATGGTGGCCATTACCAAGGAGAAGGTGCTAGGAAAACTGAAAAGTCTGAAGGTGGATAAATCACCTGGACCAGATGGATTACACCCCAGAGTTCTGAAGGAGATAGCTGAAGAGACAGTGGAGGTGTTAGTGGTGATCTTTCAGGAAGAACCGGAGTCAGGGAGGGTCCCAGAGGACTGGAAAATCGCTAATGTAACCCCCCTGTTTAAGAAGGGAGTGAGGCAAAAGACGGGAAACTACAGGCCGATTAGCCTGACCTCGGTCGTTGGTAAGATTTTAGAGTCCATTATTAAGGATGAGATTTCAGAATACTTGGAAGTGCATGGTAAAATCGGGCAAAGTCAGTATGGTTTCATCAAGGGGAGGTCATGCCTGACAAATCTGTTAGAATTCTTTGAGGAGGTAACGAGTAGGTTAGACAAAGGAGAGCCAATGGATGTTATTTACTTGGACTTCCAGAAGGCCTTTGACAAGGTGCCGCACAGGAGGCTGCTCAGGAAGATAAGAGCCCATGGTGTTAGAGGCAAGGTACTAGCATGGATAGAAGATTGGCTGTCTGGCAGGAGGCAGAGAGTGGGGATAAGGGGGTCCTTCTCAGGATGGCAGCCAGTGACTGGTGGAGTTCTGCAGGGGTCAGTGTTGGGACCACAA
The DNA here is from genome assembly GCF_017639515.1 of Carcharodon carcharias. Taxonomy (NCBI): domain Eukaryota; kingdom Metazoa; phylum Chordata; class Chondrichthyes; order Lamniformes; family Lamnidae; genus Carcharodon; species Carcharodon carcharias. The sequence goes on from NC_054470.1 coordinate 183,529,275, forward strand.
CTTTTCACTTTATACATTAATGATTTAGATGAAGGAACTGAGGGCATCCTGGCTAAGTTTGCAGATGATACAAAGATAGGTGGAGGGACAGGTAGTATTGAGGAGGTGGGGAGACTGCAGAAGGATTTGAACAGTTTAGGAGAATGGGCAAAGAAGTGGCAGATGGAATACAACGTGGGCAAGTGTGAGGTCGTGCACTTTGGTAGGAAGAATAGAGGCATGGACTATATTCTAAATGGGGAGAGAATTCAGAAATCTGGATTGCAGAGGGACTTGGGAGTCCTAGTCCAGGATTCTCTTAAGGTTAACTTGCAGGTTGAGTCGGTAGTTAGGAAGGCAAATGCAATGTTGGCATTTATGTCAAGAGGACTAGAATATAAAAGCAGGGATGTGCTGCTGAGGCTTTACAAGGCTCTGGTCAGACCACGTTTAGAATATTGTGAGCAATTTTGGGCCCCATATCTCAGAAAGGATGTGCTGGCCCTGGAGAGAGTCCAGAGGAGGTTCACGAGAATGATCCCAAGAATGAAAGGCTTAACATATGAGAAACGTTTGAGGACTCTGGGTCTATACTCGATGGAGTTTAGAAGGATGAGGGGGGATCTGATTGAAACTTACAGAATACTGAAGGCCTGGATAGAGTGGACGTGGGGAAGATGTTTCCATTAGTAGGAGAGACTAGGACCCGAGGGTACAGCCTCAGAGTAAAGGGAAGACCTTTTAGAACGGAGATGAGGAGAAACTTCTTTAGCCAGAGAGTGGTGAATCTATGGAATTCATTGCCACAGAAGGCTGTGGAGGCCAGGTCATTAAGTGTATTTAAGACCAAGATAGATAGGTTCTTGATTGGTAAGGGGATCAAAGGTTACGGGGAGAAGGCGGGAGAATAGGGTTGAGAAACTTATCAGCCATGATTGAATGGCGGAGCAGACTCGATGGGCCGATTGGCCTAATTTCTGTTCCTATGTCTTATGGTCTAATTCTGACCCCCTGATTTAAATTGCTCCACCATTGACAGCTGTGCCCAGAGCAGTCTAGGCTCCAAGCTCTGGAATTCCCTCCCTAAACTCGCACCAAATGCTGTTCACCCATTAGCACTGTGCTCGCTGACCTCCACTGGTTCCTGCTTAAACAACGGCTCGATTTATAAAATGCTCACCCTTGCTTTCAAATTCCTCCACAGCCTCACCCTGTCCCACCTCTTTAATCTTCTCCAGCCCCACAACCCTCCCAGGCATCTGCGCTCCTCTAATTTTAGCCTTTTGAACATCGCCAATTTTAATCATTCCACCGCTGGTGACCTCAGCCTTAAGTCAGGAATTCCCTCCCTAAACCCTTCCATTCCGCTTTCCTCCTTTAAGATGCTCCCAAAAACCTCCTTTATTGACGAAGCTTTAGCTCATCTGCCTTAATATTTCCTTCTGGGGCTCCTTGCCATATTTTGTTTTACAATGCCGCTGTGAAGCGCTTTGGGCTATTATATTATGATAAAGTCACTACATAAACACAAGTGGCTGTTGTTGCTGTTCTTTCTTCTGCTGTTTTCAAAAAAGTGGCCACCCACCCATCCCCCAACATCGTTTCCTGAGGGAATGGTCGGCAAAATTTCGCACTGGCCCCCCCCTCTAAAGGCAAAGCGTCACGGTATCTAATCTCATTTTGCTTGGCAGCGGAGCTCCTTGGCATGATTTTTCTACAGGAATAGCTATGCAAAAAAAAAAAGACAATTACTCTTCACAGAACCTCCGAGATCATGATTAATACATCAGGTAGGTCATTCTGATTAATTTTTTTAACTGATAACTTTTTAAGTTCTTTCATGGGATGTTGGCATTGATGGCAAGGCCAGCATTTGTTGCCCATCCCTAATTGCCCTTGAGAAGGTGGCGGGATCCGCCTTCTTGACTGCTACAGTCCAGCTGGGGCAGGTACTCCCACAGTGCAGTTAGGACTTTTCTGTAGTGATTTGGTACAACTGAGTGGTTGCTAGGCCACTTCAGAGTTAAAAGTCAAGCACTTTGTCATTTTAGCCCAGACCATGTGAAGATGGAAGACTTCCTTCCCTATAGGACCTTAGTGAACCAGGTTAATTAATTAATTTAGATAATTAACTAAATGAATTTATTAATTAATTGAATTCAAAGTCCACCAGCTATCTTGGTGGAATTTTTTTTATTATTCATTCATGGTATCTGGGATTGGCTGGGCCAGCGTTTATTGTCCATCCCTAGTTGCCCTTGAGAAGGTGGTGGTGAGCTGCCTTCTTGACCCGCTGCAGTCCACGTGGAGTAGGTACACCCACAGTGCTGTTAGGAAGGGAGTTTCAGGAATTTGATCCAGCGACAATATATTTCCAAGGATGGTGAATAGCTTGGAGGGGAACATCCAGGTGGTGATGTTCCCATGCATCTGCTGCCCTTGTCCATCTAGATGGTAGCGATAAACTAATTTGAGCCTGGGTCCCCAGAGCACCAGCCCGTGCCTTTGGATTGCTAATCCCTTGACATTCAAGGGGCGTTGGTAACATAGTGGTATTGGACTAGTATTCCAGAGACCCAGGGTAACACACTGGGGCCCAGGTTTGACACCCACTGCTGCAGATGGTGAAATATGAATTCAATAAAAATCTGGAATTAAAAGTCTGATGGTGACCATGAGACCATTGTTGATTGTTGTGAAAACCCATCTGGTTCACTAATGTTCTTTAGGGAAGGAAATCTGCCATCCTTACCTGCTCTTGGCTACATGTGACTCCAGACCCATAGCAATGTGATTGACTCTTAAAAATGCCCTCTGATCAAGGGCAATTAGGGATGGGCAATAAATGCTGGCCTAGCCAGTGACACCCACATCCATGAATGAATTTAAAAAATTGGCGCTACATTCAGCAAGTGCTGCCCAATCACATCTAACTGCAGACATTTTCTTTTGGTTTGATTGAATATGGTCTATACTCTGCCTAATACGAACAGTACTTGCTGAATATCTTTTAGTCCATTGCGGAGTGTTAATTGGAGCTGGTGTACTTTGTCACTGCATTCGTCCCTTCCATAATGGTGTGCTTGGCCAGTTCCCTGGGCAGCAGTAGGCACATAGCAGTCTGGATCTCCCGGGAGCTGATGGTTATTGTAATGGGCCGGGCGGGAAGCCTCACCCGCGATGCGCTCAAAAATGTCGTTCACGAACGAGTTCATGATGCTTATGGCCTTGGAGGAGATGCCGGTGTCGGGGAAACCTGCTTCATCACTTTGTAGATGCAGATGGAATAACTCTCCTTCCTCAACTTTCGCCGTCTCTTGCCACCCTTTGCTGACGGTTTCTTTAAGGCTTTCTTGGCTCCCTTCGTCTCATCAGCCATCTTCAGCTTCAGAACAATGCCAATCGCTACACTAACAACCAACTTAAGATAATCAATCAAACTTGTGACACAGCTCATTTACGCTTGCTGGAATCAACATACTTTCATTAGCAGGCACCTATTCTCTGCCTTTTTTGAATTACCCGGAAGCATGGGGAGCCTATAGTTCCCCGTCGCTTTGTCCATGGCAACGCCTTGACCAATCAGAGCTGACTTGCCAACCAATCAGCACCCCTTTGCTCCTACGGAATAAATTGCTACGATTGTTTGAAATTTGGTATTCTTGTGTTTGTCCTGATGAGTGCAAGATGAAAAGCTCCGGCAACATGTTTCTCTTTTCAGCAATATTCAAGTCCTATACGACCAATCCACTATTTGTTCTTTTATAGGGTCAGCCCTCTCCCTGCACCCATTAACTTGGCAAAATCATGAGATATTTGTATAGAATAAGTGAAGCCATCACCAAACACCATAGAATTAAAATACTTGGCAGAAGAACTAGAGGGGAAATGAGGAGAATTTTTTTCTCACACAGAGGTTCTCAAGATCTGGAGGTGGGTACCTGAAAAGATGGTGGAAACAAATGTCACTGAAACTTTCAAACGGCAATTGGGCATGTGCTTGACGAGGATCCATTTGTAAAGTTATGAGGAAAAAGCTGAGCTATGGGATTAAATTGGAAAACTAGTTCAAGGAGTGGGCACAGGTGCACTGGTCTGAATAGCCTCCTTTATGCTGTAAGAGCATACGGTTCAAACCGAAACTGTCAGGGGTACATCCAAATGCATTTGTAAAACTAATTTTGTTCTAATGCTCAGTTTAAAAGTATATGTTTGACGCCACATTAAAACAGTCGTTGGAAACATCACTGAAATATCTCTGCGGCCAAACCAAGCTCAAGATTTTATGGGCTATCTATTTTGGCAAAATTGTTATATCTATTTACCTCATCACTGCCTGGGAATATCCTGTGAATCGAATGCAAAACTACGGACATCGATAATAAAGTGGTTTAAGAAGTCTAGACTTTCTGGATCTATAATTGTATTTAAGATGCAATGTCCACATGTGCAAAATGGTATTTATCTCAATATCTCAATACAGCTCTCACATATGACTCATTTCTAACCTCTGCTTGGAGCATAGGCCACAAATACATCAATTTCATGTTAGCTGTTTGTTATTATCAGAGAGGTCATGGGTTACATGAAGCATTTGAAGAAGCTGATAAACACTTTTTAACATTTAACCTTGTCAAATAAGTTAATAGTCAAGAAGAACCCCTATCGATCTCCTGAGAGCACAGGGAGCCCTGTGAGATGGAAAAAAAACATGCATAAGCTACAAGTTCACCTGATAAGGTGAATTTTTCTTAACTAATCTGATCAGCCACCACATCAGGAAAGGTAACAGCAGAAGCATAGCTCAAAACAGGACTAGCGTATCGCTACTCAGTGCAACCCTGGATTGCCTTGCCTGTTGTCACAGGTTCGTAACTCTGTCTGATCAGCCAGTCATAGGGATCATTGCCCTGTATTGTATTGTATTGCATCACCTCCTAATCTTGATGTTAAGGTGCTTTTAATTTCCTAATTTCTCATTTTGAAATTTTCAAAGCGCGTTGTACAATCCAATGGACAGGGAAGTACAGTTCTGCTTGTCACATTGGCAAATGCCATTCTGGACCAAGGACCACGACCAGTCTATCGGTATGAACAACGTCAGTCAGAGGCCGGCAGGTCCGTTGAACAGCAGCACCACTGCAATGGCAGTGGCTGCTGATGGTACTACACCCACCCGAGGTCTAGTACCATATAGGTGAGTGATGGCGGTAGGAGCTTCGTGGTGTGGGGCTTGCATGGGAGGATGGGGAAGTGCAGCCAGCAGCAAGGACAGGGGGCTGTCAGCGGGCTCACTCACCTTACTGATGCTGTGTCCCTCGATCAGACACTCGGTGACTTTGAACGACGGATTCCCCCCCCAGCACTGCATTAATGCAAGAGACACCAAGGTTAGGGCCTGAAATGGCAATTGCTGACTTAAGGAGCTCAATTGGCGACAGGACGAGAAGGTTGTCCATTGGCCTTCCTGCCACTCACTTAACTAGGGTGGAGGCAGGAAGGTAGAGGGTTCTCGCCCTCCCACCTGATTAAACGCTCTCCCCAAAACCAAACCCGTCAAGGTTGAGAGCATTAAATTGCGCTCAATGGGTGGAATCTTGCAGAGGCGATGGGTCCCTTAGCCGCCGGATGGAGAGCAGCTGAGACGCCCGGGTTGCCTCTTTTAGAGGAGGTCAGCCGCATCTTGTGCCACTCAGGCACTTATCAGGCCAGCACTGGGCCTTCGCCCATGGTCAGGGACCAATCAGGGAGCGGTAGCTCCTCTGTGCTCAGCAGCGATATTGGGTAGGTGGCAGCTGCTCCCGGTACTACACCCGCCCGAGGCCTCGGATGGAGGATGGAGGAGCGACCCAGGCCATAGGTGAGTGGTGGCAGGAGGGGATTCAGGGGGCGAGGGGGGTCACAGGGGAGGGGGGGGGGAAGGGGGTTGGAAGGGGGGGTATGGGGAGGCTTTCAACGGGCACCCCCCCTTCCTGATGCCATGCCCCTCGATCAGCCAGTAAGTGCTTTTGAATGAGGGACTGCCCTTGGGATCCTGCAAGCCAACACACCAGGGTTTGCTTGTTGTGCTTCCTGCATGGTGAGCTTTCTGGCCACCACTGGATTAAAAGCACCGGTAGCTGGATCAGGGTCATAAGTGGACATTACCTGCTCAATTAAGGGCCTCAACTGGTGGCAGGCCATCCACAGGTATTTACACCATGGACTTAACTGGGGTGGAGGTGGAAAGGTGGCAGGGTCCCCGCCCACCACCCTCCCATCTGATGAAATGCCGCCCGCCTCTAACTCACTGCGAGATTCCACCCAACGTATACATTTCTGTACTAACAACGAATATAGCGAGTGCCCAAGGTCCTAAGGAGAGCCCAGTCCAAGGATTTTTGCAGCCATGTGTGTGGAGGCTCCCAGCAGGGCGGCATTTCCATGTGGGTGGCTGCGGAAGTCTCAGGTAACATTAAAGTTTGAAGCATAATGGGGAAGGGAACAGGGGATTTGGGGGTGGGGAGGGGACAAAGTGGAAAGTGGTAATGACTGGGAGGAGGTTTGTGTGGAGTACAAAACTACCAGCTGGGCCAACTTTAATGGTGTTGGCCATGATTGGCCTTGAGAGTGGCACTGTATTGTACTGCTCCTGTGCTATCGCATGTTGTGGCTTGTTGCGCAAGTTGATTTTAGCATTGCTACCAAGATATTAGCAGTCAGCAGTGGCTCACTCACTCGCCACCAAATCCACATTATCTTCCAATTCTCTCTCCAGCAGAGAACTGATATCTAGTTCAACTGAAAGATTCTCTCTGCTGCTCATAATGTTCATTCTCACAGCTTTGTGCTAATCTATAGCCCTCAGTGATGAATGACTCCGCAGTCTCTCTCTCTGTTTCAGTTGCCGCCTGTGAAATCCAGCACATAAATCATGCTTCCCCACGGTGAGACGTCCATCCAGCTTTCCCGATGCCTCGTCGTGTTTTTTTAAATCCTCATTGTCCGTCAGCTTGACTAATGGCAGAGAATCTCTCTGCTTTATCGCCCATGCAGTAAATCAGTGTGCTCACTTGTCTAATTTAAACTCTATTGGCTACTCCTGATGCGATCTAATGCTGCTTCCCCCCCACCACTCCCACCTCAGTACAGACAATCCACAGGCTTGGCAAAATTGAATTTCCCTGATGGAGTTTGGGCAATCTCAAATTCGATCATATGTAGTTTTGATTGACGCTGAACTCATGTTTCAGAGTGTCCCAGCAGCGTTTCACTCACCAGTCAGGCGGCTTTGACTTTCCAGCTTGCTGCCTGCATTGCCTTCTTGCCAACACTTCCAGTGTTTTGCTTTTACCTTAACACGTTTTCAACTCCCAACACGTGTTTCGAAAGCCAATTTCATATCAGCCACAGGCTGCCTGCGGAAGTCCCTGGCTCCATTGCAAGGTCAATTAACCAATCACGGAGACACATAAAAATAAAGATATATATATATATATATATATATATAGGCCCTGATTGTTGGTGGTGGGGTGTGGGGTGGGGTGGGGTGGGGTGGGGTGGGCCAGCTGTGTTAAAATGAATCACTTTCTCACCCTCGAGTGGACCATCCTCAGGAAGGAAACAGGGATGTAGCTTTAAACGTACAAATTAGCTCCCAATGTCAGGCCTCACCGAGCTGGGAGTCCCAGTTCAAAAGATTTATTTGAGGATTTCTTCTAGGCCAAGAGGAGCAGCGGTGCATCATCAGGGTCTCACAAGGAAGCCGTGAGGCTCCCTGATCCCGGACACCCCACTGTCCCCTGAATGGTTGCAAACACTTGTTGTCAACCAGGCCGAAAGAACCACACTCAAAGTCACCGATTTGACTACAAGAGCAACATTAATCGGCCATGCTGGCTTACTCCCTAATGTCTGCGATCGGACCTTCAACCCTCCAGGTCAGGTGACCCCATATGTAGTAAACAGTATACCTTACAATATCTTCTCTGAGTAGTGTATGTGGTGGTGGTGGTGGTTTAGTGATATTGTCACTGGACTAGTAATTCAGAGACCCAGGGTAGTACTCTGGGGCCCTGGGTTTGGATCCCACCACAGCAGATGGTGGAATTTGAATTCAATAAAACATCTGAATTAAAATTCAAATGATGATCATGAAACCATCGTGGGGAGAAAACCCATCTGGTTCATTAATGTCATTGGAGGAAGTAAACCTGCTGTCCTTACCTGGTCTGCCCACACATGACTCCAGACTCACAGCAATATGGTTGACTCTGAAATGGTCTCACGAGTGACTTTATTGTATTGAAGCACTAGAAAGTCAATGAGGGATGAAACCGGATGGACAACCTGGTATCGACCTTGGCACTGGAGCCGACAATGACAAACTCAACCCTGTGGACCCTGCAAAGTCCTCCTTGTGAACATCTGGGGGTGGGTGCCAAATTTGAGAAAGCCGTCTCACAGACTAGTCAAGCAACAGCCTGGCATAGTCATACCCACAGAACCATATTTGGCAGATAGATGTCCTAGACACCACCAATACAATCCCTGTGTATGTCAGCTCCAACTGGAAGAGGTGGTGGCACAATGGTTCACAGTCAGGAGGGAGTTGCCCTGCGAGTCCTCAACATTGATTCTGGACCATATGAAGTCTCAGGTCAAACATGGGCAAGGAATCCTCTTGCTGATTACAACATGTTGTCCCCCATCAGCTGATGAATCAGTGCTCCTCCATGTTGCACGTCATTTGGAAGAAGCACTGATGGTGGCAAGGGTACAGAATGTACTCTGGGTGGGGGACTTCAATGTCCATCAACAAGAGTGACTCGGTAGCACCAGCACAGACCGAGCTGGCTGAGTCTTTTTGTTTATTTATTCATTTACCACGATGTGGCTGTCACTGGCTAGGCCAGCATTTATTGCCCATTCCTAACTGCCCTTGAGAAGGTGGTGGTGATGTAAAGGGAATATCATTTTTTTTCTAATATAACTGTGAGGTACTGAAGCAAGCTTGTGTGGGCTGTGTGTTGTGTGTGTGTGATTAATTTAATTAAACTGAAGGCAGACTGCAAGGTTTAAATCATCAAAGAGATAAGGTATAAAATCAGGGATTTTGAAATGGAAGTGGACAAGCTAACATTTGCATTTGTAAATAAATTGAGAGGTTGTTTGAATTTCAAAGGGGAATTAGAAAATGACAAGGAAAATGTTTGCATCTTGCAGGAGTTTATACATAAACAAGCAATGAGAATATCATGTTTTACTGACCCAAAAGCAAAGACAAGATGGATACATGCATCTTATATTTGAAAGAGTCTGAGTTTCAAAGGAAGTTTAAAATAATGGATTTAAAGATAAAAAGTGGAGAAAATATATTTAAGGAAAGATTGAAAGCTGTCTGGGAGTGGCCATGTGAGATCTTGAAGAATGCACTGTGTAGTATCAGTTTCTAGCCACTCCAGGGAAGTGCTTGGGTATTCTGGAAGTCAGAGTTTAGTTTTAGCCTTGGGTTTCCATGGTTGAGTGAGAGGAAGAGAGAAGCTGTGAGATATCTCCCTTATAGCAACAGTGGGTGCCTTGTTGTGATATTACTGGATGTTTTATAACTCAAGAATCTATCTGGACTGTTGCCTGAAAAAGGCTGTTTATTTGGGAGCCCAGATAAGTGGAAATCTTTTGGGAAATGTGGTAATATTGAATTTAACTGTGTAACTGTAATCTTGAGTGTTTAAGTTTTCTTTTGTTTTCATAATAAATGTTTCAATTTAATATTTAAAATCTCTGAAAGTGGTTGTCGACTCTTTACGTCTGATTTCAGTGCACAAATACAAACTGCAAATCATTGTGATAGCTTGGCCAAGTTTCCTTTTGGGATTTGGACAGCCTGGCAATTACCACCTGCCATATCATAACATTGAGCTGCCTTCTTGAACCATTGCAATCCACACGGTATAGCTATACCCACAGTGCTGTTAGGAAGGGAGTTCCAGTATTTTGATCCAGCGACACTGAAGGAACAGTGTATTCCAAGTCAGGATGGTGAGGGACTTGGAGGGGAGCGTCTAGGTGGTAGTGTTCCTATCTATCTGCTGCCCTTATCCTTCTAGATGGTATCGGTTGTGGGTTTGGAAGGTGCTGTATAAGCAGTCTTGGTGAGTTTCTGTAGTGCATCTTATAGATGGTACACAATGTTGATACTATTTGTCGTGGTGGAGGGAGTGAATGTTTATGGAAGGAGTGCCAATAAAGCGGGTTGCTTTGTCCTGGATGGTGCCAAGCTTCTTGAGTGTTGTTGGAGCTGCACTCATCCAGGCTAGTACAGAGTATTCCATCCGACTCCTGATTCGTGCCTTGTAGATGATAGACAGGCTTTGGGCAGTTAGGAGGTGAGTTACTCGCTGCAGGCTTACTAGCCTCTGACATGCTCTTGTAGCTACAGCATGTATATGGCTAGTCCAGTTCAGTTTCAAGTCAATGGTAACCCCCAGGATGTTGATAGTTGGGGATTCAGCAATGTTAATGCCATTGAATGTCTAGATGTGATGATTAGATTCTCCCTTGCTGGAGATGGTCATTGCCTGGCATTCGTGTGGCGCGAATGTTACTTGCCATTTGTCAGCCCAAGCCTGGATATTGTCCAGGTCTCGCTGCATTTGGACATGGACTGCTTCAGCGTCTGAGGAGTCACGAATGGTGCTGAACATTGTGCAACCATTATCGAGCACCCCCACTTCTGACCTTATGATGGAAGGAAAATCATTGATGAAGCAGCTGAAGATGGGTTGGGCCAAGGACACTACCCTGAGGAACTCCTGCAGTGATGTCCTGGAACTGAGATGACTGACCTCCAACAACCACAACCATCTTCCTTTGTGCTAGGTATGACTCCAACCAGCAGAGAGTTTTCCCTCATTCCCATTGACTCCAGTTTTGCTGGGACTCCTTGATGCCACACTCAGTTAAACGCTGCCTTGATGTCAAGGGCAGTCAGCCTTGCCTCACCTCTGGAGTTTAGCTCCTTTGGTCCATATCTGAATCAAAAATGTAATGAGGTCAGGAGCTGAGTGGCCTTGGCAGAACCCAAAACTGAGTATCAGTGAGCAGGTTATTGCTAAGCAAGTGCTGCTTGATAGCACTGTTGATGACCTCTTCCGTTGCTTTACTGATGATCGAGAGTAGACTAATGGGGTGGTAATTGGCCAGGTTGGATTTGTCCTGCTTTTTGTGTAAAGGACATGCCTGGGCAATTTTCCACATAGCCGGGTAGGTGCCAGTGTTGTCGCTGTACTGGAACAGCTTGGCTAGGGGCGCAGCAAGTTCTGGATCACAAGCTTCAGTGCTATTGCTGGAATATTGCCTGGGCCCATAGCCTTTGCAGTATCCAGTGCCTTCAGCTATTCCTGGATATCACGTGGGATGAATTGAATTGGCCGCAGACTGGCATCTGTGATGCTGTGGATCTCCGGAGGAAGCCAAGATGGATGATCCACTCTGCACTTCTGGCTGAAGATTGTTGCGAATGCTTCAACCTTGTCTTTTGCACTGATGTGCTGGGCTCCTCCATCATTGAGGGTGGGGATATTTGTAGATCCTCCTCCAGTGAATTGTTTAATAGTCCACCACCATTCACGACAGGACTTGGCAGGACTTCAGAGCTCAGATTTGATCCATTGGTTGTGGAATCTCAGTTCTGTCTTTCAATTGCTGCTTATGCTGTTTGGCACCCAAGTAGTCATGTATTATAGCTTTACCAGGTTGACACCTCAGTTTTACGTATGCCTGGTGCTGCTCCTGGCATGCCCTCCTGCACTCTTCATTGAACCAGGGTTGATCGCCTGGCTTGGTGGTAATGGTAGTGTGGGGAATATACCAGGCCGTGAGGTTACAATTTGTGGTTGAGTACAATTCTGCTGCTGCTGATGGCCCACAGCGCCTCATGGCTGTCCAGTCTTGAGTTGCTACATCTGTTCAAAATTTATCCCATTTAGTACGGTGGTTGTGCCACACAATACGATGGAGGGTATCCTCAATGTGAAGATGGAACTTCATCTCCACAATGACTTTGCAGTCGTCACTCCTACCAACACTGTCATGGGCAGATACATCTGTGGCAGGCAGGTTGGTGAGGATTTGGTCAATTATGTTTTTCCCTCTTGTTGGTTCCCTCATTATCTGCTGCAGAGCCAGTCTAGCAGCTATGTCCTTTAGGACTTGGCCAGTTCGGTCTGTAGTGGTGCTACATTGTGATGGACATTGAAGTCCCCCACGCAGAGTACATTCTGCGCCTTTGCCATCCTTAGTGCTTCCTCCAAGTGGTGTTCAACATGGAGGAGCACTGATTCATCAGCTGAGGTGGGGGGTACATGGTAGTCAGCAGGGGGTTTCCGGGTTCAGTTGCCCACATCCAGGCTTGCGAACACTGTACCCATCCCTCTGCTTTTGAAATTGCGGGCATGATGTGACATTCATTTCAAGAGTCCGGAACTTTAAGGTACTGGATTCTGACCAAAAAATGTTTTTCTTTTAAGGCTTCAACTCTTAAAGCTGTTGGATTTGTGTCCTTATGAAGCCAAGACCACACCACTGTAGTAATTTCAAAAATTAAAAGCCTACATAGACTTATAGCACAGAAACAGGCTGTTTGGCACAATGGGTGTGTACCAGCCTTTGTGCTCCACATTAGCGTCCTCCCAACTCTCTTCCTCTCACTCTGTCAGCATATCCTTCTTATTCCTTTCTCCCTCTTGTGTTTCTCAAGCTTCTCCTGAAATGCATCTATGCTATTTTCCTCAACTACTCCTTATGGTAGCGCATTCCACATTCTTATCACTCCTTGGCTTTCAAATTGTTTCTGTAATTCCCAATTTGCTTTATTGACAATTAGCTTACAATTCTGACCTGTAGTTTTGGAAACCCCCACAAGCAGAAATACCTTCTCCATGTCAACCTTATCAGGAGGGAGGAAATGTCAAAAGCTTTAAGTATGGCTCACAGTGCATGTAGGTGAACACAGGGAAGGTGATCAATAAGATTGGCGAGCTGCACATGGGAGCGTCATGCTGTGGCGATAACAGAGAACAAACTCATGGAAGAGCAGGAATGGGTGCAAAATATCCCTGGATGTAAGGTGTTCAGGAAAGATGGGGAAGGAAAGAAAGGAAGAGGGGTGGCTGTAATGATTAAGGATATTACTGTGGCGGGAAGAGAGGCTGTCCTAGAGAGGTCAAGGGCAAAATTTATTTGGTTAGAGCTAAGAAACAATAGAGATAGCATTACATTTTATAAGCCATCAACCAGTGGGAAAGATAAATAGGAACACATTTGAAAGGAAATTACAAAGAGGTGCGAAAAGTATAGAACATATAACAGGTGACTTTAATTATCCTAAAAATACTGGAAACGTAATAGTGTAAAGGTCAGAGGGAGAATTTTCTACATCAGTATGTCCCCAGTCCAATGAGGAAGGAGGTGTCGCTGGGTCTGGTTCTGCGAATGAAGTGGGACAAGTAAATCAAGTGTCAGTGGGGAACATTCAGGGGACAGTGATCATAATATAAGGATTAGGTTAGCTGTGGAAAACAACCAGGAACAACCCAGAGCAAAGATAATTAATTGGGATCAGATCAATTTCAATGGGGTGAGGATGTATCTCGCTCAGGAAAATTTGGATCAAAGGCAAAATTGAACAATAGTCAAGAGGATAGCAGAAAAAGGGCACATACAATGGATGCCAGGTTGACAATCCAAGTTAGAGCCAGACCAAATTTAGAAAGTTTGGAGGGGCAGTGTAAAAAGAAATAAGAAGAGCAAAAAGAGAATATGGAAAGAGACTGGCAGCCAACAAAAAGAGAATCCAAAATCTATATACATATGAATAGTAAAGGCTGGTAAAAGGAGGAATGTGGACAATTTGATACCAAAAATGGGGTTGACACATGGAGGCAGAAGACATGGCTGAGCTACTAAATACTACTTTATAACTGTCTTTACCAAGAAAGAGGACGCTGCCAAAGTCATAGTGAACAAGGAGATACTTGATAAACTGGGTGGGTTAAAAATTATTAATGAATTAGACTTGGGTGTGCAGGGCACAATTTCAAAGTTTGCAGTTGACACAAACCTTGGAAGTATTGTGAACTATGAGGAACATTCAAGATAGACTTCAAAAGGACACAGACAGGCTGGGAGAAATGGCGGATATGTGGCAGATGGCACTGAATGCAGACAAGTGTGAACTGAAACATTTTTATAGGAAGAACAATACAAAATAAAGGTTACAATTCTAAAAGGGGTTCAAGAGCAGAGTGACCTGGGGGTATATGTGCAATTGTGTTCCCTGCGAAAAGTCAACAGTGAATTCACTTCAAAAGTACTTCTTTGGTTGTAAAGCATTTTGTGATACCCTGAGGCGATGAAAGGCACTACAGAAATGCAAGTCTTGCTTTTCCGTTTATTTCAGCTGAATTCACCATTCTGTAGAATTCACCATGAAGCGGTAATAATTTGATACTTGTTATTAGAGATAATGGCTGGGGAGTTTAGAACATAAGGGGAGGAATATAATGAAGCCCACCAAAGCGGGATTCATGGTGGGAGGGGCAGTAGAATCTCGAGTCGGAATCCCAATGGCAGAAACTGGTGGAAAAATCAAACAGCAAAGCTGCATGAATGTGGAGCAAAGCCATTAAGATTGTTAAGCAGGTAGTTAAGAATCATTTGCATGCTGCTGAATGCAATCAAATGCACCTTCTGGAATTACCTGAGTGGCAAGGGGGATCACAGCCCATCAGATCCCGGGAAAGTGGGGTTGAGGTAGAAGATCAGTCATGAGCAGTACAGACTTGAAAGGGCAGAATGACCTGCTCATGCTCATACCTTTTTACATTTGTATAGCAAGTAAGTTCATTTGGAAGGTGGTCGTTGCTGCTGGTTGTGACTTAGGAATTCAGCCCGTGGGATAATGGGCACAATAAATGAAAGTGATGCAGGAGGAGTGTCCTTCTAAGATAACTTTTGAACAGTCATGTGCAGGAGCAGCCTTTATCGTTCCTAATCTGGAAGTGTTTGGGTTGTAGGGCTGTGACAAGTGGGTCTCCTCCTTTGGTTCCTCCACGCTTAAGTTGATGCCAAGCCCAGATCTGATCCATTAATTCTTTCAGGTGATGTACAGCATTAGCTTAAACAAGATGGAAATTACTTCAAGGTGCAGTGTGAACCATAATCGACACTCCGTTCATAATGAACTTCGAACAGAGCCAGTCCCCCGTAGGTTACCAACCAATTTAGTGCAGCCACTTCTGCAAACTACCAAAGTAATAATATTGCCTTTGTGATTAATGCGCAAAATTATTTAGCTGTGACAGTTTAGCTACTACTGTCAGATCTGTTAATAAATATCATGGATTCAGCTTTAATGCACTACGTGTTAAACATATTGATTGCATCATCTGAGAGTTCAGTTATATGGGAGAAAAATATCAAATGATACTCTACCCAGCAAAGAAAATTATGCTGTTCCAGGTAAGGAAGGAACTGTAACTTCAACTTGCCAACTGCTTTAGCATCTTCAGAAAAAAACTGACAGGCGAAAAAGTTCCACAATATGTAGCTCAAAGGGAAGCATGTGCCTTCCTCAGCACTTCAGCTCCAGCGTCTGGCATGGATTCACTTGGACGTTTACCAGAGGAAAGACTGGAGAATAAGCCCTTTTGATTCCACAAAAGCAAGGAATGAGTGACCCGATTCCAAGCTTCTGAAGGGTTATGATGAAGTAAACAGTGATGGATTGCTTCCACTAGCTCATGGGAAAGTGACAGGAGGCACAAGTGGGCCTCCGCCTGACAGGAGGCACAAACTCAAAATGATCACAAAATTAACTGAAGCGGAGACAATAGCATAAGTTTCCTTGAGCAGAACATGGTTAGAATGTGGAATTCTCTGCTACGTTTTGCTGAAGAAAGATCTTATCTCAGTGCCAGGGGGAAATGTAGGTTTTTCTTTTGGTATATTAATTCATTGGATGTGAGCATCGCTGGCTGGGCCAGCATTTATTGCCCATCCCTAACTGCCCTGAGAAGGTGGTGGTGAGCTGCCTTCTTGAACCGCTGAAGTCCATGTGGTGTAGGTACACCCACAGAGCTGTTAGGTTGGGAGTTCCAGGATTTTAACCCAGCGACAGTGAAGGAATGGCGATATATTTCAAAGTCAGGATGATGAGTGACTTTGTGGGGAACTTCCAGGTGGTGGTGTTCACATGCATGTGCTGTCCTTGAGCTTCTAGATATTGGCGGTCATGGGTTTTGAAAGTGCTGTCCAAGGAGCCTTGGTGGGTTACCTGCCACAGGATTCCAAGCCTTTGACCTGCTCTTGCAGCCACAGTATTTATATGGCTCGTCCAGTTCAGTTTCTGGTCAATGATAACCCCATATGTTGATAGAGGAGGATTCAGTGATGGTTATGAAATTCAATGGTGATGGTTAGATTTCTGTCATGTTGGAGATGGTCATTGCCTGGCACTTGTGGAGTGAGTCAAATTGGCTGATATCTGGCATCTGTGATGGATCATCCACTTGGCACTTCTGGCTGAAGATTGTTGGGAATGCTTCAGCCTTATCTTTTGCACATCAGTGCTGGGCTCCTCCATCATTGAGGATGGGGATATTTGTGGAGAGTCCTCCTCCAGTGAGCTGTTTAATTGTCCACTGCCATTCACAACAGGATGTGGCAGGACTGCAGAGCTTTGATCTGATCGTTGATTGTGAAATTGTTTAGCTCTGTCTATGACTTGCTGCTTATGCTGTTTGGTGTGCAAATAGTCCTCTGTTATCGCTTCACCAGGTTGATACCTCATTAGCCTGGTGCTGCTCCTGGCATGCCCTCCTGCACTCATCATTGAACCAGGGTTGGCTTGGTGACAATATTTAGAGTGGGTGATATGCCAGGCCATGAAGTTACAGATTGCGATTGGGTACAATTCTGCTGCTGCTGATGGCCCACAGCGCCTCATGGATGCCCAGTCTCGAGTTTCTAGGTTTGTTCGAAATCTATCCCATTTAGCACGATGGTAGATCCACAGAACATGATAGAGGGAATCCTGAATGTGAAGGTGGGACTTCATCTCCACAAGTACTATGCGATGTTCACTCCTACTGATACTGTCATGGACAGATGTATCTGCGGCAGGCAGGTTGGTGAGGCTGAGGTCAAGTATATTTTTCCCTCTTATTGGTTTCCTCACCAACTCTTGCAGACCCAGTCTAGCAGCTATGTCATTTAGGACTCGGCCAGCTTGGTCAGTAGCGGTGCTACTGAGCCTCTTGGTGATGGACATTGAACTGCCCCACCCAGAGTACGTTCCATGCCCTTTTATTGCATTCATTCATGGGATGTGGGCATCGCTGGCTAGGCCAGCATTTATTGCCCATCCCTAACAGCCCTTGTTCAGAGGGCATTTTAGAGACAACTACATCACTGTTGATCTGGAATCACATGTGGGTCTGACCAGGTAAGGGCAACTGATTTATTTCCCTAAAGGGCTTTAGTGAACCAGATGAGTTTTTACGACAGTCGCAAATGGTTTCGTGGTCATCATGAGACTTTTTAATTCCAGACTTTCTTTTTAATTGAATTCGAGTTTCACCATATGCTGTGGTGGGATTCGAAATCAGGTCTCCAAAGCATTCTCCTGGGTTGCGGTGAGGTTCCTCATGCCTCTCCTTTTGCTCCCCTTCAAGCTCACTGTTAGCTGAAGCTGGACCAAACACCGAGAGCATGAATTGGATCATTCCCATTTCCTAAATGGTCCTTTCGTGTCACCAAATTGTATTAGCCTTTGCTTGTTGCAGAAGCAAGGAAGCCTAGTCTGTGAATACAACTGCCATTATATCTGCTATTGCCCTCTGGTACCTGGGAGCCCATTCCCATATGGGTGCAGCCATTTTGTATTGCTTATCATGCAGTTTAATTTCTTAGCTGCATTGAAGCTCAATGTTTTCCCCTCACTACTGTTGATATTGGATCCAGTTTACGTGCTAACCTGAAACTAGGGAAGGGTCTAGGAGCCTGCAGGAAAAGAATGGCCTCTACCTGAACTGAAAAACCGATATCCTCAATTCAATGGTTGGAAAAGGGTTTAAGCTGAGATGGAAAAGGGGTGGCGAAGTGAAAATTTGAGTTTGGGAATAAAGAACATGCGTAATAAAGCCAGTGAGTTCGAAGAAGATTTACCTGAATAAATTGTGCAAAAGAATTGTCAAAGCATAATGGAAATGAAATAAAAACAGCTGAGCTTATGAAACGATGAATGCACTGCTGTCAAAGTGGTTGAATGTGTTAAAATAATGAAATGAGAAAACTAGGAAAAAGTATTGTAATTATTTGGGGTTTAGTGGCACATCTGTGAACAAAGGACTAAACACCAAATTAAGGAGTTAGGAGCACCAGTATAAATGGAGGGCTTTGGTTTAATAGTTATAGTGGAGGTATGGCGCAGGACAGGACTGCAAGTGAATTTTGTGCTTCGTGACAAAGCCGCTGGCACTAAAAGAAATTGTCCACAAAGGTGTAGCGATCTCTGCAACATGGATTTTACCTTTACAGACTTTAATTTCATTCTGTAGGTGAGACATAGAAGGAGGCCAAGGATAGACCCTTGGGAGACACGATAGTCATGGTGCAAGAGCAGAGAGGGAAGCCAGTGCAAGTGATTCTCTGGCTGCAATTAGACATTAAGAATGGAACCAGGTGAATGCAGCCCCACCCAGTTGGGCAGCAAATTCTGGATCAATGAGAAAAAAATGTATTTTTTTATTCTCTCCTGGGATGTGGGTGTCACTGGCAAGGCCAGCATTTGTTGCCCCTAATTTCCCCTTGAACTGAGAGGCTTACTAAGCCATTTTAGAGCCAACCACATTGCTGTGGGTCTGGAATCACATGTAGGCCAGACCCAGTAAGGATGGCAGATTTCCTTCCCTGAAGGGCGTTAGCAAACCAGATGGGTTTTTATGACAACCAACAACAGCTTTTTGGTCACTATTACTGCGACTAGTTTGAAATTCCAGATTCTTATTTGGTGAAATTTTAAACTCTATCACCTGTGGTGGTGGGATTTGAACCAGTGTCCCTAGAGTATCAGCCTATGCAGCTGGATTATAAGCCCAGTGACATTACCACTATGCCATCATCGCCCCTCTTGCTCATCTGTTGCTCCTGCCCTCACTGACTACTCGTTCTTGTCTCAAAATGCATTAAATTTAAAAACCTTTATCATTAACTTTAAATAACCACATGGCCTTCCCCCACCTTATATCTGCTATCTCCTCCAGTTCTATGGCCCTTGGCAAATGCGCAGGTCCTCTCAGTCTGGCGCCCTCTCTGCCCCACTATTTATGATAGACAGTTATGGAACTTTCATCCCACTTTCTGAAACATGTCGCCAGAAAGCTGTACAGAGGAAGTGAAACACCACAGTGAATAGAAAAGCTTAAAACAAGGTACATAAGGGTGATTTACCCTGCAGGATTGGCACTGGGCAAGAGCAGGAAAATGGCACAAGGTTGCAGTCGGATTAAATGAGCCAGTGACAGATTCCGTTGAGGCTGTCGCTTTATGGTCAAGTTTAAGGCCCAGTTAAGGTTCGAGTTCAAGTCAGCGCCTGCACAAAGGAGTCTGATGGCGCTGGTCCCGTGTGACAGGGTTTAACGCACAGCTCTATCATTTGGTTCAATGAATGAGCTAAGTTCATACTGAATTAAATTAACACACCAAACCTAAGTGGAATCTTCTCATCCATTAAAATAAGGCAATCCTTGGAGAAGAGATTCTGCATTTAGTGAAGACTGGCAAATAAAAGCAGTCTCGCCCTGACAGAACTGAAAATCAGGGATGTTAATAGATTGTCTAAAAACTGGAAGCTCTTCACGCTGCCTAGTGTGCATGTATCACCTGCCATCTTTCTTGTCATGCTCTGCCATCTGTTGTGACCTTACATGCTCTGCATGGCACCATCGTTGGAGAGGTTAATAATTACTCTGAGTGCTTGAGAGGCTGGGTTTCTCTGTAAGCACAAAGAGGTGAGTTGATACAAGGCTGTGCATCTAATGGCAATTACTGCAGAGTGTAGCTTGGTAGGTTTATCATAAAACCAGCAGAACTAGAAACAAACCAGTTGGATACTTAGTCCTTGATGTTAAACCCCACCACGCACACACTCTCACAAACACCACCAACCCCATGATAGACAGTGAAGGTCTGGTCAGAGGTTAATGTGTTAAATATGGAGAACACGACTGCAGCATTTCACTCATGTGCCCTCTGCCTTTCTCAGGATCTGACTGTCCCACTGTGGAGAGATGAGGTGCTCAGTGGACATATTTAAATTGGGCTCCTGAAGCATTCAGGAAACCTGGCCATGAAAGGGAGCTGCCAGTTCCACAATGTGAGAGCCTTTTTCAGCACTCCTTGTGGGCTGAGCAGCAGGAGTGCTCATCCCAGATCCCTTAAGGGAGGTTTCAGCCTCCCGCAGTCCTGAATGGCAGCTTCCAAATACCGACTTCCCTTCCCTCTGCTGATTGGGGCCTTTTTCCTCCCTTCCTGGTCACAGACTGGTTCCTTCCTACAAATGCTATCCTTTCCTCCAACTCTCTGTCCTGATTATGGCCTTTCTGCCCCTGCCCCGCACCCCCCCGCCCCCCCCAACCCCCCCACCCTTCCTGAATGCCAGGGATCATCGCTTTTATGACTAACTCTTGCCACAGAGGTACATCAGCCTATATACAATGCTTCAATTACAATACAACCAACCAGCTGATCAAATATTCCCCAAAGCTCATCCCTCTTATGACAGGGAATCATTTTCATTGCTCCAATCACAAACTAATGACAGCCTCACAACAACAAAACAAGTGCCGGTGCTGAGTTAAATTAATTCTAGTATTTGCTCTGATTTTGAGCCTCTCCATCTGCTCAAAAATGCCGGCAGAGGCCAAAATCCGGAATTCCGGTTCCCCAACCCACCTACTGCCATTTTCACTAGGTAGGAATGGGGACAGGTTCTAAACAGCACATTCCTGATTCACGGAGGCTGCTGCCCATATAAAGCAGCAGTTGGCTCCACTCACGTGTCTTTTTGGTGAGGTAGGTACCCGAAACCCGAGGTGTGCAGATTAGAGTAAGCAAGCGCAGGTCTGAGCCTTGTGCATTTGACTGGATAGCCAGGGTACCCTTTCAGAGAGATAAGGTACCCTTTTGGATATGGTTCTTGGACACCTATGGGATAGGCTTGGTACCCTTTGGCACAGGTCAGTGCCCTTTGGGATTGTTAAAAGTAGATACGATTTTGGTTCAAAAGTGCATAAACTCATTGCAACTGACAATCTGTCAAAGAACTGTCGAGCTGTCAAAAAACTGTCAAAGTTGTGTTATGGAACCCAGAAGAAGTAAAACTTACCTTTAAAAACGGAGATCGGGTCACAGCGACGGGGACCTACCAATCCCAGTAGGCCTCACCAATCTCTGCGCATGTGCCAGCCCTGGAAAAGCCACACATGTGCAGCTCATTCCTTTTTGCGATCTTCAGCTTCTGGAGAATGGCTGCACATGCACAGTTGGGACATACTCTCATCTTCAGGCTGAGAACTGGCCCTGGGCATATGAGCAGTTTGTTCTTTTCCATTTTTTACCCCGATTTTAAGGGAGCCCTGCACCTGCATGGAAAGTAAAGAAGACCCCAAAGTGAAACAGCCCGAATAGGGGGTTAGATGACTCAGAACAAAATTGCCATTCTCCAGCACAGAGGAAACAGGAGGGGAATTGCAGAAAGCAGGTTTCCCAGGAGGACAGAAGAAAAGTCCACAAAACCAGGGAGTGGTGACAGGAAAAGGTCCCAAGACGACAGGTAAGTCAAGGAACAGGGACAAGCGATCTGGAACAGATCCTGTACAATGAAGTTAAAGTAAGGAGCAAAGAAAGAGGCTCTGAATTAAAGAGAGAAAGCTGTCGGGAGCAGAATCAAGGCAAAGTGGGCTTGCGAGAAGCCAGGAGATCCAAGGAGACAGCTAAAGGTTGGTGACTCCTTATAAAGGGAATGTGAAGCAATGGCATGGCTGAGTATCTGAGAAAGAGTGCATGGAAAGCAAAGCTTGAAAGTATGTGGCAATTCAGGGGAGAGGAACACCGGAAAGAGAGTTCGAAACCCTGGGGGTGGATCCGTGTGGAATGCACCCGAGAGAAAGCGCCATTTGGGAGAAGATTCCAAAGCAGCTTCTTCCAGAGCAGAGATTGGGAATCTTCATGTGAAAGACAGAGTTCACTGAGACCAGTTGGCTCACAGTGTGACAAATGTCTGGGGAGAGTTGATGAGAGATCCATAGCGTCTGTTTGGGGTGGCATCTGTCACTTGGTTTCAGAGTATGGTGTGTCTGACCACGGGTCACCTATTATTTTAAATGGGCTGTGTACTTACTGTGAACATTAGAAATAAGATAGCTTTTGTAACTTGCGTTATCCTTACGAATCTGCGTGTATCTGTACAAGTATAGTTGTGGGGGCAGGGGTATTGTAATATAGTTAATCTTTTTTCTCATTTGATAAATTTTTTTATTCTATTGTTAAGAGTTAATCAGCTGACTCCTGTGACTCTGTTTAGTAAGCACTCTCTACATTTCTAAACAAAAAGTAAAAGTTAGGATCCATCAAGACGAGTTCCACTCTGGGACCTGACCTGTCCAGTTGAAACATCAGCTGGGATCATAAGAGCTGTGAAAGAACTTCCAAAACTCATTGGAGCTATCAGAGGTCATAGAAACTATCAAAGGTATCAAGGGGTTTAACTTTTGGGTTTTAAATTCCTTTTTAAAATGTGTGCAGTTTTACAAAAATCAGTGCATGATATTCAACTCTGTTGACATTAGCCTGTGGGCTGCCATATGATTTGTGCTGCATAACTGATTTTACAACCTAACATTATCACAGCAGGGTGCCTGTTAAGTGTGCAGTTTGATTGACAGCTATAGAATGTTGTTTTCATAAGGGATTATTTGAAGGAACTTCAATGTATAGAATCATTTTTATCAATGGGAATATTTTTTTTAAATATTGACATCATCAACAGACAAATTATTTAATTTTATGTCAGCATAGCTCCCGAGGTTTGGCCATGCTAGATGCTAGATAAGTTGGCATGGAGGTGGGAAAGGAAAAGGATGGTGGGAGGGCATGGGTTGCCATGAGTTGGAACAGGGGCTGTATAGGACCACAGGTGTGAGAAGGGAGGTTGTGGCTTCGTGCTATTCTCACCAGTAATTCAGACACCAAGGATAATGCCCTGGGGACTTGGGTTCGAATCCCACCAAGGAAGATGGTGGAACTTGTATTCAATAAAAATATGGAGTTAAAAATCTGATGATGACCATTAAACCATTGGCTATTGCTGTAAAAACCCATCTGGTTCACGAATGCTGGATCGACCTAAGCACTGGAAGCGACATCGGCAAACCCAGCCCTGTCGACCCTGCAAAATCCTCCTTACTAACATCTTGGGGCTTGTGCCAAAACTGGGAGAACTGTCTCACAGGCTAGTCAAGCAACAGTCTGACATAGTCATCTTCACAGAATCATACCTTAGAATGTCCCAGACAACACAATCACCATCCCTGGAGATGCCCTGTTCCACTGTCAGGGCAGACCCAGCAGAGGTGGCGGCACAGTGGTATACAGTCGGGCAAGAGTTGCCCTGGGAGTCCTCAACATTGACTCTGGACCTCAGGGCATCAGGTCAAACATGTGCAAGGAAACCTACTCATTACCATGTACTGCACACCCCTCCCCCTGTCCTCTCAGCTGTTGATTCCGTACTCCTCCATGTTGAACGTCACTTGGAGGAAGCAATGAGGGTGACAAAGGTGCAGAATGTACTCTGGGTGGGGGCTTCAATGTCGATTACCAAAAAGTGGCTCAGAAGCATCACTGCAGACAGAGCTCGCTGAGCGCTAAATGACATAGCTGCTAGACTGGGTCTGCGGCAGGTGATGAAGGAACCAACAAGAGAGGAAAACATACTTGACCTCATCCTTACCAACCTGCCTGCCACAGACGCATCTGTCCATGACAGTATGGGTAGCAGTGACCACCACACATTTGTTGTGGAGGCAAAGTCCCATTTTCACGTTGAGGATACCCTCCATCGTGTTGTGTGGCACTATCACCATACTGAATGGGATAGATTGTAAATAAATCTAGCAGCTCAAGACTTGGCATCCATGAGGTGCTGTGGGCCATCAGTAGCAGCAGAATTGTACTCAACCACAATCTGTAATCTCATGGCCTGGCATATCCCCCACTCTACCATTACCATCAAGCCAGGGGATCAACCCTGCTTCAATGAACAGTGCAAAAGGGCATACCAGGAGCAGCATCAGGTATACCTAATAATGAGGTGTCAACCTGGTGAAGCTACAAAAGAGGATAACTTGCATGCCAAGCAGCATAAGCAGCAAGTCACAGGTCGAGCTATGAGATTCCACAACCAACAGATCAGATCCAAGCTACGCAGCCCTGCCACATCCAGTTGTGATTGGTGGTGGACAATTAAACAACTCACTGGAGGAGGAGCCTCCACAAATATCCCCTGTCAATGATGGAGGAGTCCAGCACATCAGTGCAAATGATAAGGCCGAAGCATTTGCTACAATCTTCAGCCAGGAGCGCTGTGTTATTGATTCATCTCGGCCTCCTCTGGAGGTCCCCAGCATCACAGATGCCAGTCTTCAGCCAATTCAATTCACTCCATGTGATATCAAGAAATGGCTGAAGGCACTGGATACTGCAAGGGTTATGCAAGACACCTAACGACAATGTGGAAAATTGCCCAGGTATGTCCTGTATAACAAAAGCAGGAGAAATTCAACCCGACCAATTACCACCCCATTAGTCTACTCTCGATCATCAGTAAAGTAACGGAAGGGGTCATCAACTGTGCTATCAAGCGGCACTTGCTTAGCAATAACCTGATGCTTAGTTTGGGTTCCATCAGGGTCACTCAGCTCCCTACCTCATTACAGTCTTGATTCAAACATGGACAAAAGAGCTGAACTCCAGAGATGAGGTGAGAGTGACTGCCCTTGACATCAAGGCAGCATTTGACTAAGTGTGGCATTAAGAAGCCCCAGCAAAACTGGAGTCAATGGGAATCAAGGGGAAAACTCTCCGCTGGTTGGAGTCATACCTAGCACAAAGGAAGATGGCTGTGGTGGTTGGATGTCAACCATCTCAGCTCCAGGACATCACTGCAGGAGTTCCTCAGGGTAGTGTCCTCGGCCCAACCATCTTCAGCTGCTTCATCAATGACCTCCCTTCCATCATAAGGTCAGAAGTGGGGATATTTGCTGAGGATTGCACAATGTTCAGCACCATTCGTGACTCCTCAGATACTGAAGCAGTCTATGTCCAAATTCAGTAAGACCTGGACAGACTTGGGCTGGCAAGTGGCAAGCAACATTCATGCCAACAAGTGCCAGGCAATGATCAACTCCAACAAAAGATAATCTATCCATCGCTCCTTGACATTTAATGGCATTACTGTTGCTGAATTCCCCACGATCAACATCCTGGGGGTTACCATCGACCAGAAACTGAATTGGACCAGCCATTTAAATACTGTAGCTACAAGAGCAGGTCAGAGGCTAGGAATCCTGTGGCAAGTAACTCACCTCCTGACTCCCCAAAGCTTGTCCACCATCTACAAGGCACAAGTCAGGGATATGATGGAATACTCCCCACATGCCTGGGTAAGTGCAACTCCATGAACACTCAAGAAGCTTGACACCATCCAGGACAAAGCAGCCTGCTTGACTGGCACCCCTTCTACAAACATTCACTCCCTCCACCACTGACGCACAGTAGCAGCAGTGTATACCATCTACATCATGCACTGCAGAAACTCACCAAGGCTCCTTAGGCAGCAAACCCACTACCCAAACCCACGGCCGCTACCATCTAGAAGGATAAGGGCAGCCGACAAATGGGAACACCATCACCTGGAAATTCCCTTCCAAGACATACAGCATCCTGACTTGGAAAAATACCACCGTTCCTTCACTGTCGCTGGGTCAAAATCCTGGAGCCCCCTCCCTAACAGCGCTGTGGGTGTACCTACACCACATGGACTGCAGTGGTTCAAGAAGGCAGCTCACCACCACCTTCTCAAGGGCAGTAAATGTGGGCCTAGTCAGCGACACCCACATCCCGCGAATGAATAAAAAACAACAATCCAGCCTGCCCTCCTTGAACGAAAATTGCTTCTTCCTGTTCTCTTGTTCCCAGGTTGGGTTGGCGGAGCCAGGAAATGTCCCACCTCTGCACTCCCAAGCCGGGGCGTGAAAATCCGGGCCTAACTCTGAATGTGTAGCAACACCGCAAATGCGTATTGTGGCCAAGTAGTTCTCGGGGGGCCATGTCGAAACACCATTTTAATGCTGATCCCTCACTCGGACAAATTTCATTCCTAATCGAACCCGAAACCTCCTCACTTTTAATCGAGAAAATCGAATCCCAACGAGGGATTTCTGGCTTCTATAGATTGAAGCTTTGCTTGGGTGGGGATCCACTTGTGTCTGAGTGACAACATTGTTAGTTTGAGCTGCAAGCCAGCAATCAAAGCCATAATCTAAGGTAACAATCAGATGAAAGAATCTTGTGTGCTGCAGAACGCTCGCGTGTCTGCCCACTTAACAAGTCACTGCACTTCAAAAAGGAATTCAGGGCGGGGAGGACTTTGAAAATATTTTTATACAATAAAGTGCTCCATAAATGCAAGTGCAGTTTAAATATTTCTGTGTAGTTGGCTTTCCATTTATGCCCATGGGCTTGACATTGACAATGACTGCTGGGCAATCTGCACTTTGTAAAAGCTTATGCAGGCCCGGGGGATGTTCCTCAGTTTTGAAATGGACTCCAGCTTACCATTAAGCATTAGCAAGGGAACTCAAAAAAATTTCCTTTTTGTTTTGTTTCGAATAATTGGCCCTGTTGGAATTATTGAACGCAGTACAATGTTAGGTTCTAAGAAAAAATCAGCCTCTCCATACCTGAACGCATCAGGTCTTCCTGAATGCTTTCATAGTTGTGCCAGTCTTTTCTTTTCAGCCCATCTGTCCAGCCATAGGAGCGTTCTACATTGGGGTCGAATGGGAACCTCTGAAAAAGATCATTCCAGTCGTTAACAGTTATAAAAATATCTTTATTCCATCTCCCTTTTAACCAAATCAAAATAAAGATCATGATTTTTCCCAGAGGATTAGAAACCATGACCAGTGGTTACGAATCGAGCAGTACAGCCACTACATCGCACGCTTGCAGACTCAGATTGATGGAACTATACTTCCTTGGAAAGATTTTGAGGTTAATTAGAGAGCTCTGTAAATTAGAAATTTAAACCTATAATTCAGGCTGATGCTCCCAGTGTGATAATGAGGGAGCGCGGCACAGTCAGAGGTCATGTTTTTTCTTTGCATGGGGTGTTAAACCAAAGTTCCATCTGCCCACTCAGGTGCATGTAAAACATCCCATGGCACTATTCTGGTGAAGAGCCGGGGAGTTCGCCCCAGTGTCTCGGCCAAAATTTACCCCTCAATCACTATCACTAAAACAGATTATCTGCTCCTTATCTCATTGTTTTTTGTGGCACCTTGCAGTGTGCAAATCTCAGGGGAGATGGTAGCATTGTGCTAATGTCACTAGACCAGACCCAGTCTAATGCTCTGGGGGCATATGTTCAAATCCCACCACAGCAAATGGTGGAATTTAAATGCAATTAATTAACCTGGAATATAAAGCTATTCTTAGTAATGGTGACCATGAGAACTAACATCAGTTGTTGCAAAAACCCATCTGGTTCACTAATGCCCTTCAGGGAAGGAAATCTGCCATCCTTACCTGGTCTAACCCACATATGATTCCAGACCCACAGCAATGATGTTGACTCTTATTGGACCTCCAAAATGGCCTGGCAAGCTGCTCAGTTCAAGGGCAATTAGGGATGGGCACCAAGTGTGGCGTAGCCAGTGAGGCCCATGTCCCATGAAAGAATAAAGGAAAAGAAATACAAAATTGGCTGCTGTGTTTTCTACATTACAAAAGTGACCACAATTTAGAAATACTTCACTGGCCGAAAAGCACTTTGGAACATCCAATGATCATGAAAGGTGCTATACAAATGCAAGTCTTTCTATGGATAATAATCCAAGCTGTTGGAGGTATATGGAAGTGTAGGCTAGACTTGACAGCGTCCATTGCTCATGTGAAACTTTCAGAATATTTTGGTTTTTGGCTGGATGTGACCTGGAAACGTTTGAGGAGTGTTACATACAAGTGAGTGGTTGAAGATTTATTTCCCTCTTTATTGGGTTGTGGATGTCACTGGCAAGGCCGACATCTGTTGCCCATTCCTAATCGCCCTTGAACTGAACGGCTTGGTAGACCATTTCAGGGGGCAGTGGAGGAGTTAGTCACATCGCTATGGGTCTGGCATCACGTGTGGGCCAAACCAGGTAAAGGTGGCAGATTTCCTTCCCTAAAGCACATTAGCGAATCAGACTCATGGTCACCATTACTAAGATTAGCTTTTTATTGCAGATTCAAATAATCAAATTTAAATTTCCACCAGCTGCAAGGCCTCTGGATTACTAGTCCAGTGATATTGCCATGATTCCACCATCTCCCCCACATTGGAATAATGAATCATAACCTGTACCACTCCAACAAGTAGTTCATTCTGCAATAGTATACAAAAAGGGAACGAATGTCATTCCCAATAATGCGAATCAACAATCCATTGCTCACTATTTGCTATTTTATGAATATGCCTAGGCCACTTTGTTCAATCCTTGTTTCTAAAACAGCAATTCTGTTCTCTCAATGATTAGACGATAAAACTGAACATATTTTTAATAATAGGAAACAACTGATGAAAGGCACCAAAGTTTGGGACTTGCTGGGAAAAAAATAAATGCTTGTGAGATCAGACAGTGCTAGACCCAATTATTTTCCATGGCAGAGGAGGCTGCAGCAGCAGACCATTATGGTGCAAAGTTTGATGACTGAACTTTGCAATGTGAACTGACCTTGTTAGCAAGTTGGAGAGTCTTGCAATATGCATCAGCAGAAAAAGATATAACACTAACCATTTCACTGCAAGAGCACAAAGGGTGGTTAGGGTGGGAGCTGCAGTAAGAGGTATTGGGAACTGTATTTAAGATGGATTGTTGGAAGATTTGTGGAGGTAGTTTTACTGTTCATCAAACCAGTGGGATAACTGAGTTGAAATGCCTGACGCTCGTAACTCTCCATGTAAAAGCTGAATAAAGATAATCTAATTTCCCAGCTCAGTTCTCAAGAGACAATCCCACAAAAACATGAATTAGGTGGGATAAGGAAAAAAACAAGTATATTTTGACTTGTAGATCTAAAACCCTTCCTTCTCCTGTAACATTCTGTCAGCACAAAAGAGGTTGCAGAAAAATACACCACACTGGAGGCCATTCAACCCATCCTGCCCAAGCTGCATCAGTTGAAAGAGCTATCCAATTAGTCTCAATCCCCCTCCTCTTTCTCCATAGCCCTGAAAGATATTTGCCCCTTGTCGTGTCAAGCTTCTTCAGTGTTGTGGGAGCTGCACTCCTCCAGGCAAGCACAGCTCCCACAACACTCAAGAAACTTGATACCGTCCAAGACAAAGCAGCCCACTTGTTTGGAACCACATCCACAAACATTCACTCCCTCCACCACTGGAGCACAATAGCAGCAGTGTGCACCATGTAAATGATGTACTGCAGGAATTCACCAAGGCTCCTCAGACAACAACTTCCAAACCCACGACCACTACCATCTAGAATGGCAAGGGCAGCGGATGGATGTGAACACCACCACCTGGAAGTTCCCCCACTAAGTCACTCACCGTCCTGACTTGGAAATATATCGCTGTTCCTTCACTGTCGCTGGGTCAAAATCTTGGAACTCCCTTCCTAACAGCACTATGGGTGTACCTACACCATATGGACTGCAGCGGTTCAAGAAGGCAGCTCACCACCACCTTCTCAAGGCCAACGAGGGATGGGCAATAAATGCTGGCCCAGCCAGCGAAGCCCACATCCCTTGAATGATTTTTTAAAAAATTGATAGTTACCACTGAGTCTGCTACTTTGGTTACTGACCCTCCTGCCATTGGAAACAATTTCTCCCTATCTATTAAACCCCTTATGGAATCACTGAAATTGTAATGCGGGGGGATTTCATTCTGTCATGCCTAGTGCTATCTCCATACTGTTAGACAGAGCATTAAACAAGAAATTATTGGAGCTTGTAACAAAGGCAAAGTAATAATTGTGGGGGACTTCAATCTTAACATGGACTGCAACAATCAAATTGCCAAGCGTGACCTAAGAGATGAGCTTGTCGAATGTTTTTGTGACAGTTTCTTGGAGCAATACTTTGTGGAACTGACGAGTGATAAAGTTATCTCAGGTCTAGTATTGTGTAATGAAGCAGGGTTACTTAATAATGTCAAAGTAAAAGGTTCACTGTGAAATAGTGATCACAATACCATTCAATTTCATGCTAAGTTTGAATGTGACATATTCCAATCGAAAACAAATCTTAAACTTCAACAAAGCCAATTGTATGGGTATGAAGGGAGAACTTTTTAAAAAATTCATTCATAGGGTGTGAGCTTCACTGGCTGGGCCAGTATTTATTGCCCATCCCTAGTTGCCCTTGAGAATGTGATGGTGAGCTGCCTTCTTGAACAACGACAGCCCATGAAGCGTAGGTACACCCACTGTGCTGTTAGGAAAGGAGTTCCAGGATTTTGGTGCAGCGACAGTGAAGGAACGGCCACATATTTCCAAGTCAGGATGGTGAGTGACTTGAAGGGAAACTTCCAGGTGGTGGTGTTCCCATCCATCTGCTGCCCTTGTCCTTCTAGGTGCTATTGGTCGTGGTTTTGGAAGTTGCTGTTGAAGGAGCCTTGGTGAATTCCTGCAGTGCATCTTGTAGATGGTACACACTGCTGCTCCTATGCACTGGTGGTGGAGGAAGTGAATATTTGTGGATGGGGTGCCAATCAAGCTGCTTTGTCCTGGATGGTGTCAAGCTTCTTGAGCGTCGCAGGAGCTGCACTCATCCAGGCAAGTGGGGCGTATTCCATCACATTTTTGACTTGTGCCTTGCAGAGGTTGGACAGGCTCTAGGGAGTCAGAAGGTGAGTTACTCATCACACAATTCCTAGCCTCTGACCTGCTCTTGTAGCCACTGTATGTATATGGCTTGTCCAGCTCAGTTTCTGGTCAATGGTAACCCCCAGGATGTTGATAGTGGAGGATTCAGTGATGGTAATGCCATTGAATATCAAAGGGCGATGGTTGGATTCTCTCTTGTTGGAGATAGTCATTGCCTGACACTTGTGTGGTGAGAATGTTACTTGCTACTTGTCAGCCCAAGCCTGGGTATTTTCAAGGTCTTGCTGCATTTGGACATGGGCTGCTTCAGTATCTGAGGAGTCGCAAATGGTGCTAAACATTTTGCAATCATCACCAAACATCCCCACTTCTGACCTTTTAATGGACGGAAGGTCATTGATGAAGCAGCTGAAGATGGGCCGAGGACGCTACCTTGAGGGACTCCTACAGTGATGTCCTGGAGCTGAGAAGAGTGACCTCCAACAACCACAACCACATCTTCCTTTGTGCTAGGTATGACTCCAACCAGCGGAGAGTTTTCCCCCGACTCCCACTGACTCCAGTTTTGCTCGGACTCTTTGATGCCACACTCGGTCAAATGCAGTTTTGATGTCGAGGGCAATCACTCTTACCCTACCTGGCTAAGAACTGGCTAAGGTTAATTGGATAAGTAGACTAAAAGATATGGTGGTAAATGAACATTGGGAGATGTTTGAAGAAACAAGTCAGAATGTTTAACAAAGATACATCCCATTGAAAAAAGCTTCATCAAGAAAGACCCATCTGTGGCTCAATTAGGAAGTTAAGGATGGTATTATTCTGAAAGAAGAGGTTTACAATTATTTGAAACAATAGAAGCAAGTCTGAGGATTGGGAGTGTTTTATAAACCAACAAAAGGCCAACAAAAATTTGATTAAAAAGTGATAAATAGAATATGTGAGTAAACTAGCCAACCCCAGTCATTAGGAAAATGCTGGAATCTATTACTAAGAAAATCTTAACAATACTTAGAAAAGCATTATATGTTTAGAATAAGTCAACAAGGTTTTATTAAAAGGAAATTTTTAGAGTTTTTTGAGGATGTGACTGGTAGGATAGATAAAAGGGAGCCAGTAGATGTAGTATACCTGGATTTCCAAAAGGCATTTGATAAGGTATTACAAAAATTTAACTGGCCAGTTAAGAGTGGAGTTGGGGCAATATATTAGCATGAATGGAGGATTGCTTAATAGACAGGAAGCAGAGAGTGGTCATACATGGAGCATTTTCAAGTTGGCAAGCAGTGAATAGAGGAGTGCCACAAGGATCAGTGCTGGGGCGTCAGTGATATCTATATAGCTAATCTATATTAATGACTTAGATGTGGAGACAGAAAGTAATTCATCTAAGTTTGCTGATGATACCAAGCTAGATTCAAAGGTAACCTCTGGAGAGGATGCAGAGGTTGAAAAGTAATATTGACAGGTTAAGTGAGTGGGCAACAATATGGACTATAATGTGGGGAAGTGTGAAGTTATTCACTTTGGTCATCAGAATAGGAAAACAGAATATTTTTTAAGAGACATGAAACTTGTAAATGTTAATGTTGAAAGAGACTTGAGTGTGCTCGCACAAGGGATGCAGGAAGTTAGCATGCAAGTAGCGCTAGCAATTAGGAAGGAAAATGGCATGTTAGTCTTTATTGCAAAGGGATTGGAGTTCAAGAATAATGAAACTCTGGTACAATTGTACAGGGTTTGTTGAGACTACATCTGGAACACTGTGCAATTTTGGTCTCCACATTTAAGAAAGGATATATTTACATTGGAGGTGGTACAGTGAAAGTTCACTAAATTGGTCCCTGGGATGAGGAGGGTTATCCTGTGGTACGAGACTGAGTAAATTGGGCTTATATTCTCTGGAGTTTAGAAGAATGAGAGGCAATCTCATCAAAACATATATGATTCTGAAGGTGAACACTGAGAGATTGTTTCCGCTGGTTGTGGAATCTAAAACAGGAGTGTTGTCATATTTCATTCAGAGAAAATATGCTAATGAGTCAGTAGCCAGTATGTCAACTATGTGGCCTGCAGACATTGTGCTAACAAGCTTTCAGGTTAGCTGGCAGCATGTGGTATGAAGGAATTGCAGCTGTACTTTCCTGATAACAATAGCTGTTGAACCTTTATAGTAAGTCTGTCTGCTGAGAAATCCTACACCACATCTTCAAATAAACAGAATCTATGTTTAATTTACCAGTCCTGTGTGAGATTCACAAGTTTGTATTAAGCAAATAAAGACATGCATCAATGGGGGCACAATCTCAGGGTAAGAAGCCGATCAATTAGACTGAGAGAAATTACTTCACTCAAAGGGTTGTGAATCACTGAATTTCTCTACCCTAGAGGATTGTAGATGCTCAATTGTTGGATATATTTAAGGCTGGGATTGACAGATTTTTGGCCTCTCAGGGAATTAAGGGGTATGGGGAGCGGGCAGGAAAGTGAAGTTGAAACCCAAGTTCAGCCATAATCATACTAAATGGCAGAGCAAGATCAATGGGCCATATTGCCTACCCCTGCTCCTATCTGTGTTCGCCACATTCAAACTACCTACTGTAAGTTCTTTCCATATGCCCTTAAAATTATTCTTCCTCAAGTGTCCGTGCAATTTTGTCTTTAATGCTGTAACTGATTTGGCTTCGATAGCTGCTTATGGTAATGCATTCCATGTTCCAGTAAGCTTTCACATGGAAAAAAATCCTTGTTCTAATCTAGAGCTTATACTCCATTATACCGATTCACCACCAACCAAAGGGAAGTAATCCTTCACTCATTCACTGTCTCACATTCTTCCATTAATTTGAACACTTCTGTCAGATCGCCTC